>NC_052307.1:70429621-70766288 GCF_016432855.1 Salvelinus namaycush
CTGCTCATGGCTGGCGGAAGGCTCTGGCTGATCCTGTCTGGCAGAAGGCTCTGGCTGATCCTGTCTGGCGGAAGGCTCTGGCTGATCCTGTCTGGCGGAAGGCTCTGGCTGATCCGGTCTGGCGGAAGGCTTTGGCTGCTCCTGTCTGGCGGAAGGCTCTAGCGGCTCCTGTCTGGCGGAAGGCTCTAGCGGCTCCTGTCTGGCGGACGGCTCTATAGGCTCATGGCAGACGGGTGGCTTTGCAGGCTCATGCAGACGGGCGGCTTTGAAGGCTCAATACAGACGGGCAGTTCATGCGGCGCTTGGCAGACGGACAGTTCAGACAGCGTTGGGCAGACGGGCAGTTCAGGCGCCGTTGGGCAGACGGGCAGTTCAGGCGCCGTTGGGCAGACGGGCAGTTCAGGCGCCGTTGGGCAGACGGCCGACTCTGACCTGCTGAGGCGCACAGTAGGCCTGGTGCGTGGTGCCGGAACTGGAGGCACTGGGCTGGAGACACGCACCACAGGGAGAGTGCGTGGAGGAGGAACAGGGCTCTGGAAACGCACTGGAAGCCTGGTGCGTGGTGTTGGCACTGATGGTACTGGGCTGGGGTGGGAAGGTGGCGCCGGATATACCGGACCGTGAAAGAGTACACGCGCTCATGAGCACCGAGCCTCCCCAAATCTACCAGGTTGAATGGTCCCCGTAGCCCTGCCAGTGCGGCGAGGTGGAATAGCCCGCACTGGGCTATGCAGGCGAACCGGGGACACCACCTGTAAGGCTGGTGCCATGTACGCCGGCCCGAGGAGACGTACTGGAGGCCAGATACGTTGGGCCGGCTTCATGGCACCCGGCTCGATGCCCAACCTAGCCCTCCCAGTGCGGCAAGGTGGAATAGCCCGCACTGGGCTAAGCACGCGTACTGGGGACACCGTGCGCTCCACCGCATAACACGGTGTCTGACCAGTACGACGCCCTCTCACTCCACGGTAAGCCCGGGGAGTTGGCTCGGGTATCCAACCCGGCTTCGCCACCCTCCCCTTAAGCCCCCCCCCAAGAAATTTTTGGGTGAGCCTCTCGGGCTTCCAGCCGCTCTGCCTTGCTTTCGCCTCATAAAACCTCCTCTCCGCTTTCGCTGCCTCCAGCTCCGCTTTGGGGCGGCGACACTCCACTGGCTCTGCCCAGGGTCCTTTACCGTCTAGGATTTCCTCCCAAGTCCATTCCTCTTTTCCCCATTGCTGTTGTTCTTGCCTTCCTTCTCCACTCCGCTTGATCCTGTTTTGGTGGGTGTTTCTGTAACGGCTGTCGTAGTCGTTCTCCTCCTCAGACGAGGAGGAGCATGGATCGGACCAAGATGCGGAGTGGTAAGTATTCATGTTTTAATGGAAAAACAACAAACACTACAAATTACAAAACCCAACAAACGTGACTAACCTGAAACAGTCCTGTGTGGCCCAAACACTGACACAGGAACAAACACCCACAAAAACACAAGTGAAACCCTGGCTGCCTTAGTATGACTCTCAATCAGGGACAACGATTCACAGCTGTCTCTGATTGAGAATCATACCAGGCCGAACACAAAATCCCAACATAGAAAATCAAACCTAGACCAACCCACCCAACTCACGCCCTGACCAACTAAAACAAATACATGACAAAGGAAAACAGGTCAGGAACGTGACAATACCCACAGTAAAACGAGTCCTATATCGACATAACCTGAAAGGCCGCTCAGCAAGGAAGAAGCCACTGCTCCAAAACCGCTATAAAAAGCCAGACTATGGTTTGCAACTGCACATGGGAACAAAAGATCGTACTTTTTGGAGAAATGTCCTCTGGTCTGATGAAACAAAAATAGAACTGTTTGGCCATAATGACCATCGTTATGTTTGGAGGAAAAAGGGGGAGGCTTGCAAGCCGAAGAACACCATCCCAACCGTGAAGCAGGGGGGTGGCAGCATCATGTTGTGGGGGTGCTTTGCTGCAGGAAGGACTGGTGCACTTCATAAAATAGATGGCATCATGAGGGAGGAAAATGATGTGGATATATTGAAGCAACATCTCAAGACATCAGTCAGGAAGTTAAAGCTTGGTCGCAAATAAAGTGGTGATCCTAACTGACCAAAGACAGGGCATTTTTACTGGGATTAAATGTCAGGAATTGTGAAAAACTGAGTTTAAATGTATTTGGCTAAGGTGTAAACTTCCGACTTCAACTGTATATACTGTACATATAGAGAGAGACTATATAGCTCTGGTTAGGGCAGCCACTGGATATTGAGCTTTGTTTTCGATATCAAAAATGTGTTATCCCCCCTCTGAATTTCGTCTGAAATTAGCATCTCATCTGGCCTTACACATTGAATTAGCTCACATTGCAGTTGTGTGCCAAGCCCTGCTTCTGCTCCAATTGCAGAATAATCAAATCAGGTGAAGTATGCTCCGTGCGGTCTCAAAACATCTAACTTCTATTGAGGACAGCATCTTAATCATTTTTATTCTATTTTTTAAAAAGGGGATTCTGCTTGTATGTGTATATTGTGTATTATTTTCAATTTATATTGAGATATAAGATGATTTCAATGTTAAGTATTTGCTTTTGAGATAACATTGTTGGAATAGCAATCTATCACCAAGCTAGACGGCAATTTGGCTGAGGGATGCTTTAATGATAGATCATTATACATGCTTTATGATAGCTTAAGAAGATGGGCAAGGCTCCATCACATTGCACTGCGGTAAAAAATATAAACGTTAGCTATATACTTTATGCTGCAGGCTGGAAATGAGTAATGAGCATCAACTCCAGGTAATGTTCACATACAGGTACTGTAGTCTGCTGTGCAGGGAAAATACATCTCCTTGGAAGAAGAGAGAGAGAGTATAGTAGAACATCACGGGGGCTGTTGTTTGGGAACAGCATCGTGCAACCATACAATGGTACAGGTCATGCAGTTAAGCGATGGGTGTCTCAGGTCTTTAAATCACATTATGCTTATGAAAATCCATGTGACTAATCCCAGTGACAACAGAATCCTAAAGAGATGTAATTTTGACTGGCTGGCGGTCAGGAAGGAACTTTCTCTGCACGCAAGAAGCAAACAACAACAACTAGACCTGGGTTCAAAAGGTATTTGATATATCTCCATTACATTAGCTGTGCTTGATTGGAACTATTGGAGTGTCCCACAACTGCCAACCCTCCCATCTGGCACTTCCAGACAGGCTCAATCAAAACCTCAAAGTAGTTGAAAGAAAACAAATGCTATTTGAACCCAGGTCTGAAGAAGGACTAGAGAGATGTGGAGTTGCTGGGTTAATGAGCCAGCCTCAACCCCCACAGAACTCCCAAGTCTAGCCTCAGTAACCTGTCATCTCCAACACAAGACTCACCAGCGAGATGAGGATATAGGAGAAAGAAAATCAAAGGCTAGCAGCGGGGGTGGAGGGCAATGCAGAGAGAGAGATGCGAGAAGGGAGAGATATTCTCAGCAGGCATCTTCACTAACATGTAGGAAGCCTTCCTCAACACCATGATAGTGTCAGCAGCAGCCTCTTTCAAGGGCTTTTATTTATTTTACTGTAGGAAAAGTAATGTGGAAGCCTGAATATTTCATTAAATGAGAGGTTATTTCATTATTTAGAAGGTCTCATTTCCGCCTCAGTTCACAGGCAACGTGAGACGCCAACTGGCGACTTGAAGACCTATTTAAATTAATCTGATTCTGGTCCCATCTGAGTTTCTCTCTCTCTCTCTCTGTCCTCCTCTCTTCTGTTCTATATCTTTCTCTCCTGTTAGAGCGGGTGTGCAGACATGCTGATTCAATCAGCTCCAACAAGGCAGGATAGCTTCTGCCATGTCGTCTGGTCTGCCATGCCTCTCACTGTGCCGCTCACCTGTCCTCTAGCCGTGACCTCATCAGGGAGGATAAAGAGCCACAGGTATCTTTCATATGCTCAGATCAGTCTGGCAGCTCTTACACACTAACACGCATGCACACACCACTAGCCAGGAGTTTGACTGACTGACTGGCATACTGCTTCCTTTCTGTGCCCTGCCATGTGGCCCTTATCAATGGTCTGGCTGGGACTAGGTACCGTAGAGGGGGTCGACAGCCTCAGTGTGGCATTTATTTAAAGGATTTCCTGGCTTAAAAGTGACTGTTGATAAGCCATGCTGACAGACAGCCGGGTATATCTAGTCGATAGTTCTCTCTAAAATGACATGGGAACATGCATAATCATGTCATGTACAGTATTTTAGTATTTTTGCTCCTCTGTGAATGAAATGAATGTGTGGTGTGCTCACTGGGGTCTGACAGGGTACTGTATAGAGCAGGGGTGTCAAACTAATTTGCCCCGCGGAACGCATTCGATCTTCACAGAGCATTTTTGATGCTCCATGAATGTCTAGCTTTCATTTTGATTATAGATAGCTATTCTTTTGCAGTATGTCCTTCATTACTGGCAACATACTCTGTTGGCATTATTAGCTAAAGAATTCATCATGAGAATGCTGCAGTATGGAGCCTCATGTCTAATGACTTGTAACTGGCATAATGTTTTGTGTCGTCTCAATGGAGGAAGACATTATCTGCTGCGCCGTTAGAGGGAACTGAAATCCTCTCTCCGTAGGAACCATCCTTCAGCGTCTAAGCCAACACTTTTCCTTAATTTTACAAATGACTCAGTAAATAAATCTCTGGAAACTAACAGAGCTGTGCATTCCACGTTATTTATTAGGGGATTTGTGTTGTACACATCAGAGTATGCAGAAAAGCCAAATGAAATGAAATAGTCAGCACAAGCCATAACAACTAAACTTCTGTTGACAACATCACCATTAAGCAAAATATAACCATAGACATGCATTTTCAATTTGAGTTGTTGCATTGTTCTTGATTTGCTCCATTTGATTAGCTCCAGAGCTGTTTTAAAGCTCTATGAAACATTGCTGAGTTAATTAGATGATTTGGCTGCTTCCACTGCTGTGTCCCCAGTGAACGATGTGCTCTCTTGTTACACTGATGCACAATATAATCTCCATACTTTGGCAGATGTCCTGTCTACTTCTAGTGTAAGTCTAATTATTCTGTACCAATACAATGCTGGGTAGCCCATTGCACATCTTCAGTCATACTACATAGGCCTAACACATACAAATGATATGATACATTATATGATACTAATATGATAATACCGTAAAAACTCAGAGCTGTTAGAACATTCTAGGCAGATCTTTGGAAGAAGTAATTTTTGGAAGAAATAAAGGAACTTTTCCCCCTTAAATTAAGATATCTACCATCGATTTCATCTGAAAAGTTAGATGTGAAGTCAAAAGAAGACAAATTGCATTGAGCATTCAAATCAGATCCTTGGTTTTAGAGAGAGAGCGAGAGAGCGAGACTTAAGAACAGACACATCTATGACCTCAAGGATTGTCATTTTCTTTTAAATGTTTCTGTCACATCAGTAGAGACAATTCACTGCTCTTGGAAATGTTCAAGCTCTCTCTGCACTTACAATTCTCTCTAGGATGTTTAGTGACACACATAAAAGTACGACTTGGTCTCAAAGCCTAATTTCTAAATCTTATGTATACAGTTTGTGTCCCACTGGCTCTTTCACAGGAAGTAATCAGAAACATAGTTAAGCAGATATAATAAAAGTGTAATTAGCAGTAATTAAGGAACCACAGGCCAAGCTGGGCTTGGGATGCTGCTGTCTAACACAAAACACAATCCCTGGGTGGTAATTACATGTATACACTACACCAAGCTGGGGATGACTTACTCATGTATACACTACACCAAGCTGGGGATTACTTACTCATGTATACACTACACCAAGCTGGGGATTACTTACTCATGTATACACTACACCAAGCTGGGGATTACTTACTCATGTATACACTACACCAAGCTGTGGATTACTTACTCATGTATACACTACACCAAGCTGGGGATTACTTACTCATGTATACACTACACCAAGCTGGGGATTATTTACTCATGTATACACTACACCAAACTGGGGATTACTTACTCATGTATACACTACACCAAGCTGGGGATTACTTACTCATGTATACACTACACCAAGCTGTGGATTACTTACTCATGTATACACTACACCAAGCTGGGGATTACTTACTCATGTATACACTACACCAAGCTGGGGATTACTTACTCATGTATACACTACACCAAGCTGGGGATTACTTACTCATGTATACAGTACACCAAGCTGGGGATTACTTACTCATGTATACACTACACCAAACTGGGGATTACTTACTCATGTATACACTACACCAAGCTGGGGATTACTTACTCATGTATACACTACACCAAACTGGGGATTACTTACTCATGTATACAGTACACCAAGCTGTGGATTACTTACTCATGTATACACTACACCAAGCTGGGGATTACTTACTCATGTATACACTACACCAAGCTGGGGATTACTTACTCATGTATACACTACACCAAGCTGGGGATTACTTACTCAGTCTATTACTTTTAGCTATTGTTGGAGATTCACTGTTTAGAAGTTGAACAAAGAGCAGCGAGAACCTGTTTTTACTAAGGCAAAGGGATGATTAACGTGCTGGAGTTTAGATATTTTTTACTTGAACAATATGCCTTACCTAATAGATGAATTACTATGGTGATGAACAAAGTCACTGTAACATGTACTGTTGTTGTTCAGTATTAATCTGTGTATCTAATGTATGTATGTAGGCTGATCAGCAGCAACAACGATGAAGGCCATTGCTATTGTCTTGAATGAGATTACACTTCACTCTTCTCTTTTTCAGACAAGGGGGAGAGAGACAAACTATTTACTATAATTCTAGTGACAGTAAAAGGTAACGATGTGCATCCCTGTCACATCACCTCAGCCAGTACTGCCCTCACTGTTAGGTTCATCTTGGTGGCAGCCAGGCTTATAGTACAGTAGAATAGTAGTGAGGCTGCCTCAGCCTACCTTCTGACCTGCCTGTGAACTGCTCCAATGAGGAAAGTAGTACTACTGTAGGTCCATATACGTATAGCGTGAGAGACCTGGCAGGAGACAGATACGTTTCCTAATATTTTCTGAGTCTTTGCACTGTGGTACTGTAGGTCTGTGCTTGTATTCATAAAGTGTCTCAGAGTAGGGTTGTTGATCCAGGATCAGTTTTACTTTTTTGATTATAATGAATAGACAGGGGTGACCTGATCCTAGATCAGCTCACTCTGGCAGCTCCAGAGTGAAGGGCGATTTTGGCATCGCCTGGCTGACTGCAGGCTCTGGCGGATCCTGGCTGGCTGGCGGCTCTGGCAGGTCCTGGCTGACTGACGGCTCCGGCAGGTCCTGGCTGACTGACAGCTCGGGCAGGTCCTGGCTGACTGACAGTTCCGGCAGGTCCTGGCTGGCTGGCTCTGGCAGGTCCTGGCTGACTGACAGTTCCGGCAGGTCCTGGCTGGCTGGCTCTGGCAGGTCCTGGCTGGCTGACAGCTCTGGCAGATCCTGGCTGACTGGCTCTGGCTGCTCCTGGCTGCTCCTGGCTGGCTGGCTCTGGCAGCTCCTGGCTGGCTGGCTCTGGCAGCTCCTGGCTGGCTGGCGGCTCTGGCAGGTCCTGGCTGGCTGGCTCTGGCAGGTCCTGGCTGTCTGACAGCTCTGGCAGATCCTGGCTGACTGGCTCTGGCTGCTCCTGGCTGGCTGGCTCTGGCAGCTCCTGGCTGGCTGGCGGCTCTGGCAGCTCCGACAGCGCTGGGCAGGCAGGCAGCTCAGACAGCGCTGGGCAGGCAGGCAGCTCAGATGGCGCTGGGCAGGCAGGCAGCTCAGACGGCGCTGGGCAGGCAGGCAGCTCAGACAGCGCTGGGCAGGCAGACAGCTTAGACAGCTCTGGGCAGGCAGGCAGCTCAGACAGCTCTGGGCAGATGAGAGACTCTGGCTGCGCTGGAGAAGAGGAAGGCTCTGACAGCGCTGGACAGGCGGGAGCAACTGTAGAGAGAACCCGAAGAGACAGCCTGGTGCGGGGGGCTGCCACCGGAGGACTGGTACGTGGAGGTGGCACCGGATATACCGGACCGTGAAGGAGTACAACAGCTCTTGAGCACCGAGCCTGCCCAACCTTACCCGGTTGAATGTTCCCCGTAGCCCTGCCAGTGCGGAGAGGTGGAATAGCCCGCACTGGACTATGCTGGCGAACCGGGGACACCATTTGTAAGGCTGGTGCCATGTACGCCGGCCCGAGGAGACGCACTGGAGACCAGATGCGTTGGGCCGGCTTCATGGCACCCGGCTCGATGCCCAACCTAGCCCGGCCAGTGCGGCGAGGTGGAATAGCCCGCACTGGGCTAAGCACGCGTACTGGGGACACCGTGTGCTCCACCGCATAACACGGTGTCTGACCAGTACGACGCCCTCTCACTCCACGGTAAGCACGGGGAGTTGGCTCAGGTCTCCTACCCGGCTTAGCCACACTCCGTGTGTGCCTCCCCCCAAGAAATTTTTGGGTCTGACTCTCGGGCTTCCAACCGTGTCGCCGCGCTGCCTCCTCATACCAGCGCCTCTCTGCCTTCGCTGCCTCCAACTCTGCCTTGGGACGGCGATATTCCCCTGGCTGAGCCCAGGGTCCCTTGCCGTCCAGGATCTCCTCCCAAGTCCATGAGTCCTGTGTCTTTCTCCGCTGCTGCTGCTGTCCTTTCCCACTCTGCTTGGTCCTTTGGTGGTGGGTGTTTCTGTAACGATAGTCTATTTCGTCCTCCTCATCGGACGAGGAGAGGCGAGAAGGATCGGAGGACCAATTTGCAGAGTGGTAAGTTTCCATGATATTCAATGAACACGAAAACAATATACGATACAAAACAACAAACGAACATACCGTAACAGTCCCGTGTGGCAAAACACTAACACAGGAACAAACACCCACAAACCACAAGTGAAACCCCGGCTGCCTAAGTATGATTCTCAATCAGGGACAACGATAGACAGCTGCCTCTGATTGAGAATCATACCAGGCCGAACACAAAATACCAACATAGAAAAACACACATAGACAACCCACCCCAACTCACCATACTAAATAAATACAAAACAAGGGAAAACAGGTCAGGAACGTGACAGCAACAGCATCGCCTACGCCTAGATGTTCTCTACCATGGATAGAAGGATAGACTCATGGATAGAAGGGGGCGTAGCATAAGATAACCAGTCCATCCAATATGCATAATAATACAGTCCATACTCGAAGGTGATTTCTATATTTTTTTTATTTTGGAGTATAGGCTAGAAAAATTATGTACCAAAGACATCTTATCTATGTTTTTTGTAAATGTTTTTCTGCCATGCGTAATATGCGGTAGACTATGTATTGTATAACGGCATAATCATTATTTTAATTCCGTTTTTGGGGGGATCTTGGGCTCATACAGTTAAAGCCGGAAGTTTACATACACTTAGGTTGGAGTCATTAAAACTCGTTTTTCAACCACTCCACAAATTTCTTGTTAACAAACTATAGTTTTGGCAAGTCGGTTAGGACATCTACTTTGTGCATGACACATGTAATTTTTCCAACAATTGTTTACAGACTGTATCACAATTCCAGTGGGTCAGAAGTTGACTGTGCCTTTAAACATCTTGGAAAATTCCAGATAATGATATCATGGCTTTAGAGGCTCTGATAGGCTAATTGACATCATTTGAGTCAATTTGAGGTGTACCTGTGGATGTATTTCAAGGCCTACCTTCAAACGAAGTGCCTCTTTGCTTGACATCATTGGAAAATCAAAAGAAATCAGCCAAGACCTCAGAAAAAAAATTGTAGCCCTCCACAAGTCTGGTTCATCCTTGGGAGCAATTTCCAAACACCTGAAAGTACAACGTGTATCTGTACAAACAATAGTACGCAAGTATAAACACCATGGGACCACACAGCCATCATACCGCTCAGGAAGGAGACGCGTTCTGTCTCCTAGAGATGAATGTACTGTTGTGCGAAAAGTGCAAATCAATCTCAGAACAACAGCAAAGGACCTTGTGAAGATGCTGGAGGAAACCGGTACAAAGGTATCTATATCCACAGTAAAACGAGTACTATATCGACATAACCTGAAAGGCCGCTCAGCAAGGAAGAAGCCACTGCTCCAAAACCGGCATAAAAAAAGCTAGACTACGGTTTGCAACTGCACATGGGGACAAAAGATCGTACTTTTTGGAGAAATGTCCTCTGGTCTGATGGAAAAAAAATAGAACTGTTTGGCCATAATGACCATCGTTATGTTTGAAGGAAAAAGGGGGAGGCTTGCAAGCCGAAGAACACCATCCCAACCGTGAAACACGCGGGTGGCAGCATCATGTTGTGGGGGTGCTTTGCTGCAGGAGGGACTGGTGCACTTCACAAAATAGATTGCACCATGAGGGAGGAAAATGATGTGGATATATTGAAGCAACATCTCAAGACATCAGTCAGGAAGTTAAAGCTTGGTCGCAAATGGGTCTTCCAAATGGACAATGACCCCAAGCATACTTCCAAAGTTGTGGCAAAATTACTTAAGGACAACAAAGTCAAGGTATTGGAGTGGCCATCACAAAGCCCTGACCTCAATCCTATAGAACATTTGTGGGCAGAACTGAAACAGCGTGTGCGAGCAAGGAGGCCTACAAACCTTACTCAGTTGCACCAGCTCTGTCAGGAGGAATGGGCTAAAATTCACCCAAATTATTGTGGGAAGCTTGTGGAAGGCTACCAGAAACGTTTGACCCAAGTTAAACAATTTAAAGGCAACGCTACCAAATACTAATTGAGTATATGTAATCTTCTGGGCATTTTTACTTGGACTAAATGTCAGGAATTGTGAAAAACTGAGTTTAAATGTATTTGGCTAAGGTGTATGTAAACTTCCGACTTCAACTGTATATAGGCATATGTATATGCATAAGCTCTAATATGCATATGAGTTTTCGAAATGCAACATTTTGAATGAATCATCACCTTAGAAAGCGCTGTCCATTTCATTCTGTTTGGCTTTGAAACAACATCCACAACAACCATGTTTTCCACTCACTTTCAACCTGCTGTTGAACTTCTTTCTTCAAATTGATCAACACAGTGAGTTATTTTAGTTTTTTAGCCTAACAGTGAGTTTTAAAAGCATGATACTGTTTTGATGATACGTGTTTGATGTGATGTTTGATTGCATTTGCATTGATTTCAGTGTGGTTGAAGGGACATTATAAACTGGGTGTTTCGAGCCCTGAATGCTGATTGGCTGACAGCCGTGGTATATCAGACAGTATACCACGGGTATGACAAAACATTTATGTTTACTGCTCTAATTACATTGGTAAATAGCAATAAGGCACCTCATGGGTTTGTGGTATATGGCCAACATACCATGGCTAAGGGCTGTATCAAGGCACTATATAAGAACAGCCCTTAGCCGTGGTATATTGGCCATACACCACATCTCCTCTGGCTTTATTGCTTAATTAAATAGAGCACTGAGTACATCAGGTCGTTACTGAGTTGTGTACTACCAAAGCATGTCCAGAGTGCATAACAGGAGATAACCGTGACTCGATGGTCACGTGGAATTTGACTACGGTCATGACTCATGACTGCCTCTGTGGCGGTAATACAGATACACAAAACTGACATGCCTTATTAGCTTTCAACATAATTTACCTTCTCATCAGCCAGCCAGGGCTCCCTCATTGTGACCCATATGAACTCAGCAAAAAAAGAAACGTCCTCTCACTGTCAACTGCGTTTATTTTCAGCAAACTTAACATGTGTAAATATTTGTATGAACATAACAATATTCAACAACTGAGACATAAACTGAACAAGTTCCACAGACATGTGACTAACAGAAATGGAATAATGTGTCCCTGAACAAAGGGGGGGGTCAAAATCAAACGTAACAGTCAGTATCTGGTGTGGCCACCAGCTGCATTAAATACTGCAGTGCATCTCCTCCTCATGGACTGCACCAGATTTGCCAGTTCTTGCTGTGAGATGTTACCCCACTCTTCCACCAAGACACCTGCATTTTCCCAGACATTTCTGGGGGGAATGGCCCTAGCCCTCACCCTCCGATCCAACAGGTCCCATACGTGCTCAATGGGATTGAGATCCGGGCTCTTCGCTGGCCATGGCAGAACACTGACATTCCTGTCTTGCAGGAAATCACACACAGAACGAGCAGTATGGCTGGTGGCATTGTCATGCTGGAGGGTCATGTCAGGATGAGCCTGCAGGAAGGGTACCACATGAGGGAGGAGGATGTCTTCCCTGTAACGCACAGCGTTGAGATTGCCCGCAATTACAACAAGCTCAGTCTGATGATGCTGTGACACACCGCCCCAGACCATGATGGACCCTCCACCTCCAAATCAATCCCGCTCCAGAGTACAGGCCTCGGTGTAACACTCATTTCTTCGTCGATAAAAGCGAATCCGACCATAACCACTGGTGAGACAAAACCGCGACTCGTCAGTGAAGATAACTTTTTGCCAGTCCTGTCTGGTCCAGCGACGGTGGGTTTGTGCCCGTAGACAATGTTGTTGCCGGTGATGTCTGGTGAGGACCTGCCTTACAACAGGCCTACAAGTCCTCAGTCCAGCCTCTCTCAGCCTATTGCGGACAGTCTGAGCACTGATGGAGGGATTGTGCGTTCCTGGTGTAACTCGGGCAGTTGTTGTTGCCATCCTGTACCTGTCCCGCAGGTGTGATGTTTGGATGTACCGATCCTGTGCAGGTGTTGTTACACGTGGTCTGCCACTGCGAGGACGATCAGCTGTCCGTCCTGTCTCCCTGTAGCGCTGTCTTAGGAGTCTCACAGTACGACATTGCAATTTATTGCTCTGGCCACATCTGCAGTCCTCATGCCTCCTTGCAGCATGCCTAAGGTACGTTCACTCAGACGAGCAGGGACCCTGGGCATCTTTATTTTGGTGTTTTCAGTAGAAAGGCCTCTTTAGTGTCCTAAGTTTTCATAACTGTGACCTTAATTGCCTACCGTCTGTAAGCTGTTAGTGTTTTAACGACCGTTCCACAGGTGCTTGTTCATTAATTGTTTATGGTTCATTGAACAAGCATGGGAAACAGTGTTTAAACCCTTTACAATGAAGATCTGTGAAGTTATTTGGATTTTTATGAATTATCTTTGAAAGACAGGGTCCTGAAAAAGGGACGTTTCTTTTTTTGCTGACTATATTATTTTCATAAAGGGAAATTATATATGGGTCTATTAAAATGGCTTTATTTTGCACTGCAAGTCAAACCAGCGGCATGAAACATCAAATCAAAGCTTTCACAAAGTAAATGTCAGTTACGGTTGATGTGAAATATTGCAAATGATTCCGGCGTCTTTTCTTTTACTGCGATGGCTTTAAAAAGAGATAACAAGCCTGTTGAAACTCATATAATACACTTTATATTGATAGTGCTTGCATACAAATGTGAAAATTGTACGGAGGTATGAAAAATTAAATGTTCCACAATATTTGTACGCAAACAATTTTCAGTGTAAACCAGCCTGCTTTGACTACCTGTCTCTTTCTGTCTAAACTCACATAGATGTCTGACTACTGTATATGAGTAGGCCTATTCATATACTCTACAGTAGTCATATTACACTAGTATTTTTATCTGATAAGGCACAAGTGGGGGATCACAGATTTATTGGTGTCCACACTCCACAAGATCACTCCACAAGATCACTCCACAAGGTAATGGCACACTATTAACTGAGGTATGCACTAGAACTGGGAAATATGAAAAAATATATAATATCGCGATAAATTTACTGAATTAATGTGATAACGCTAAATCAACAATAATGATACATTTATAACATTAATGTGCACCACAGTAATGTTTGTTTTACCAATATAAACTACTACTAGTTTAATTATTCTAGCCATCAATTGTCCCATTAATAACAATCACACACAAGTAGCCTATACCAGAGAAATGTGAAGTTGTAAATTAAATAAGTTTGTTAATATTATGAGCAAACTTATTTAATTTAAAACTTCTCATTTCTCTAATATCATCAAAATGCCTGCAATAAGTGGCAGTTATGGTTGGTGTCAATAATTTTCAGTTTATCATCCCAGCTCTAGTATGCACTGTGCTTGTGGAATTATCATGATGGTCTCTTCTTAGGATGATTACATGAATCAATGTCTCCCTGTTACTTGACAGTGAGTACTCAAAAGGACAGAAAGCTCAGATACAAATAGATGTGAATGTGATGATTAAAAAAATATTGGTTGCCCGCTCAGGCAGGGTTCTGTTCATTGTGCTCCTCCTCAGGAAGTGAATATTTAGCTGTCTTTGGTGCTGAAGTTCACAGAGTTTGTTTACATAACCCAGCATGCTCTTTGTGCTTTGTCCTTTGTGCCTCCAATTACTAGAAGGCATTACCAAGTGCAGTATAATGGACTCAGTAATGGCTATCGCAATCAAACTCAATCAAACTGAAGATCTGGTGCTCCTTTGAGTATAATGAGTTCTTATGGCTACACCATGTGCTTTAATAGCAAAATTCCCATGTACTTTGTTCTTTAAACTTTACCTCAAGAAATCAAATTAATTCACACTTAATTACCATCACTCTCAATTTTGTCGGATACCGAGAAGACCAACGATAGCTAGCGTAGCGACGACTATACACACACAGAGATAGCATCAATATATTTGCATTCTGACAGGTTCCTCATCTCCTGGGTAATTAATCATTTACATTCTCGGGAGTGTCACCTGATAGGTCATCCTGCTGCGCTCGTCTTTGGCCCGCTCATTAATATGCTAATCTAAACCGCTGACCCATCCTGTCAGAGAGGAAGTCTCTTCATTATGAGCATCTCAGGTGGCCAATGAACCACTCTCCAAGGAGACCCCTGCCCTTTCCCCTCTAGACACAAGCAACTCTACTGTTAACTGTAGGAGCCAGGAGACGCCAGAGGCCAAAGAATGGTGGGAAAAGATCTCAGATCTCACATAAAACAGAGATATTTCAAGTAGATTTATTCAAACTGTGCGCCCACGAAGGTACTGAGGGAGTGAAGACCTCATTAACCAAATGTGATTTATTTAAACAGCTCTTTTCCACAAGTACTTTAACCTTTGTCTGTACAGTGTATGTAGTTTCCCATGGCTGATGCCATGACCCTGTCAGAGGTACACTGTTTTCGTAAAGTATTTAGACCCCTTGACTTTTTCCACACTTTGTTACGTTACAGCCTTATTCTAAAATTTATTAAATCATTTTTTCCCTCATCAATCTACACACAATACCCCATAATGACAAAACAAAAAAAGGTTTTTAGAAATGTTTGCACATTTATATAAAAAACAACAACTGAAATATCACATTTACATAAGTATTCAGACCCTTTACTCAGTACTTTGTTGAAGCACCTTTGGCAGCAATTACAGCCTTGAGTCTTCTTGGGTATGGGGAGTTTCTCCCATTCTTCTCTGTAGAGCCTCTCAAGCTCTGTCAGGTTGGATGGGGAGCGTCGCTGCACAGCTATTTTCAGGTCTCTCCAGAGATGTTAGATCGGGTTCAAGTCCGGGCTCTGGCTGGGCCACTCAAGGACATTCAGAGAGTTGTCCCAAAGCCACACATGCGTTGTCTTAGCTGTGCGCTTAGGGTCATTGTCCTGTTGGAAGGTGAACCTTCACCCCAGTCTGAGGTCTTGAGCGCTCTGGAACAGGTTTTCATCAAGGATCTGTCATGGTTCCACCTGTCACCAGAGGGCGGCAGAGACCGTCCTTGTGTGTTCTATTTACTCATTATGATTTCCCTGTTTAAAAGAGGTGTGTTTTCTGTTGTCCTTTACTGAAGCTTGAGTTATGTGCCGGGTGCGTTTGTCTCCTGAGTGAGTTTTCGAGACTGTTGTTTTCCAAGTGTTACTGTGATCCTTCCGTTACTGTTTCTCAGTAAAGTGTTATGTTTATTCTTAACCGCTGACTCCTCGTCTGGTCTCTTCTCTGCACCTGGGTCCAACCTCACCATGTCACAGGATCTCTCTGTACTTTGCTCCGTTTATCTTTCCCTCGATTCTGACTAGTCTCTCAGTCCCTGCTGCTGAAAAAAATCCCCACAGCTTGATGCTGCCACCACCATGCTTCACTGTAGGGATGGTGCCAAGTTTCCTCCAGACGTGACGCTTGGCATTCAGGCCAAATAGTTTAATCTTGGTTTCATCAGACCAGAGAATCTTGTGGTCTGAGAGTCTTTAGGTGCCTTTTAGCAAACTCCAAGCGGGCTGTCATGTGCCTTTTACTGAGGGGTGGTTTCCGTCTGGCCACTCTACCAAAAAGGCCTGATTGGTGGAATGCTGCAGAGATTGTTGTCCTTCTGGAAGATTTTCCCATCTCCACAGAGGAACTCTGGAGCTCTGTCAGGGAGACCATCAAGTTCTTGGTCACCTCCCTGACCAAGGCCCTTCTCCCCCGATTGCTCAGTTTGGCCGGGCAGCCTGCTCTAGAAAGAGTCTTGGTGGTTCCAAAAGTTCTTCCATTAAATAATTATGGAGGTCACTGTGTTCCCGGGGACCTTCAATACTACAGAATTTTTTTGTTATCCTTCCCCAGATCTCTGCCTCGACACAATCCTGTCTCGGGACTCTACAGACAATTCCTTCGACTTCATGGCTTGGTTTTTGCTCTGACATGCACTGTCAACTGTGGGACCTTATATAGACAGGTGTGTTTTTCCCAAATCATGTCCAATAAATATAATTTTTCACAGGTGGACTCCAATCAAGTCGTAGAAACATCTCAAGGATGATCAATGGAAACAGAATGCACCTAAGCTCAATTTCGAGTCTCATAGCAAAGGGTCTGAATACTTATGTAAATAAGGTATGCAAAAATAAAATAAAAAGACATGTTTTTTTTTGTCATTATGGGGTATTGTGTGTAGATTGATGATACAAAAAATGTTTTATCCATTTTAGAATAAGGCTGTAACGTAACAAAATGTGGAAAAAGTCAAGGGGTCTGAATACTTTCCGAATGCACTGTATACTGTATAAAACTAAACTCATCTGTCAGTCACAGTGAGATGCTATAAGCTGCATGGCCGTCAGGTCCCATAGGTGTTAGAGCTGGTCTAATGTCTGGGAAGAAGCGTATTAATTGTGAGGCATTCACAACATGGTGATACCCCATCCTCAAAACACTGACGACCTATCTGTTAAACATGTAGCCATCAATTAGAAACATGACACTGGGATGATTTGTCTACACTAGAGGGGGTGCCTGCTGCTAATCAGCAGTTTCTTACAGGTCTTCAAAGTAAGTGCTATTCAATAGCCAGTCAAATTTTTCCTCCACACATTTCGGTACAGCTCAGCACCGTGTTAACCCCACTGGGCATAGTTTGACCTGCAGACACATATGGTACAGTCAAAATGTCCACTAGCTAGCAGCTAACAGTATTTGTGTGTGCCATATTTAAATGTCAGACTGTACACAGTAAAAGCAGGCTCTCTCTTCTCCCCCCGACGGGTGTGAATAAACGGCTGTGTAAAGTGGTGTGGTGGTTTGACTCAGCTCCCCCTGGTAAGCAGGGAATGTAAGCATGCACATGAATGGACAGCTGCACAGCTAACCATGCATGCCAGCATCATAGACTTGGCCAGCCCAGGCGAAGTCATCACACCACACCGCCTGGTGTGGCCATGGCTACTACTTACCATCACCATGGCGGGTGGGAAGTAGCCTACAGTTTAGTGTGGGCCGGGAAATAGATTAGTTTCCATCTTGGTTAGCAGCTCTCACTCCCCCTCCTCAGACTCACACACACGCCCACGTCCACATGCACGCACAAACACACACACACCCCTCTGTTGGCGGTCTGTTAGAGGCAGCAGCAGTGCTGTAGTCTATAGCCCGTCAGGGATCACAGATGATGACTGTTTTCTGGCTGATTACTGAAGAAAACACTGGCAGCATGACAGTAATTACCAGTGAGTTCCCTCCAATTCGCCTCTCATTGATATAGCTGCTGAAAAAACATGCAGAGTTGCACAAAACAAGACATAGAGACAAAGTCTTCCGTCAATAACAAAATCACTTTGAACAAAGACAGGGCAGGGCATAGCATTGTAAGCTCAAGACAGTCATAAGCTATCATTGAGCTAAGGGATGAGGCAACAGTATGACAGAATATTAACTTTTCCAATTGCTGTCTGACAACAGTGACAGCTAAGTAAGTATAGCCAATACCTCATGCAGTATTCACAAGATGGCATCATACTACAAATCCATATATTCAACCAAAAACATATTTGACCAAAGGCCTGGCCTAGCATGTCCTTTGACCTATAGATATATCCTATATCTTTCATATGTCCGACCACAGCTATTAGAAAACACCAGAAAGGCTAACCATATTTCAGTAATTAAATATATAATTGAACTCTTCAAAGATTATATCACTAGCTAGTCCAGTTAATGATGGTAATAAAAAGTTCATCAAATTGCTTGCAGAATAATAAATGAGCTAATGCTCTATTTATAGATATATAAATTGAATATGCACCATTCCATTACAACACCAAAAATAGATTTGTGCTAAAACAGAAATCTTCTTTAGCTTTGCTTTTTTCTTACCCCTTCCAGATGTACAGTACAACCACACCATATATCTCAACTCTGACAACATACAAATAGACATGCCACAACAAGCAAATATCTATATAGCTACTGAGAAATTATTACAAAACTCATTAAATATTCATGTAAAAAGTCCTCTTTGATCCACACAAAGCAGATGCTTTCAATTTATTTGTGCGAAGGAGAAAGCTCTTGCTTTGGCAGGGGTTTAAAAATAGATTTTCATTAATACTGTCTATGACAATATTAATCACGTCAAACCGCCAACGGAGCGGACAGGAGAGGATTTTAGCATCGCTCGCATTCAACAAACCGGCTCCACCACAGGTACTCATGTCTTGAGGGACACCGTAGCAAACAAATGGCTGCAATAACTGGAGGCCTCAAACAGAACGGATGCTTTCTAAAGCAAAGTTTGGGATAAATGGGACAAACTGGGCAGAAGTGATCTGTCATTGCATTAGATGGCACTACTGTACGTCATGTCTTTAAAGTGCATCAGGAGGTTTTATTTAGATAGGGTTGGCGGTTTCCAAATGCTCTTATGTCACCATATCTTTTGGTAACATGACCTGGAAGAGGACTAAAATCAACCAAGAAATCATGAGGTCCACAACCAATTAAATACAATTCAGAGAATCTGTTGATGGTAATGACGCAAAAGCCCAAAACACGAACCACATTTGGGAGTGTAGCTAGCTACACGACCAGCGTTAAAGAAAGAGAGAATCAATAATCCAAATGTCAAGATAGGACTCAGTAGATCAGAAAATCCCCTGCTGCCTCCGAGTGTCTCCAGCTAGAAGGATGACTGGGGCTGTATTTATCATTGTCTTAGTGGCACCTTACTTATGGCCTACTTAACTTGGGTAGGAGTGATAATACAGCCATGATGTATCTGTGGTCAACAGAAAGGCTACTGATCCCTGAATACTTACCATGCATTATTCAAGCCTTCTCTAATCAGTCTGGAAGGGATTGGAGAGGAGAAGTGCTTATGTTTTACTTTTCTGTAGAGACCAATAAGAGAGAAAAGAGAGTTCTTTCAATAGTTATTTCGCTGGCTTTGAACTTCAGACACCTAAATCAGGTAAGTGGAAAATCGCTATTCCTTATGATACTACTGATGTACCTGAGGTAGAGTGGAACTACTGAAAATCCCTACATTGGTTAATTTTTGGGATTTTAAATATATTGTTTGAAATTTTAACAAGAGGATATGACTGTACGCAAGCCAAATAGATACGGCTGCTGTACATTATCAGCAAACTGTACTGCTAGTGAGTTGCACATTCACTACAGAGGCTTAACCAGGAGACAGTAATGTGAGAGAAGTGTAAGGTTGAACCAGAAGACAGTAAGGGTGTTCCGTGTGTAGTGTGGAGTGTGTTAATGAGGTAAGTAATTAAAGAAGGGGATATTGAGCCTGTCGATCCCTCTGGCCCTTCTGAGGACGGGACTGTAGGAGAGCCGTGTGGGAGAGCAAGGGGCCAAATTACATTGAGAGGATTCATTAGTTGAGCTTGGTTACACAGAGGTTCCTAAAACAGTTCATGTTCTCATATACTGTAGGTACCCTGTACCCTCACTGTTCCTACTGAGACGTGTTGAAACAAGGTACCCTGTACCGTCACTGTTCCTACTGAGACGTGTTGAAACGAGGTACCCTGTTCCCTCACTGTTCCTACTGAGACGTGTTGAAGCGAGGTACCCTGTACCCTCACTGTTCCTACTGAGACGTGTTGAAGCGAGGTACCCTGTACCCTCACTGTTCCTACTGAGACGTGTTGAAATTAAAGATCTAACTTTGTTTTTGGATACAGATCGGAAGAGAAAGGCCAAAGAACAGATTGATTCACTGACTGTTCGTCTCACCTGGAAGGCTTTGTCTCTGTTCTCTGTCAGGATGGGGATCAACTGTTGGAGTGCATAATAATAATAATGACACTGAATGATAAAATAATACTAGAATGAATACAAGAAACTGAATTATGTTCCTGAAGTGACAACAGAGTGCATTGTGGGACTTAGAAGGCTTAATTGACCCAGTTCAGTTTATTCTAATGGGTAATTTTGACCAAGCCAGTGGTCAAGGAGTACTTTGAGGCAGGACAAGTATGCCAGCATGGAGGGTTTTCTAATACAAGTACGTTCTCAACATTAGAATCACTTATTTTGTTACATTCGGATTTGAATGGAGGCAGGCACATTTTAGGAAAAGCCAAAACGCATGGTAAAAAGAGCCACATTTATGGCTGGAAACAGATTGGGACAAAAATGAAGGAATAATTCAGAAAAATACTGGATTTATTTTAAAGACAAATCAGGCATGATGGGGATGCTGTGGAAAGTGCATCCATGAATGTGCTTTAATTGATGTGAAGGCTGGAAGGGAAAGTCATGGAGATCTAGCTATCTCTGCTCACAGTGTCGTACTGTGTGTACACAGTATTCCTCCGTCAGCAGACACAGTGGTGACCCTACCCATTAAGGAATGCTACCTCACTTCCCTATCCATTAAGGTGCAAACAGTGATGCCCAGCTAATCGACTGTTTAAATTTAGACATCCTAATCTCCTCACTGATGTGGTAATACATTGGTAATCCTTGTGGATATCCAAGCCATGTCAAACAAGACATGTCCACAAAGCAACTGGGTAGGTACATCACTCTGCTTGAGGCCCATGCTAATTCATGGTGATACAGGACATAACGTTACAGTCTTACTCAAATATTACAGTATACAAATTAGAGAATCTATATTGGTAGTTTGCACTACAATATGAGCCCTTCACAATGAACCGAGAAATGACGACCCTGAGAATCACAGCAGCACAATGATTGGTTGCTTTTACCTTGAAACTAGGTAATATAGAAATGAATTTTCAGTCCCTGCTGAATACATTAGTAAAACCAGTCTGTGAA
This sequence comes from Salvelinus namaycush, assembly GCF_016432855.1. Taxonomy (NCBI): domain Eukaryota; kingdom Metazoa; phylum Chordata; class Actinopteri; order Salmoniformes; family Salmonidae; genus Salvelinus; species Salvelinus namaycush. The sequence continues at coordinate 70,451,169 of NC_052307.1, forward strand.
TAACAAAGTCTTGTCTGAATTCTTCTATTCTTCAGTTACCAACAAAATACATTAGCACCTCTGTGCTGACAATATGTGGAAATAAATACATACTGTATATGTTTTCTCTCCTCAAACTGTGATTTTTTTGCTTTCTATACGCAGACGTCAATAGAAAATGGGCAGAGTTCCAGTGAATGACCAAAATATCTAAATCAATTGGTCCAATTTTGCATTAACACAACAATACCCAAGGCTATATCTCGATAGTTAGGGCTGTGATATTTCCACAGACAATGGAGTGCATGTGTCATCCACCCTCTCTACACACAGCATCGTGATGAGCCTGCTGTGCCACTCCCAGGGTGTTGTCGTGGAGACGGCAGAGAGCAAGCGCAGAGCGAGCAGAGCGCTGGGTTTCCAGATGGAGCAGCTGTCGGGTTTCTCCTGTGGAGTGGATCTGTTGCTGCTAGAGCTTGGAACTTTACACAGTCAACATGTCTTCTTCCTTTCCTAACATGTCTCCTTTCCCTTCTCCCCTGTAACCCTGGCTCAGACAAATCTAACGGTGTCACTCCCTCCCTCCACACACACACACACACACACACACACACACACACACACACACACACACACACACACACACACACACACACACACACACACACACACACACACACACACACACACACACACACACACACACACACACACACACACACCACACACACACACACATACACACACACGGGGAGTCGAGCTCAACCCTCCCATCAACTCTCACCCCCATCTCCATAGATCATGAGGCCTATGTGTTCATATCTGCAGAAGCAGCTCCACGGGGTCCCTCTCTGCAAACACGACACGCTCGTCTCCAGGAGAGCGTGGCCCAAAACTGACACTCACACCCTGCACCTCATTAATCTTCATACTATAAAAGAGTCAAGAGTTTCTCCTCATATTGTCTGTGTACAAGGTATCTCTGTGCCATTTTCCTCTTCCTAAGAATAGAATTCGGATAGGTTGAGGCCACGATAAGAACCTAGGGGGGCATCAAATATTCAAATTTGTTTTATTATTGTTACTTGCAAGGATTTCATAGCACCTATTTTCATATGAACAGAATTCACCACCTTGAAGGATGAAGGCATGTTGCCACACTAAAAAGACTAGTGCATGGTGGGAATATAGATGAAAGGCAAATACATCCTATATTTTAACTTTAAATGCATTCTGGTATTTACGGAATTAACGTCTTAAGCAGCTTGTGGAATCTTCTCTCTTTTATTGCCAATACCTGCATGACCCTGCATACTGCGGGAAAGCGCAGTGTGTGTCTGCAATTCTCTACGTCTGCAATTGTGTGGGAGCCAATGTATGAATTTATACATGCACATGTTTGATATATCAAGTCTTTCTCTTGTCAATAGCTTGATATCAAACACACAGTCATAATAACGAGCATGTATATTTGTGTTATCTCCTTGCAGTGAGATGTACCCTTGTTCCAAGGATATGAAGCACACTCAAAAGGACACTGAAAAGGTAGATGGGTATAACAGAGTTGGTGCCCCAATTCTGTCAGCTTGTTCTCTCTGTAAGTCTTGTCTCTGTCTCTATGCAGTGCTCTGTTGCTTGGCTCGGGTGTGTGAATCAATCAGTTCTCTATACGCCTGGTTTAGGATGGCCCCTGCCCTTCTAGCTTCATTGATGTTCCTGATGCATCACAGAGGAAGAGAGAGGGTTCTCATCCAGTCCTGTTCCCTGATATGAATATGACATATGACAAAAAAAAATAATACATTGGGATAATAATGATTGTCACTCAACAAGCCCTACACACCAGGTAATGTCAGTAAAACCTAACCCTAATAGGGTCTCTGTGTCCATCATCAGTAAAACCTAACCCTAATAGGGTCTCTGTGTCCATCATCAGTAAAACCTAACCCTAATAGGGTCTCTGTGTCCATCATCAGTAAAATCTTAAATTCCTGATATTTACAACTGTCTACTATTAAGACATCTCATTTACAGGACAGTGTTCACTGACACAGCCAAACAAACCACTGGTGTAATGCACAAATTCAGTAACAAAGAATTTCAAAGGTCTATGACAGGGTTCCCCATTTCCAAGTTTTCTGATATTTTGTATTTTTCTTTTTTCTTTGTTGGACATAAAAGACTGTACCAGGAAATCAGCTCCAAATGATTTTATTTTTGGAAATCTGATCCCATAATAGAGAGACACATGTGATCATATACAAATGTAAGCAAGGTTTGAAATTATTATGTTTCAGTTAAATACACTGCTCAAAAAAATAAAGGGAACACTTAAACAACACAATGTAACTCCAAGTCAATCACATTTCTGTGAAATCAAACTGTCCACTTAGGAAGCAACACTGATTGACAATAAATTTCACATGCTGTTGTGCAAATGGAATAGACAAAAGGTGGAAATTATAGGCAATTAGCAAGACACCCCCAATAAAGGAGTGGTTCTGCAGGTGGTGACCACAGACCACTTCTCAGTTCCTATGCTTCCTGGCTGATGTTTTGGTCACTTTTGAATGCTGGCGGTGCTTTCACTCTAGTGGTAGCATGAGACGGAGTCTACAACCCACACAAGTGGCTCAGGTAGTGCAGCTCATCCAGGATGGCACATCAATGCGAGCTGTGGCAAGAAGGTTTGCTGTGTCTGTCAGCGTAGTGTCCAGAGCATGGAGGCGCTACCAGGAGACAGGCCAGTACATCAGGAGACGTGGAGGAGGCCGTAGGAGGGCAACAACCCAGCAGCAGGACCGCTACCTCCACCTTTGTGCAAGGAGGAGCACTGCCAGAGCCCTGCAAAATGACCTCCAGCAGGCCACAAATGTACATGTGTCAGCATATGGTCTCACAAGGGGTCTGAGGATCTCATCTCGGTACCTAATGGCAGTCAGGCTACCTCTGGCGAGCACATGGAGGGCTGTGCGGCCCCACAAAGAAATGCCACCCCACACCATGACTGACACACCGCCAAACCGGTCATGCTGGAGGATGTTGCAGGCAGCAGAACGTTCTCCACGGCGTCTCCAGACTCTGTCACGTCTGTCACATGTGCTCATGTGCTCAGTGTGAACCTGCTTTCATCTGTGAAGAGCACAGGGCGCCAGTGGCGAATTTGCCAATCTTGGTGTTCTCTGGCAAATGCCAAACGTACTGCACGGTGTTGGGCTGTAAGCACAACCCCCACCTGTGGACGTCGGGCCCTCATACCACCCTCATGGAGTCTGTTTCTGACCGTTTGAGCAGACACATGCACATTTGTGGCCTGCAGGAGGTAATTTTGCAGGGCTCTGGCAGTGCTCCTCCTTGCACAAAGGCGGAGGTAGCGGTCCTGCTGCTGGGTTGTTGCCCTCCTACGGCCTCCTCCACGTCTCCTGATGTACTGGCCTGTCTCCTGGTAGCGCCTCCATGCTCTGGACACTACGCTGACAGACACAGCAAACCTTCTTGCCACAGCTCGCATTGATGTGCCATCCTGGATGAGCTGCACTACCTGAGCCACTTGTGTGGGTTGTAGACTCCGTCTCATGCTACCACTAGAGTGAAAGCACCGCCAGCATTCAAAAGTGACCAAAACATCAGCCAGGAAGCATAGGAACTGAGAAGTGGTCTGTGGTCACCACCTGCAGAACCACTCCTTTATTGGGGGTGTCTTGCTAATTGCCTATAATTTCCACCTTTTGTCTATTCCATTTGCACAACAGCATGTGAAATTTATTGTCAATCAGTGTTGCTTCCTAAGTGGACAGTTTGATTTCACAGAAGTGTGATTGACTTGGAGTTACATTGTGTTGTTTAAGTGTTCCCTTTATTTTTTTGAGCAGTGTATTATATCTGTTTGGGCTTCTTCCGGTCAATTTGCAGTCAACAAATGATTTGTAATTATGTTCTGCCCCCCCGACCATCCGCTCAAAAAACTATTGTTGATGATCCCTGGTCTATGACATGATGTGGGCTGTAGCTGTCAGGTCTGTGATGTAAGGTTGTGAGATAATAAGACACAGTCAAATTAAGTCTTCAAATTTACATTCTCACACCCTGGGTCAAGTATGTGTTACAACAGGAACAAGTCAATGGCCCTGAAGCTGATCAACTGATTGTTCCCAATTGAAGGGAACATTTCCAATGGTGACACACACCACTCTGTGGCTTGCGAACCCCACGGGCCACGTAGTCTGAAGGCAAATCACCATTAGTCCCAGACAGGCAGCATGAGCTGAATTTATATCGTCAGCTAAGGGTCAAGAGCTGTGATCTGACTCCTATCTGGGTGGCAGACCCAAACGTCTCCAGCAGGCAAAATGACAAAGATTAACTGTCGCTCTGAGCTCAACGTCTCATAATGAATGCTACCTCACTTCCCTGGGTGCCTCCTCTGGCAGGGGGATTGACACACAAATTGATAGATTTGCCATTTAGGGGTCAGCCATTTGACGATGGGACAAGACAGCCCCGCCACTGCTTCGCACATAGCTACTGTCAGCTCTAAATCCACATTGATCTGTTGTTACCGGGGTTTTATATTATAATGTGCTCCTCTGAAAAAAAGAATAGTACATCTTAGGGAATCAATTATGTTACATTCCTCATATGTAAGAAATACATTTTTATATTTTTCTGGAACCAAGTGAATATGTGGAGTAAAGTGATGAAGAGACTAGCAATGGCTTTTCATGGGAATCAACCACAAGAACCTCAGTCGGAGGAGATAGTGAGAGATATTGATAGAGAAGATAACATAAAGTATACTCCTTTGAGGAGGGAAAGAGATATCCTAAAAAAATTGTATGGACGGCTGAACTCTGCAGGGATTGGGGAAAATACTTAAGAACCCGCATGCGCACACACACACACACACACACACACACACACACACACACACACACACACACACACACACACACACACACACACACACACACACACACACACACACACACACACACACACACACACACACACACACACACACACACTATTTAGAGCTGAAGGAGAATGTGTTGGTCGTGGGCTGAAGAAAACATTCTGAGTGGTTGGAGCCAGTCACAGTACTGTACAGTACACCACAGCCTTGGAATGGATGGGCTGAGGGAGGCTTTGAAAGGAAAAGGCTCCCTCCTCCCACCTCTGAGTGGGCTCTACAAATCCCTCCATTGAAGTGAGCTTATTTCGAAACGGTACTCTCTACCGTTCCTTATGGATCCTCCACAATCCTCTTTGCACATAAAACGTCCACAATGAAGTTCTCAAAAAATAAGTTCAGTCATTAAATATAGTATTTTGACTCATAATCAATAGACTGAGACAACATTTATATTCATGGCTTAAAGGAGAACCTGCAAATAAAAGTAAAAATATAGCCACAAATATCAAAAACACAATGTGGGTGTATTGGATATGCCACTATGACATAACTGCTGTCTGTCAGTAACTGCCTGGGAACATAGAACCAGACGTTCTTATACATGTCTATAAGTCCCTTAGCCTCAGCTCCTCTCATTGAATCCCCATGAAATACTAGCATTACAATTTTCTGTGGCATAGAGGCTGACAAAATGCCTCACAGACAGGCAGACACTTATCCACATATCACAAAGTTGTATTAAGGGGGATATGCTTTTCAATTCTGATTCATACCATCATCAGAGAAAATGTCAAATTGGTAGAAAACTACTCCATTTGTCTTCATGTAATTTAATAGTCTGTATTCTCATATGGACTCACCGTCTAATTTGGTTAAAAAAAAACACTTCTAAAAAAACGCTTTAGATTCATAACCCGAGGATGTGCTTTTAGACAGCTGTTTGAAAGCTTTCCAGTGTACCCTGGAAGTGGTGTTAAAAGGGACAGGATATATACGCCTTTAAAACAACCACTCAGACACCACAGGCAAACGGCCCTATTCAACCTCAAGGATGTCAGGCAGCCAGCGAAATACGTCCTGATAACAATGTCAATGGCAGATAGGATACAGAGTTGGAAATGAGGATTATAATGGTTAGTAGCAGCCTCAGAGCTGACATTAATGGCTTCTGGTGAAAAGCCCCTCAATCTCATCAGCCCAGAGTGAATATCCTTTGAAAACTGAGGCATTGTGGGAAGACAGGAGGAAGGAAGGAGTCCATATTGTTGGGGCTGGGTTGGAGGAAGGGGAAGTACCCCCCTGTGTGTACTGTATGTGTGTGGGGAAAATAATTGATGTAAAACATATGCTTGCTAATTGTGCAGTTGCACCTGAGTGAATTCATGGCAGACACCCCATACAATGTCTCTGTGCCTCCTCCTTTTCAGAGAGACAGGGCGAGAGGGGGATGGGGGAGAGAGAGAAAGACAGAAACTGAGAGAGAAGGAGAGAGAAGAAGAGGGAGACGGGGTATGGAGTGTTTAGACGTGATGGAAACAGAGGGAGAGAGGATGGAGAGAGAAGGAGAGAGAAGAAGAGAGAGACGGGGGTATGGAGTGTTTAGACGTGATGGAAACAGAGGGAGAGAGGATGGAGAGAGAAGGAGAGAGAAGAAGAGAGAGACGGGGGTATGGAGTGTTTAGACGTGATGGAAACAGAGGGAGAGAGGATGGAGAGAGAAGGAGAGAGAAGAAGAGAGAGACGGGGGTATGGAGTGTTTAGACGTGATGGAAACAGAGGGAGAGAGGATGGAGAGAGAAGGAGAGAGAAGAAGAGAGAGACGGGGGTATGGAGTGTTTAGACGTGATGGAAACAGAGGGAGAGAGGATGGAGAGAGAAGAAGAGAGAGACGGGGGTATGGAGTGTTTAGACGTGATGGAAACAGAGGGAAAGAGGATGGAGAGAGCGAGAGGAGAGGAGAGGATGGCTCCAAAAACCGACACAGGCAATTTCTAATTTCCACTCTTAACTATGGAGTCGTGCCTTATGGGGTGATGAGATTCATTTGATGTTCGGCCACTGTTAGCCACGGCCAGAGTGCTGGAACAACGACAGCAGCAGCAGCAGCAGCAGCTTCACTCTGCCTCAGTCACTCCAGTCAGAAACAGCCAGAGACCCACTCTGTGTCCTGTTAGCTTCACATGTAGTACCACACTCTGGGGCTCACAGTTAACACAGTACCTGATCAGAAACCCACCCATCACTACTACATCCCTGAGGGGGTACCCTCCAGGGGGTACGACCATTACAGTACAACTCATTACAGTACAATCAATCACCAGCTCACACACGTTGTTGTACACAGGGTTGTCTTATTGTACTATACTATCACTCCACACTGTTTGGGCTCCATCCCTTCAGGCCACTACACACATCTGTCTGTCCTGTGTGTTCTCTGTGTGTGTTCTCTGTGTGTGTTCTCTGTGTGTGTTCTCTGTGTGTGTTCTCTGTGTCCTCTGTGTGTGTTCTCTCTCTCTCTGGCCTCTAGAACAACAACAGGAACTAGTCATGACTCTTACACTGGGGCAGGGCGGAGAATGGCTAAACGTATCCATTTCATACCATATGACTGCTACTTACGGATCGATACTCCCCACTCCTCCAGAGAGAAGCCCTGGCTCCAGTCTGAAATAAAATTGTAAACACCACAGCCCCAAATGTTGCTCTCTGTGACTAATTCATTCTCTCTGCCTCTCTCTTGCTGCCTCTGAGACCATAAGTGGCTTTTTTGTGAGGGAACAGAACATTTGATTTTTACCCAATTAGAGACATAAAGTAACTCCACCCGCCACACACCCGCACACGCACGCATGCACACACACACACACACGCACACATGCACGCACGCACACGCACGCACGCACGCACACATGCACACACGCACGCACGCACACACGCACGCACACACGCACACACACACACACACGCACACACACACACACACACGCACGCACGCACGCACACATACATGCACGCACACACACACACACCCTACAGAAGAAAAAAAATGGCTCGTTGATATTACAGTATTTTACAATCGCTAGGACCAATTCTCAATATTTAGGTCACTTTTTCAAAACTCTTCACACAGTCAGCACAACGCAGTCTATGTGGGCTAAACTATGGATCATTTGTCATTGCTTTGGCACAAAATGCAAAAAATGCAAATTTCATGAATTATTTTCTCACTCAGACACAACCACCACCAAAACTCTATGTACCTACAGGCCAATTTTCACATGTTAACATAATCTTTTCAAAACTGTTAAACTGAAGTTCAAAACCTAACAACACAAAATTGAATAAGACAGCAATTTGCTACATTTCTACAGTAATACCGTATTGAAATACATTCCAAATCTAAAAAAATGAAATATTATCAAAACAATTAGACCAACCACAGCTGAATCCCATTGTAGCTGAACACCTACCCAGGTGTTAGTCTTTCAATTTCATTACCATCCATACAAAAGGGGACATCTTAGGAATAATGCTGTACTGTAATGTAAACATGGACCCAGCCAGAGATAGAGAAGTGGCTGACAGAGGAAGAAGACTGGCTGGGAGAGGGAGAGGTAGTACGTATGTGTGATGGAAGAAGACTGAGAGGAAGATCAAGGGCTGTAATCTCAGATGAGATTAGGGCTACTATAATTAATCATGCAATAAATCATGGTCTATCAATGAGAGAGGTTGGTCTGAGAGTGCAGCCAAATCTGCAATGCTCAACAGTGGCATCTATCGTGAGAAATGTCCGGCAAAACAACAGGTAAAATGAGCATCCTGCAAGGGCATCTGACTGATCTGCACATTACAGAAGTAAATTGAGCAAAGCCTCCAAACCCACTTGTGTGTAATTGTTTTTGTATTTCTGCTTAGGACCCAACGGTTACCTCCCACAGGTGGGAGAGGTAGGATTTTCACTGCTGTGCAGGAAACTGCAATCGTTGATATGGTCATCATAAACAATGGCATAAAACTCACAGAGATTCGGGACAGAGTGTTGGCAGACAACATTACATTTGGAAATATTCACAATGTAACAATAACAACTATTTCTAGAGTCCTGAAATAACATCAAGTCAGGATGAAGCAGTTTTACACTGTCCCCTTTGAGAGGAACTCTGAACGAGTCAAGCAACTCAGGAACCAATACGTCCAGGTAAGATGACTATAAAATACAGAACTGGTTTTGAACAGAACCAAACAGGGCAGAGACACACAATGGAATGTTTTTAGGTATAATGTAAACTACCGTAATAGACTAACTCTTATGTTGCCTTGTAGATTTATTTTAGAGAGTCATGGAGATTGAAGCAAGGCAAACACCCCACATATTCATCTTTGTGGATGAGGCTGGTTTCAACTTGGCCAAAACACGGCGGCGAGGAAGGAATGTGATTGGGAAAAGAGCCACAGTGGAAGTCCCAGGCCAGAGGGGTGACGACATCACAATGTGTGCAGCAATATCCTCTGATGGATTGCTGTTACACAAACCGCTAATTGGGCCATACAACACCGAGCGTCTCATTTCATTCCTGGATGACCTCTATGGAAGGGTTGTGCCAGGTGAGGAAAGGGTTGCAGTGAGGCGAAATTGGCCAACGTTTGTAATTGTATGGGACAATGTGGCATTTCACCACTCCTGTGCAGTCACAGAGTGGTTTGCAGCCCATCCCAGGATGGTGTCACTTTTCCTCCCACCTTACTCTCCATTCCTCAACCCCATAGATTAATTATTTTCCTCATGGAGGTGGAAGGTTTATGACCACCATCCACATGATCAAATGTCCCTCCTGGACGCAATGAATGCTGGATGCCTGGACATATCTGCAGAAGATTGCCAGGGATGGACCAGGCATGCCAAAATATTATTTCCTAGGTGTATTGCCCAAGATGACATAAGATGTGATGTGGATGAGAACCTGTGGTCAAATGCAGAAGACAGGGTTGACTAGCATTGCTACTGTATCTGTATCGTAGATGGTATATATACAATTTCTTGTATTTTGGAATCACTCAATGCCAAAAAATGACATAAAACACATTGAAGCATATTGAATCATGTCTGATTCATTCCTGTAACATATACTGCAGTGAATTCTAAACAGTACAGAGGTGTCATTCTTGTTTTGTAAAGACATTTTACAAAAGAAAACATTGTTCAATGCTACCTGTTGTTAGTGTTTTTTAGGTAATTGTTTTATGAGTGACAAAGTGTGCTTGTTGGGTGACAACCTTTGCTAGTGTTATGGAAGAATGAGTTGATTTGAGACATGTATGAAGTGTTTTGGTAGTTTTAGTGCAATTTGGATGTGAAATTAACTGCTGTGCCAAGCTCAAAGTTGGTTAGGAGAACTGTGTGAAGAGCTGAAAAAGTGACCTACTGTAAGTATTGAGAAATGGGTCCTAGCGATTGTAAAAAACTGTAATAGCTAATATGATCAAATATGTCTTTGTACATTTTACTAGATGGCTGACAGCTGCTGCTTCACAAGGACAGGTCTTTCCCAAGCAATTTACAAGTTTATAATTTCAAAGAAACAAAAGGGAAATGAGGTCAGTTGCTTGGAAAAGAGAGGTTGGACCAATTAACTGCATGACAAACCCCTTGTTAAAGTCCTGGCTAATTCTCATAGTGAATTGATTTACTAGATTCCACAGGTTCCTGACAATTCCCAAATCACAGCTTCTCTCTTTCTCTTTCTCTCTCTCTCTCTCTCTCTCTCTCGCTCTCCACATGAAAAAATACTACAATTTACTATAGAATTCTGTAGTAAACTGTAGTATACTGTAGAATACTATACTACACACTGTAGTATCCCTTGATCATGTGTATTACTTACTATATAATGTTGTAGAATACTGTAGAATACTATAGTAAATACTATAGTATTATCTGTGGAAAAAACACTGTAGTAAACACTACAGTACAGTCCGCAAAATTAGTATTTTTACTACAGTAAATACTACAGTATTTAATTTGTATTTACCCTTCCCATTCCCCTCCCCCATATCCCAATTTGTGCCACCCATAAGAGAGAAACCTACATGCCAAATATAGATCATATTGTGTTCCACACTGGTTATAGAAAAAAGAAGAAGCGTTGAACTATCCGTTCAGACCCCAGTCCTACCTACCTACAGGTTATGGAAATGTTGTCCTTTAAGTATTTCTCCAGTAAGTTTACTCAAGGAGAAAGCCTCCACTTCTATGTCAAATATAATAAAACACTATAGTAAATGCTACATTAATGTCTGCAAAAACACTACAGTAAATACTACATCTCTCTCTCTCTCTCTCTCGCTCTGCCTGGCCATTGAAGTGTGCATTAGGACCACAACTTTGGTTTGGCAGCAATATGGCTTTTAGATGTCACAGTCTGCAATCTGAATTCCGAGATGGAATTTGCTGAGAGCTGAGAGTTGATGCTGCAGTCTCGTTTATTAAAACTGAGAATCTCATCGATTGTCTGTATCATCAAGGAGTAATGCCTATTATCCTCTGTCTATTGGCATCTATTATTTAATTTAATAACAGACGGGTTTATCACCCTCCATTTGTAATCTCGCTCATCATAGGGCAGGGTGGTTTCAATAGATATGTGTGTGTTTTAAAAGGAGGGGAATGATGGATCCCTCTGCTTTGACTGAGCCTTTGTTGGATTCACTGGCTGGTTATTTCTGAGTATCTGGCAGGGCCGGTGCTCCCTCTCCTCTTTCTCTCCTCTCTCTCTCTTGTCTCTCTCTCTCTCCTCTCTCCATCATGGCATGCCAGTCAGGAGATAAGCATCAGGCGGCCCACTCCAATGACACCGCCACCTCCTCCCAGAGTCAGCAGATTACATTTTAGAAGTTGACAGCCTGTTATCACTCTGTGATGGCAGGAGGGCTTAATCTTTGGTCCTTCCAGGGGGGAAGAAAGGCTGAGGAGGAGTCGGTGGAGTAGGATGAGCCCAGGCCAGGGGGACTACTCCTCACCTTGTAGTATGAGGAGTGACAGACATCTCCTGCGCCACATGGGGCGCTAAAACTCTGGAACACTTTTATTCTACCCACAAAAACCCTTGCCTTCCCTTCGGCAAATCAGACCACGACTCTAGCGTCCTGATTCCTGTTTACAAACAAAAGCTCGAACAGGAAGTACCAGTGACACGCTACAAGACTGTCATGCCCACAGTGACCATACAAACGTATCCAAACCAAAAACCATGGATTACAGGCTGAGCTAAAGACTAGAGCTACCACTTTACAAGCGTGATCCAAAATGGCGTAGCAGTAAGACGTGTTTGTTTTTGTCCCGTGTAAAAATTCGTTTTTTGTATACATTTCAATATACTTCAATCTCTTTTTTCCATTTTCTGATTAAATATACCTTCCTGCAACCCACCTCACCCAATGTGGTACGGATCTGCTACCTTATAACTGGAACCTCCATCAGGAGCTAGCCAGCTAATTAGCTACTAGCTATTTAGTCATTGTTAGCGGTCTTTACCTTTAGCTCAGACACCAGCCGCTTTAGCCCGGATAGCCCGGATAATACCAGCGCGATATCAGCCCTGAGCATATCAGACTGCTTATGTACACTACATCACCGGATTCCTGCCGCAAGCTCTGGACCATTACACTGGATCATCACAGCTAGCTAGCTGCTACCGAGTGGCTATTGTGGCTAACGCCCTTGTCCAGAAGCAAGCACCAGTTAGCCTCGAGCTAGCCCTATCTCCCGGCTAGCAAACTAAGTACACCAACTACAATACCTCTCTTGCCAATTGGCCTGGACCCTTTGTCGACACTTAGCCCCGCCGATCCATCACGGCTGGTCTGCTGACGATGTCAATGACAGCCTAGGAACAGTGGGTTAACTGCTTTGTTCAGGGGCAGAACAAAATGTTTACCTTGTCAGCTCAGGGATTCGATCTTGCAACCTTTCGGTTACTAGTCGACCACTCTAACCACTAGGCTACTTGCCGCCCCAGCTGTTGACCCGTTGTTGTCTTACCCTTTGTTGTCTTAGCTCTCCCAATAAACACATGTGATTGCTTTATGCCTCTCTCTAATGTCAATATGCCTTGTATACGGTTGTTTAGGGTAGCTCTCATTGTTTTATTTTACTGCAGAGCCCCTAGTCCTGCTCAACATGCCTCAGATAGCTTCTTTGTCCCACCCCCCACACATGCGGAGACCACACCTAGCTTAGCTGGTGCCTCCAGAGATGCAACCTCTCTCATCGTCACTCAATGCCTAGGTTTACCTCCACTGTACTCGCACCCTACCATACCTACCATGTCTGTACATTATGCCCTGAATCTATCCTACCACGCCCAGAAATCTGCTCCTTTAATTCTCTGTTCCCAACGCACTTGACGACCAGTTCTTATAGCCTTTAGCCGTATCCTCATCCTACTGCTCCTCTGTTCCTCTGGTGATGTAGAGGTTAATCCAGGCCCTGTGAGTCCCCAGGCACTCTCATTTGTTGACTTGTGTAACCGTAAAAGCCTTGGGTTCATGCATGTTAACATCAGAAGCCTCCTCCCTAAGTTTGCTTTATTCACTGCTTTAGCACACTCCGCCAACCCTGGTGTCCTAGCCGTGTCTGAATCCTGGCTTAGGAAGGCTACCAAAAATTCTGAAATTTCCATCCCCAATTACAGCATTTTTCGTCAAGATAGAACTGCTAAAGGGGGCAGAGTTGCATTTCTATTGTAGAGATAGCCTGCAGAGTTCTGTCATATTATCAAGGTCTATGCCCAAACACTTAGAGCTAATTCTTTTAAAAATCCATCTCGACAGAAATTAGTCCCCCACTGTTGCCGCTTGTTATAGACACCCCCTCAGCTCCCAGCTGTGCCCTGGACACCATATGTGAATTGATTGCCCCCCATCTATCGTTAGAGTTCGTACTGTCAGGTGACCTAAACTGGGATATGCTTAACACCCCAGCCGTCCTTCAATCTAAGCTAGATGCCCTCAATCTCCCACAAATGATCAAGGAACCTACCAGGTACAACCCCAAATCCGTAAACATGGGCACCCTCATAGATATCATCCTGACCAACTTGCCCTCTAAATACACCTCTGCTGTTTTCAACCAGGATCTCAGCGATCACTGCCTCATTGCCTGCGTCCGTTATGGGTCCGCGGTCAAACGACAACCCCTCATCACTGTCAAACTCTCCCTAAAACACTTCTGCGAGCAGGCCTTTCTAATCGACCTGGCCCGGGTATCCTGGAAGGGTAATGACCTCAACCCGTCAGTAGAGGAAGCCTGGTTGTTCTTTAAAAGTGCTTTCCTCACCATCTTAAATAAGCATCCCCCTTTCAAAAAATATAGAACTAAGAACAGATATAGCCCCTGGTTCACTAGAGACTTGACTGCTCTTGACCAGCACAAAAACAACCTGTGGCGTACTGCACTAGCATTGAATAGTCCCCGCGATATGCAACTTTTCAGGGAAGTCAGGAACCAATATACAATCTAAAATAAAAATCCAGAAAATCACATTGTATGATTTTTAAGTAATTAATTCGCATTTTTTTGCATGACATAAGTATTTGATCACCTACCAACCAGTAAGAATTCCGGCTCTCACAGACCTGTTAGTTTTTCTTTAAGAAGCCCTCCTGTTCTCCACTCATTACCTGTATTAACTGCACCTGTTTGAACTCGTTACCTGTATAAAAGACACCTGTCCACACACTCAATCAAACAGACTCCAACCTCTCCACAATGGCCAAGACCAGAGAGCTGTGTAAGGACATCAGGGATAAAATTGTAGACCTGCACAAGGCTGGGATGGGCTACAGGACAATAGGCAAGCAGCATGGTGAGAAGGCAACAACTGTTGGCGCAATTATTAGAAAATGGAAGAAGTTCAAGATGACGGTCAATCACCCTCGGTCTGGGGCTCCATGCAAGATCTCACCTCGTGGGGCATCAATGATCATGAGGAAGGTGAGGGATCAGCCCAGAACTACACGGCAGGACCTGGTCAATGACCTGAAGAGAGCTGGGACCACAGTCTCAAAGAAAACCATTAGTAACACACTACGCCGTCATGGATTAAAATCCTGCAGCGCACGCAAGGTCCCCCTGCTCAAGCCAGCGCATGTCCAGGCCCGTCTGAAGTTTGCCAATGACCATCTGGATGATCCAGAGGAGGAATGGGAGAAGGTCATGTGGTCTGATGAGACAAAAATAGAGCTTTTTGGTCTAAACTCCACTCGCCGTGTTTGGAGGAAGAAGAAGGATGAGTACAACCCCAAGAACACCATCCCAACCGTGAAGCATGGAGGTGGAAACATCATTCTTTGGGGATGCTTTTCTGCAAAGGGGACAGGACGACTGCACCGTATTGAGGGGAGGATGGATGGGGCCATGTATCGCGAGATCTTGGCCAACAACCTCCTTCCCTCAGTAAGAGCATTGAAGATGGGTCGTGGCTGGGTCTTCCAGCATGACAACGACCCGAAACACACAGCCAGGGCAACTAAGGAGTGGCTCCGTAAGAAGCATCTCAAGGTCCTGGAGTGGCCTAGCCAGTCTCCAGACCTGAACCCAATAGAAAATCTTTGGAGGGAGCTGAAATTCCGTATTGCTCAGCGACAGCCCCGAAACCTGACGGATCTGGAGAGGATCTGTATGGAGGAGTGGGCCAAAATCCCTGCTGCAGTGTGTGCAAACCTGGTAAAAAACTACAGGAAACGTATGATCTCTGTAATTGCAAATAAAGGTTTTTGTACCAAATATTAAGTTCTGCTTTTCTGATGTATCAAATACTTATGTCATGCAATAAAATGCAAATTAATTACTTAAAAATCATAGAATGTGATTTTCTGGATTTTTGTTTTAGATTCCGTCTCTCACAGTTGAAGTGTACCTATGATAAAAAATTGCAGACCTCTACATGCTTTGTAAGTAGGAAAACCTGCAAAATCGGCAGTGTATCAAATACTTGTTCTCCCCACTGTACACAGTCAGTTAGGAAAGCATGGCTACCTTTTTCAAACAGAAATTTGCATCCGGCAGCACTAATTCCAAAAAGCTTTGGGACACTGTAAAGTCCGTGGAGAGTAAGAGCACCTACTCCCAGCTGCCCACTGCACTGAGGCTAGGAAACACTGTCACCACCGATAAATCCATGATAATCAAGAATTTCAATAAGCATTTCTCTACGGTTGGCCATGCTCTCCTCCTGGCTACCCCAACCCCGGCCAACAGCTCTGCACCCCCCGCAGCAACTGGTCCAAGCCCCCCCCCCGCTTCTCCTTCATCCAAATCCAGACAGCTGATTTTCTGATAGAGCTGCAAAATCTGGATCCCTACAAATCAGCCGGGCTAGACAATCTGGACCCTCTCTTCCTAAAATGATCCGCCGCCATTGTTGCAACCCCTATTACTAGTCTGTTCAACCTCTCTTTCATATCGTCGGAGATTCCTAAAGATTGGAAATCGGCCACGGTCATCCCCCTCTTCAAAGGGGGAGACACTCTAGACCCAAAATGTTACAGACCTTTATCCATCCTGCCCTGCCTTTCTAAAGTCTTCAAAAGCCAAGTGAACAAACAGATCACCGACCATTTCAAATCCCACCGTACCTTCTCCGCTATGCAATCCGGTTTCCGAGCTCGTCATGGGTGCACCTCAGCCATGCTCAAGGTCCTAAACGATATCATAACTGCCATCGATAAAAGACAGTACTGTGCAGCTGTCTTCATCAACCTGGCCAAGGCTTTCGACTGTCAATCACCGTATTCTTATCAGCAGAGTCAACAGCCTTGGTATCGCTAATGACTGCCTCGCCTGGTTCACTAACTACTTCTCAGATAGAGTTCAGTGTGTCAAATCGGAGGGCCTGTTGTCTGGACTTCTGGCAGTCTCTATGGGGGTGCCACAGGGTTCAATTCTTGGGCCTACTCTCTTCTCAGTATATATCAAGGATGTCGCTCTTGCTGCGGGTGATTATTTGATTCACCTCTACGCAGATGACACCATTCTGTATACATCTGGCTCTTCTTTGGACACTGTGTTAACAAACCTCCAAACGAGCTTCAATGCCCTACAACACTCCTTCCGTGGCCACCAACTGCTCTTAAATGCTAGTAAAACGAAATGCATGCTCTTCAACTGATCGCTGCCCGCACCCTCCTGCCCGAATAGCATCACTACTCTGGACGGGTCTAACTTAGAATATGTGGACAACTATAAATACCTAGGTGTCTGGCTAGACTGTAAACTCTCCTTCCAGACTCATACTAAGCATCTCCAATCCAAAATTAAATCTAGAATTGGCTTCCTATTTCGCAACAAAGCCTCCTTCACTTATAATGCCAAACATACCCTCGTAAAACTGACTATCCTACCGATCCTAGACTTCGGCGATGTCATTTACAAAATAGCCTCCAACACTCTACTCAGCAAATTGGATGCAGTCTATCACAGTGCCATCCATTTTATCACCAAAGCCCCATATAATACCCACCACTGCGACCTGTATGCTCTCGTTGGCTGGTCCTCGCTACAGATTCGTCGCCAAACCCACTGGCTCCAGATCATCTATAAGTCTTTGCTAGGTAAAGCCCCGCCTTATCTCAGCTCACTGGTCACCATAGCAACACCCACCCGTAGCACGCGCTCCAGCAGGTATATGTTACTGGTCATCCCCAAAGCCAACACCTCCTTTGGCCGCCTTTCCTTCCAGTTCTTTGCTGCCAATGACTGGAACGAATTGCAAAAATCACTGAAGTTGGAGACTTATATCTCCCTCACTAACTTTAAGCATCAGCTGTCAGAGCAGCTTACCGATCGCTGCAGCTGTACACAGCCCATCTGTAAATAGCCAATCCAACCAACTACCTACCTCATCCCATATTTGTTTTTGTTTTTCTGCTCTTTTGCACACCAGTATTTTTACTTGCACATCCTCACCTGCACATCTATCACTCCAGTGTTAATTGCTAAATTGTAATTACTTTGCCACTATGGCCTATTTATTGCCTTACCTCCTTACTTCATTTGCACACACTGTACACAGATTTTTCTATTGTGTTATTGACTGTACGTTTGTTTATCAAATCAAATCAAATCAAATCTTATTTGTCACATACACATGGTTAGCAGATGTTAATGCGAGTGTAGCAAAATGCTTATGCTTCTAGTTCCTGACAATGCAGTAATAACCAACGAGTAATCTAACCTAACAATTTCACAACAGCTACCTTATACACACAAGTGTAAAGGGATGAAGAATATGTACATAAAGATATATGAATGAGTGATGGTACAGAACGGCATAGGCAAGATGCAGTAGATGGTATCGAGTACAGTATATACATATGAGATGAGTAATGTAGGATATGTAAACATTATATTAAGTGGCTAGTGATACATGTATTACATAAAGATGGCAAGATGCAGTAGGTGGTATAGAGTACAGTATATACATATGAGATGCACAGGCAAAATCTTGTTCAGTTTGCTTTCCAACAGACACTGGGAGATGAATTCACCTTTCAGCAGGGCAATAACCTAAAACACAAGGCCAAATCTACAAGACCAAATCCTGAGTGACCGAGTTACAGTTTTTACTTACAGTTGAAGTCTGAAGTTTACATACACCTTAGCCAAATACATTTCAACTCAGTTTTTCACAATTCCTGACATGTAATCCTAGTAAAAATTCCCTGTCTTTTGTGCCGTTAGGATCACCACTGTATTTTAAGAATGTGAAATGTCAGAATAATAGTAGAGAGAATGATTTATTTCAGCTTTAATTTATTTCATCACATTCCTAGTGGGTCATAAATTTACATACACTCAATTAGTATTTGGCAGCGTTGCCTTTAAATTGTTAAACGTTTCGGGTAGCCTTCCACAAGCTTCCCACAATAAGTTGGGTGAATTGTGGCCCATTCCTCCTGACAGAGCTGGTGTAACTGAGTCAGGTTTGTAGGCCTCCTTGCTCGCACATGCTTTTTCAATTCTGCCCACAACTTTTCTATAGGATTGAGCTCAGGGCTTTGTGATGGCGACTCCAATACCTTGACTTTGTTGTCCTTAAGCCATTTTGCCACAACTTTGGAAGTATGCTTGGGGTCATTGTCCATTTGGAAGACCCATTTGCGACCAAGCTTCAACTTCCTGACTGGTGTCTTGAGATGCTGCTTCAACATATCCACATAATTTGCCTGCCTCATGATGCCATCTATTTTGTGAAGTGCACCAGTCCCTCCTGCAGCAAAGCACCCCCACAGCATGATGCTGCCACCCCCGTGCTTCACGGTTGGGATGGTGGTCTTCGGCTTGCAAGCATCCCCCTTTTTCCTCCAAACATAACGATGGTCATTATGGCCAAACAGTTCTATTTTTGTTTCATCAGACCAGAGGACATTTCTCCAAAAAGTACGATCTTTGTCTCCATGTGCAGTTGCAAACCGTAGTCTGTTTTTTTTATGCCGGTTTTGGAGCAGTGGCTTCTTCCTTGCTGAGCGGCCTTTCAGGTTATGTCGATATAGGACTCGTTTTACTGTGGATATAGATACTTTTGTACCTGTTTCCTCCAGCATCTTCACACGGTCCTTTGCTGTTGTTCTGGGATTGATTTGCTCTTTTTGCACCAAAGTACGTTCATCTCTAGGAAACAGAACACGTCTCCTTCCTGAGCGGTATGACGGCTGCGTGGTCCCATGGTGTTTATACTTGCGTACTATTGCTTGTACAGATGAACGTGGTCCCTTCAGGCGTTTGGAAATTGCTCCCAAGGATGAACCAGACTTGTGGAGGTCTACAATTTTAGCTGATAGCTTTTGATTTCCCCATGATGTCAAGCAAAGAGGCACTTCGTTTGAAGGTAGGCCTTGAAATACATCCACAGGTACACCTCCAATTGACTCAAATGATGTCAATTAGCCTATCAGAAGCTTCTAAAATCATGGCATCATTTTCTGTTTAAAGGCACAGTTGTTTAAAGGCACAGTCAACTTAGTGTATTTAAACTTCTGACCCACTGGAATTGTGATACAGTGGATTATAAGTGAAATAATATGTATGTAAACAATTGTTGGAAAAATTACTTGTGTCATGCACAAAGTAGATGTCCCAACCGACTTGCCAAAACTATAGTTGTTAACAAGAAATCTGTGGAGTGGTTGAAAAACAAGTTTTAATGACTCCCACCTAAGTGTATGTAAACTTCTGACTTCAACTGTATGTACAGCACCAGTCAAAAGTTTGGACAAACCTAGTCATTCCAGGGTTTTTATTTATTGTTAATATTTTCTACATTGTAGAATAATAATAAAGACATCAAATCTATGAAATAACACATATGGAATAATGTAGTAACCAAAAAAGTGTTAAACAAATCAAACTATATTTTATATTTGAGATTCTTCAAAGTAGCCACCCTTTGACTTGATGACAGCTTTGCACACTCTTGGCATTCTCTCAACCAGCTTCATGAGGTAGTCACCTGGAATGCATTTCAATTAAGGTGTGCCTTGTTAAAAGTTAATTTGTGGTATTTATTTCCTTCTTAATGCCTTCTAGCGAATCAGTTGTGTTGTGACAAGGTAGGGGTGGTATACAGAAGATGGCCCTATTTGGTATAAGACCAAGTTCATATTATGGCAAGAACAGCTCAAATAAGCAAAGAGAAACGACAGTCCTTACTTTAAGACGAAGTTCAGTCAATACGTAAAATTTCAAGAACTTTGAAAGTTTCTTCAAGTGCAGTCGCAAAAACCACAAAGCGCTATAATAAAACTGGCTCTCATGAGGACCGATACAGGAAAGGAAGAACTAGAGTTACCTCTGCTGCAGAGGATACATTCATTACACCGTACCCAAACTGGCCGCGAGCGTGCGCCATCATGCACCATCGTGCGCAAATTGATTTTGTCCCCCCACACCAAACGCGATCACGACACGCAGG
The DNA here is from genome assembly GCF_016432855.1 of Salvelinus namaycush. Taxonomy (NCBI): domain Eukaryota; kingdom Metazoa; phylum Chordata; class Actinopteri; order Salmoniformes; family Salmonidae; genus Salvelinus; species Salvelinus namaycush. The sequence continues at coordinate 70,472,031 of NC_052307.1, forward strand.
TTGAAATATCAAAACAAACTCTGAACTAATTATATTATTTTGGGGACAGGTCGAAAAGCATTAAACATTTATGGCAATTTAACTACCTAGCTTGCAGTTGCTAGCTAATTTGTCCTGGGATATAAACGTTGAGTTGTTATTTTACCTGAAATGCACAAGGTCTTCTACTCCGACATTTAATCCACACATGAAAAAGCCAACTGAATCATTTCTGGTCATCTCTCCTCCTTCCAGGTTTTTTATTCTTTGGACTTTATATGGCGATTGACATCTAACTTTCATAGTTACCACGATGACCAACCGAACTCAGTTCATCTTTCAATCACCTACGTGGGTATAACGAATGAGGAGATGGCACGTGGGTTTCTGCTTCTATAAACCAATGAGGAGATGGGAGATGCAGAACTTGCACCGTGTTTAGCGTCACACATAGTTCTGACTTCGATTTTAGCACTTGGCAACACAGACGCTCATTGGCACGCGAGAGCAATGTCGGTGCAATAATTGAATAACATGTATGTTTAAATTTAATTTGCAACACTCGCGCATGCGACGCGAGGTGTGTGGTCAGCATTTTAGAGTTACCAACCTCAGATTGCAGCGCAAATAAATGCTTCACAGAGTTCAAGTAACAGACACATCTCAACATCAACTGTTCAGAGGAGACTGCGTGAATCAGGCCTTCGTGGTCGAATTGCTGCAAAGAAACCACTACTAAGAAAACACCAATAAGAAGAAGAGACTTGCTTGGGCCAAGAAACACGAGCAATGGACATTAGACCGGTGGAAATCTGGTCTGATGAGTCCAAATTTGAGATTTTTGGTTCCAACTGCCGGGTCTTTGTGAGACGCAGAGTAGGTGAACGGATTATCTCTGCATGTGTGGTTCCCACCGTGAAGCATGGAGGAGGAGGTGTGATGCTGTGGGGGTGCTTTGCTGGTGACACTGTCAGTGATTTATTTAGAATTCAAGGCACACTTAACTAGTATTCTGCAGCGATACGCCATCCCATCTGGTTTGCGCTTGGTGGGACTATAAATTGTTTTTCAACAGGACAATGACCCAACACACCTCCAGGCTGTGTAAGGGCTATTTGACCAAGAAGGAGAGTGATGGAGTGCTGCATCAGATGATCTGGCCTCCACAATCCCCCGACCTCATCCCAATTGAGATGGTTTTGGATGAGTTGGACCGCAGAGTGAAGGAAAAGCAGCAAACAACTGCACAGCATATGTGGGAACTCCTTCAAGACTGTTGGAAAAGCATTCCAGGTGAAGCTGGTTGAGAGAATGCCAAGAGAGTGCAAAGCTGTCATCAAGGCAAAGGGTGGCTACTTTGAAGAATCCATAATATAAAATACCATGTGTTATTTCATAGTTATGATGTCTTCACTATTATTCTACAATGTATTCTATTCTATAGTTATTTATATGGAAACTAGGCTTCAAGGTCATTGTAATGCTCCTCATGCAGGTTTTGATAATATCGAACAAGATCTTCCTAATTTTAAAAACAGTAGGTTAGTATCAGTGTGGAAACATTTACACAACAAAAGCTTTTATTTGCAAAGTGCAATATATGGGTCACATTTAGCAGCTACTTTTTTATGATCCTCACTAACAACATGTTATTTAGTTAATGATTTCCCCTGTTTAGCAGATAAAATACACTGCTCAAAAAAATAAAGGGAACACTTAAACAACACAATGTAACTCCAAGTCAATCACACTTCTGTGAAATCAAACTGTCCACTTAGGAAGCAACACTGATTGACAATAAATTTCACATGCTGTTGTGCAAATGGAATAGACAAAAGGTGGAAATTATAGGCAATTAGCAAGACACCCCCAAAAAAGGAGTGATTCTGCAGGTGGTGACCACAGACCACTTCTCAGTTCCTATGCTTCCTGGCTGATGTTTTGGTCACTTTTGAATGCTGGCGGTGCTCTCACTCTAGTGGTAGCATGAGACGGAGTCTACAACCCACACAAGTGGCTCAGGTAGTGCAGTTCATCCAGGATGGCACATCAATGCGAGCTGTGGCAAAAAGGTTTGCTGTGTCTGTCAGCGTAGTGTCCAGAGCATGGAGGCGCTACCAGGAGACAGGCCAGTACATCAGGAGACGTGGAGGAGGCCGTAGGAGGGCAACAACCCAGCAGCAGGACCGCTACCTCCGCCTTTGTGCAAGGAGGTGCACTGCCAGCGCCCTGCAAAATGACCTCCAGCAGGCCACAAATGTGCATGTGTCTGCTCAAACGGTCAGAAACAGACTCCATGAGGGTGGTATGAGGGCCCGACGTCCACAGGTGGGGGTTGTGCTTACAGCCCAACACCGTGCAGGACGTTTGGCATTTGCCAGAGAACACCAAGATTGGCAAATTCGCCACTGGCGCCCTGTGCTCTTCACAGATGAAAGCAGGTTCACACTGAGCACATGAGCACATGTGACAGACGTGACAGAGTCTGGAGACGCCGTGGAGAACGTTCTGCTGCCTGCAACATCCTCCAGCATGACCGGTTTGGCGATGGGTCAGTCATGGTGTGAGGTGGCATTTCTTTGTGGGGCCGCACAGCCCTCCATGTGCTCGCCAGAGGTAGCCTGACTGCCATTAGGTACCGAGATGAGATCCTCAGACCCCTTGTGAGACCATATGCTGACACATGCACATTTGTGGCCTGCTGGAGGTCATTTTGCAGGGCGCTGGCAGTGTACCTCCTTGCACAAAGGCGGAGGTAGCGGTCCTGCTGCTGGGTTGTTGCCCTCCTACGGCCTCCTCCACGTCTCCTGATGTACTGGCCTGTCTCCTGGTAGCGCCTCCATGCTCTGGACACTACGCTGACAGACACAGCAAACCTTTTTGCCACAGCTCGCATTGATGTGCCATCCTGGATGAACTGCACTACCTGAGCCACTTGTGTGGGTTGTAGACTCCGTCTCATGCTACCACTAGAGTGAGAGCACCGCCAGCATTCAAAAGTGACCAAAACATCAGCCAGGAAGCATAGGAACTGAGAAGTGGTCTGTGGTCACCACCTGCAGAATCACTCCTTTTTTGGGGGTGTCTTGCTAATTGCCTATAATTTCCACCTTTTGTCTATTCCATTTGCACAACAGCATGTGAAATTTATTGTCAATCAGTGTTGCTTCCTAAGTGGACAGTTTGATTTCACAGAAGTGTGATTGACTTGGAGTTACATTGTGTTGTTTAAGTGTTCCCTTTATTTTTTTGAGCAGTGTATGATATTCTAGGCAATGGTGTAGAGACCTTGAACACTGGCATTATTAATGTTTTCCATATACAGCTCAACTTGGTTTCCCAGGATGTGTTCTTGGTGAGAGCAGTGGCTATTATAAGGTGTATTTCTCTCCTCTCCTCTCCTCTCCTCTCCTCTCCTCTCCTCTCCTCTCCTCTCCTCTCCTCTCCTCTCCTCTCCTCTCCTCTCCTCTCCTCTCCTCTCCTCTCCTCTCCTCTCCTCTCCTCTCCTCTCCTCTCCTCTCCTCTCCTCTCCTCTCCTCTCCTCTCCCTCCCTCCCTCCCTCCCTCCCTGTGCTTGTCAATTCAATTCAAGGGGATTTATTGGCATGGGAAACATATGTTAACATTGCCAAAGCAAGTGAAGTAGATAATATACAAAAGTGAAATAAACAATAAAAGTGAACAGTAAACATTACACTCACAGAAGTTCCAAAAGAATAAAGACATTACAAATGTTATATTATGTACATATACAGTGTTGTAACGATGTACAAATGGTTAAAGTACAAAAGGGAAAATAAATAAGCCTAAATATGGGTTGTATTTACAATGGTGTTTGTTCTTCACTGCTTGACCTTTTCTTGTGGCAACAGGTTCCAAATCTTGTTGCTGTGATGGCACACTGTGGTATTTCACCCAGTAGATATGGGAGTTTATCAAAATCGGGGTTGTTTTCGAATTCTTTGTGGATCTGTGGAATCTGAGGGAAATATGTGTCTCTAATATGGTCATACATTGGGCAAGAGGTTAGGAAGTGCAGGTCAGTTTCCACCTCATTTTGTGGGCAGTGTGCACATAGCCTGTCTTCTCTTGAGAGCCAGGTCTGCGTACGGTGGCCTTTCTCAATACCAAGGCTATGCTCACTGAGTCTGTACATAGTCAAAGCTTTCCTTAAGTTTGGGTCAGTCACAGTGGTCAGGTATTCTGCCACTGTGTACTCTCTTTTTAGGGCCAAATAGCATTCTAGTTTGCTCTGTTTTCTAGCTCTTTTCTTTGCTCTGTTTAATGCTTTCCAATGTGTCAAGTAATTATCTTTTTGTTTTCTCATGATTTGGTTGGGTCTAATTGTGTTGCTGTCCTGGGGCTCTGTGGGGTGTGTTTGTGTTTGTGAACAGAGCCCCAGGACCAGCTTGTTTAGGGGACTCTTTTCCAGGTTCATCTCTCTGTAGGTGATGGCTTTGTTATGGAAGGTTTGGGAATCGCTTCCTTTTAGGTGGTTGTAGAATTTAACGGCTCTTTTCTGGATTTTGATAATTAGCGGGTATCGGCCTAATTCTGCTCTATATGCATTATTTGGTGTTCTACGTTGTACACAGAGGATATTTGTGCAGAATTCTGCATGCAGAGTCTCAATTTGGTGTTTGTCCCATTTTGTGAATTCTTGGTTGGTGAGCAGACCCCAGACCTCACAACCATAAAGGGCAATGGGTTCTATAACTGATTCAAGTATTTTTAGCCAGATCCTAATTGGTATGTCGAAAGTTATGTTCCTTTTGATGGCATAGAATGCCCTTCTTACCTGTCTCTGTGTCTGTGACTGGTTTTCACAGCCTGTCTCCAGCCTGCTGGGAGATGCTGGCTGCAGAGAGCTCCTCTCACACGTTTTTGACTACGAGGAACTCTGAAGACTTTACAGTGGTAAAGACAAGTGTTCTCGCTGTGAGCTTTCTGAGGTGCGTGTTACGGTAAAGACAAGCTTTCTGACAGCAATTAAACTTTGAGGAGAACAACAGCCTCATAAGAAGAAGACAGTCCCGTCTGAGGAAAAATCAGGGTTGTTACGCAACTCAGGCCCTCCCTTCCAGTACTTATTAAATCTGCTCTGTGTGGTGCCTTCCTTGTGACTGTCAGAACCTATACCTACCTACCACTTCCCAGTCCTACTTTACCTGCTGTTCTACCTTTGATTACTTTTTAATCAAACTCTCATGCAAAAAATCCCACAAAACATAAGGGAAAGTGTATTGAAAAAAATAAGTATTCTTTTTGAAATCGTTCTTTTATTCTGCTGTTGGTTTGGTGATGGGGAAAAAGGGATGTTCTTCAGTTGGTTAGGGAGAGGGAGTGCTGGGAATGGATGGCTGTTTTGGCTCCAATATTAGACATGTATATTCATGTTGCTGCTCATTACCAGGCCTTTGATAACCAATCCCATCCTGTTTATTTGGTGCTTCCATGGCGAGAGGAGGGAGACTGTCTCTTTCTCGGGATGGAGAGCAGAGGAGCGGAAACGGAGGATTGCTGTCAGACAGATAAGGGAATGACTAGGGACACTGATGTCCAGGGCCTTGTCATATTGAGTGGCAGAGTGCCGTCTTTAATCAGCGACTGCGGCGTCTAGACTCTGTATGTCTGTCTGTCGGTCTGTCGTCTGTGGCTCAGCCAGCTCACCTGTTAATTCTAATTACCCCCAAAAACATGATCTCATTATTATTTTTGTGCTGCAGTGGAGACGCCAAATATCTCCTTCTCTCCCTCCCAAAAAGCTCTGCATTGAATTTGCACTGCAGTGGATGAAGGTAGATCAATTGTGAGAGACTGTATTTTAATCGAGTACAAACTCTGAGTTATATGGTATTGACTTCTGTCCAAGACCTCCACAACTGCAATGACAAGTTTGTAAACAGTAAATGCACCAGGATGCTCTGAAAAGAGTTCTAGAACAATTGCCCCCGTGAGATTTCTGCTCAAATCTGTGTGTTTGAGGCTTTGGTCACTGAAGGAGTTCTCTCTGTGCTGCAGCAGGACAGTGTACAGTACGGCCCACCCTTGGCTCTGGGGTTAGAGTGACACAGCATGTGGCAGATTGGGTATGTTGAGCGGCACAGGCTCCAATAGCGGCCTTCAAAGACTTTTCAAAAAGTCACTTCTCTGTTGGATCTACCTGGTGCTCAACCCACATCCTGTTTTCAATCCTTTTGGAGTTTTTGAACACAGCCCAGCGTGCACTTGGAGAAAGGCCAGGCGGACACCCCCCACTAGCACAGCTCATCGCTGCTCTCATCTGTCAGCTAACAATCTACAACATTTTTGCTGACGTGGTATAATTAAGTGACTGTCAGTGACTGACATAACAAGAGAAAAAGTGCTTATGCACAACCATATTTTGAAATTGCACCTTGAGTATTCTACTATTTTAACTCGCAACCGTAAGTTGAGACCCTGACTGCGTTACCCTCAAAAATATGATATATTTTTTTATTATTGATCCGAGGGCCTTCAAAACTGGCATGCTGCCAGCTGCCCATGTCTGTGCTAGTGGGACTCAAAAGATGCATCTTGACCTTTGCACTACAGTTGAAAGGGAAAGACCAGAGCATCTGCTTTTTTTGTTTCCCTATCCACTGGTAAATTTAGCTTCCTCTGTCTCATGTGGATGCTTTCTGATCTGGGCTGCATTTTGTATTTCATGGCTTACTGGATAGCACCAGATCAGCTGTTTTGAAGTGTTTTATGTCCAGGACTGAGGAATGGTTCAGGGGAGATGTAACGCTCGCCCAAGACTCAGTGCTGCACTAATATGATTTGTGGCTGCGTCTGACACTGACTATATTTTCCAACACACAGAGAGCATTCTCTAAAGTCTGTGCAGTAAAAACACAACTGGCAAAAGCCAAATAATAATATGCCTCTCTTGCATATTAAAGTACAGTAAATGGCTTTTAGTCTTTTGGTAGAGTAATAGTATAGCATTAATTGCTGTAGGGATAACATTGTATTTTTCTGGACATGAGCCGTTCACTGTAATGGAAGAAAGTGGAGAAAAAAATAAATTTGGAAACATATTGGCAGCTATTGGTTGTGGGATCAGATGGCTTTGGAAAACAGATTATGTCCAGACCAGAGAGCCCAGAACATGACCACAGGGGATTGATGTTAATAGAACACCACATGACCTTGGTGTTGCCACGGAGAAATTGTGATACCCTAGTAGGTTAGCAGACTGAGTTGGCAATGTGGGCAATGAATACCTACAATACCTACTGAGTACCTAGATGAATACCTACCTACTAAATACCTACTTACGCAAAGGTAGGCTACTGTATCCAGGGTTTCAGAGTTTCAGCTATCAAGGCCACTTGGATGGTTCAGATTTCAGCATGTTCTGCCAGACCATAATAGGCTATCCCTCCAGTTAACCATCCAGATCGTCATGTGATCCAGGGACAAAACCGGCCAGCAGAAAACTCGTATTGTACTGTATGGTTTCACTGTTTCAATTAAGTTCTGTTTTCTCACCAAATCCCCAGAGACAGGGTTTCCCTACTATGTCAAAGGTCAGGGGTACATGGCACTTAAGGTTGTGTAAAATGACTGAGTGACTAATTAATTAATTTCCAATGCACTGAACTGGGTGGGATGGAGTGGAGTGCAGTGAGAGTGGATGGTGCCAGGTCTACACAAGTAGTTGTTGTTAAGGGAGCTTTGTGAGGTGGACAAGCAAAGGATGGAGAGGAAATAATAAGGTCATATAATATATTTTCTTTACACAAACATCCATTGGAGTGGATTTGCATGGAAATATTGCTGCTCAGCCCCTCCCTCCACGCTAGGTCATCAGCACAATTTAATTACATTAAGAGACGGCTAAATTAGACTCGCAAACAGAATGACCGGCTTAAAGGATTACTGGACCTCCGGTGGGGTGAGATCAAATTCTACCTTCCAGCTTCAAACAATATGCACTGTTCCTTGTTGTCCCCATGTGAAGAGGTATTGATGGAGAGATGGAGGGAGGGATGGAGGGAGGGTTGTTGTTGACCAGATGAGAGGGTAGTTGTACATACATCCACAGTCATTCCACAGGTAGATCATATAGAGCAGTGGTATTCAAACCACTTTTTCAGAGGGGACCCCATTTTCTCTAAAATCATTTCTGGGCACCCCATTTTTGTTGCAAGAATTTCTTGCGACCCCAACCCACCGCAAATTTAATGACACTACCTTCAAATCCATAACTTGCTATCAGGTTTTAGGTCTGGCCACAGCACTGTTTCAGCAACATTGAAGGTTTTAAATGACATCCACTGTGCTCTTGATAAGAAGTTACACTGTGTGTCTGTTTTTATTGATTTGTCGAAGGCTTTTGACACCGTGGACCACGCTGTGTTAGTGCAAAGGTTAAAATGTTGTGGAATTACTGGTCATGCTCTAGATTGGATTATAAATTACCTATCAAATCGTACACAATGTGTAATGGCGGATGGTTGTAATTCTGAGTCCATAGAGGTGTGCTCAGGTGTTCCGCAAGGTTCTATTTTGGGCCCACTGTTGTTAATTTTGTATATCAACAACATTGGGGATCTTATTGAAACAGCGGATGTTCATTTTTATGCAGATGATACAGTTCTTTATTCAAGTGGTGGTAGTTTATCTTTAGCTTTTGAAAATGCCCAAAGAGCATTTAACATCATACAACAGAATATGTATGATTTAAAGCTGATTCTAAATTCGGGTAAAACAAAATGCATGGTATTTTCAAATGGCAGGCATGTTACAAATCATGTCATTGCTACATTGGCTGGACATACTATAGAGCAAGTTAAAGTGTACAAATATTTGGGTGTGTGGGTTGATGATAAGCTGAGCTTCACTGTGCATGTAGAGAACTTGATAAGGAAGCTCAAGCTGAAAATAGGATTTTATTACCGGCATAAGGTTGTTTTTCTTTTGAGGCCAGGAAGGAGCTGGTACGATGTACATTACTGTCGGTTTTAGATTTTAGTGATGTTATATATATGCAGGCCTCAGCCACTACTCTGAGAGCACTTGATTCAGTTTATCATGCAGCCCTCAGGTTCATTACAAATCAGAAACGTCTAACACATCATTGTGATCTCTACAGCGCTGTTGGCTGGTCGTCATTGACCTTGCGTAGGCTTAAACACTGGTATACACTGATTTATAAGGCCATATTGGGTAAAATGCCATTTTATCTCTGTTCTTTTTTAGTCAGGTCAGTAAATAAATATCAATTACGGTCCCATTCTGATTTGCTTCTAACAGTACCAAAAATTAGAACAGGTCATGGTAGAAATAGTTTTAGTTACTTAGCACCGTGGTGTCACGTTCCTGACCTGTTTTCTGTTGTTTGGTATGTGTTTAATTGGTCAGGGCGTGAGTTTTGGGTGGGTAGTCTATGTTATGTGTTTTCTATGTTGGGTTAATGGGTTGCCTGGTATGGCTCTCAATTAGAGGCAGGTGTTTGGCGTTTCCTCTGATTGAGAGTCATATTAAGGTAGGTTGTTTCACATTGTTTGTTGTGGGTGGTTGTCTTCCGTGTCAGTACATGTTACCACACGGGACTGTTTCGGTTTGTCTGTTCCTGTTCGTGTGTTCTTCGTTTCATGTAAGTTCGTAAGTTTAGGTCTGTTTAGTTCGTTTTGTTATTTTGTATTTCTAAAGTGTTATTTCGTGTTTCGTCGTTTTTGTTTAATAAATCATTATGAATTCACACCCCGCTGCACTTTGGTCCAATCCTTGCTACTCCTCTTCGGATGAAGAGAAGGAGGAAGCCCGTTACACGTGGTCCTGGAATTCTCTCCTGAACATTTTAAAATGTGATGATCTAGTTTCGTTGGTGGAGTTTAAACACTTGATCGATGTATATATCATAAAAGAGTGTAATTGTTTTTAGGTCAGCTGTTTTTAGTCAAGATGTGTTTTTAATGTAATATGTAATTGTTGTACTGTATGTGTGTTTATAGTTTTGTTTAAAGTTGTGTTAGTGTATGTAAGTTGTTTTGTCTGAAACGTTGTTCCCCCTGCTGCCATTGGACCAGGTCTCTCTTGGAAAAGAGACATTATCTCAATGAGAAAAAACCTGTATAAATAAAGGTACAATAAAAAAAAATGTTTTATTTAAGTGCCTTTGAAAGGGTTATGGTAGTAGGTGCCAAGCGCACCATTTTATGTCAAGAACTGCAACGCTGCTGGGTTTTTCACATTCAACAGTTCCCCTTGTATATATATATTAGAGGTCGACCGATTAAGCGGAATGGCCGATTAATTAGGGCAGATTTCAAGTTTTCATAACAATCGGAAATCGGTATTTTTGGACACCGATTTGGCTGAGTTTTTAAATTTATTTATTTTATTATTCTTTTTTTTACACCTTTATTTAATCTTTATTTAACTAGGCAAGTCAGTTAAGAACACATTCTTATTTTCAATGACGGCCTAGGAACGGTGGGTTAACTGCCTCGTTCAGGGGCAGAACGACAGATTTTTACCTTGTCAGCTCGGGGGATTCAATTTTGCAACCTTACAGTTAACTAGTTCAACGCTCTAACCACCTGATTACATTGCACTGCACGAGGAGCCTGCCTGTTACGCGAATGCAGTAGAAGCCAAGGTAAGTTGCTAGCTAGCATTAAACATATCTTATAAAAAACAATCAATCAATCAATCATAATCACTAGTTAACTACACATGGTTGATGATATTACTAGTTTATCTAGCATGTCCTGCGTTGCATATAATCGATGCGGTGCGTATCGTTGCTCCAATGTGTACCTAACCATAAACATCAATGCATTTCTTAAAATCAATAGACAGGAGTATATATTTTTAAACCTGCATATTTCGCTAAAAGAAATCCAGGTTAGCAGGCAATATTAACCAGGTGAAATTGTGTCACTTCTCTTGCGTTCATTGCACGCAGAGTCAGTGTATATGCAACAGTTTGGGCCGCCTAATTTGCCAGAATTTTACGTAATTATGTCACGAATCCCGCCGAAGATGGTGCCTCTTCCTGTTCGGGCGGCGCTCGGCGGTCGTCGTCACCGGCCTACTAGCTGCCATCGATTCTCTTCTTTTTGTTTCTGTTAGTTTGGGCTGATTGGGTGCACCTGTTTTGAGTTTAGTTTTGTGGGTAGGCTATTTAAGGGCAGTAGGCCCGCTGGCTTTTGTGCGGGCTTGTTATTCTGTTTGTGGTGTTTGTATTCGTGTGGATTTTGTCCTTGTTAATTGTGGACTGGATGTTGACGCGCCCTTTTGTTGTGTGGCGTAGCCGTCTCGTTTATATTCTATTTTGGAATATTAAAGTATATCCACTTGCTCGAAACTACCCTGCTCTCTGCGCCTGACTCCTTCATTCACCATTGGAAACGTAACAGAAGCCCGCACCAAAAGCCATGGAGTCAGCAGAAGCAGCGACCACCCCTCTTCCATCGATGGAGGAGCGTGTCCTCCATCACACCGCCGTTCTCCATAGGATTGGTTCGGCGATGGACATGATGATGGAGAGGATGGAGCGATGGGAGAGGAGTGGTTTCCCGACGTCTACCCCAGCTCCTTCACAGATGTCGCAACCTACTCCTTCCACGTCAGCGTCGGGTTCCGGCACGTTGCGTCTCGCGCTCCCGAGGGAGTACGACGGCGCGGTGGCTGGGTGCCAGGGGTTTTTGCTCCAGTTGGAGCTCTACTTGGCTACCGTTCATCCGACTCCCTCGGGAGAGGAGAGTGTTAGCCTCCTCATCTCCTGTCTGACGGGTAGAGCCCTGGAATGGGCCAACGTGGTCTGGAACGGCCCAGACTCGGTTCGGGACCACTACCCAGAGTTCACCCGCCGCTTTCGGGCCGTATTTGACCACCCTCAGGAGATCCGTGCGGTGGGTGAGCGACTGTTCCACCTCAGACAGGAGACGAGGAGTGCGCAAGACTTCGCGTTGGAGTTCCGGACCTTGGCTGCTGGTGCGGGGTGGAATGACAGGGCCTTAACTTCTTGCGAATATAGGGGGTGCTGTTTCGACTTAGTGAAAATTGGTCTCCAAATTAAACTGCCTCGTACTCAATTCTTGCTCGTACAATATGCATATTATTATTACAATTGGATAGAAAACAATCTCTAGTTTCTAAAACCGTTTGAATTATGTCTGTGGGTGAACCAGAACTCTTTCTGCAGCGAAATCCATGACAGGCACTGCGAAGGTCTGAAAGTTAGGCTCTGTTCTCAGGTCAGTTTAAAGCTCTGTATGTATCCTATGGGTCGACATGAACTGCACCCGCCTTCCCCTGGATGTCAGTAACCAATGAGAAGTGGAATGGAGTGTCTACGTAGCTCTCAGAGTTTATAAAAGGCCAAGGAACGAGGGGACCTCTCTTTTCTACGCTCGTCATGGCGCAAAGCAGGACCTCAGAATGGCATTTTGAAACGCTCAGTTATCGACCTTAGATATATCCGTATGTAATTTAATTCGATATAGGTGTTAGAAACATCATAACGAAGTTATTTTAAACCGAGTTATATCAGTTTATGCGAGTATATTGCTATTTTCGGGAATTTCCTTAGTATTGCGTTTGGACGATTTGGGCATGCTGTGGCCACATAGCTATTCTTAGCTGCTAATTCCGAAGTTGAAGACGACGTTTTACAACCAAGCAGCGATTCTTTTGGACAAGGGACCACTTGCACAAGATTCTGATGGAAGCTCGTCCAAAAGTAAGAGCTATTTATGATGTTATTCCGTATTTATGTGGAAAAATGTAAACGGATTTGTCCGCCATTATTGCGGCACTAGTCTGGCTGTAACGCACACTGTATGTCTAGTAACGTTAATTTTAAAAATCTAACTCAGCGGTTGCATTAATAACTAATGCATCTTTCATTTCATGTCCAACCTGTATTTTTTAGTCAAGTTTACGATTATTTATTGATTAGATTAGGTGCCTTTCCAAGATGGCGCCGGCCAGAATGCATGACCTGTTGCCACTGATCACATTGTATAACGATTTGTGATGCTAAATATGCACATTTTCGAACAAAACCTATATGGATTGTGTAATATGATGTTACAGGACTGTAATCTGAAGAATTCTGAGAAGGTTAGTGAAAACTTAATTAATTTTGGTGGTGAATACGTTATCGCTGTGTTTGGCTGGAATCAATGCTGTTGTCTGGTTTGCTATTGTGGTAAGCTAATATAACGATATATTGTGTTTTCGCTGTAAAACACTTAGAAAATCTGAAATATGGTCTTGATTCACAAGATCTGTGTCTTTCAATAGCTGTACGCTGTGTATTTTTAAGAAATGTTTTATGATGAGTAATTAGCTAATACACGATGGTCTCTGTAGTTATTCTAGTCATTTTAGTGAGAGTTGTGATGGGGGCTGCAATTGTAAACTATGATTTATACCTGAAATATGCACATTTTTCTAACAAAACATATGCTATACAATAAATATGTTATCAGACTGTCATCTGATGAAGTTTTTTCTTGGTTAGTGGCTATTTATATCTTTATTTGGTCGAATTGGTGATAGCTACTGGTGGAGTGAAAAAATAGTGGAGCAAGAAAAATGGTGTCTTTTGCTAACGTGGTTAGCTAATAGATTTACATATTGTGTCTTCCCTGTAAAACATTTTAAAAATCAGAAATGGTGGCTAGATTCACAAGAAGTGTATCTTTCATCTGGTGTCTTGGACTTGTGATTTAATGATATTTAGATGCTAGTATTTACTTGTGACGCTATGCTAGGCTATGCTAGTCAGCTTTTTTACTGGTGGGGGTGCTGCCGGAACCGGGTTTGGGAGGCACTAGAAGTTAATAGACCATTACCGTTGCAGCCTCAGGGAGGACTTCCGTCGGGAGCTAGCTTGTCGGGACACCACACTCTCCCTCGATGAACTGATAGACATGTCGATCCGACTAGATAACCTGCTAGCTGCCCGCAGGCGTTCAGAGGGGGCCCTGTCAATTCCACCTCCCAGCCCTCCCGCTCCAACTCCGATGGAGTTGGGAGGAGCTGCATCTAGGGGGGCCGGAGGAGGTGGCTCCTCTTGCACCTACTGTGGCCGGAGAGGACACACTTCGGACCGGTGCTGGAGGAGTCCATCTGGGAGTCGAGATGGCAGGCGGAATACTCCTCGGCCACCTCAGGTGAGTAGGCACAAGACTCACCCAGAGCTCCCTAGTGGTCACATGTTTTTGGTTATTTTTTTCCCTGCGTTTTTCCCCTCTCTTCAGCATAAGGCGCTAGTCGACTCAGGCGCAGCTGGGAGTTTTATGGATTGCGGACTCGCCCGTAAGTTGGGTATTCCGCTAGTGCAGATAGACCCACCTTTCCCCGTGCACTCCTTAGATAGCCGACCGTTAGGGTCAGGGCTGGTCAGGGAGGCCACGATTCCGCTGGACATGGTAACACAGGGGGATCATAGGGAGCAGATCAGTTTTTACCTTATTGATTCACCTGGGTTTCCAGTGGTGTTGGGGGTTCCCTGGCTAGCCATTCACAATCCTCTCATTTCCTGGAGACAGGGAGCTCTTCAGGGGTGGTCAGATGAGTGTTCAGGTAGGTGTGTGGGAGTTTCCATCGGTGCCACGTCGGTGGAGAGTCCAGACCAGGTTTCCACTGTGCGCATTCCCCCAGAATATGCCGATTTGGCTATCGCTTTTAGTAAGAAAAAAGCGACCAAATTACCACCTCATCGACGGTGGGATTGCGTGAAAAACCTCCAGGAGAATGCTGCACTTCCCAGGAGTCACGTGTACCCATTGTCACAGGAGGAGACGTTGGCTATGGAGACATATGTCACGGAAGCTCTGAGACAAGGGTTCATTAGGCCCTCCATGTCACCCGCCTCCTCGAGTTTCTTTTTTGTGAGAAAAAAGGAGGGAGGACTGCGTCCGTGCATTGATTATCGAGGTCTAAATTCAATCACAGTGGGATTTAGTTATCCGCTACCTCTCATCGCTACGGCGATGGAATCATTTCACGGAGCGCATTTTTTTTACAAAACTGGACCTCAGGAGCGCGTATAATCTGGTGCGTATTCGGGGAGGAGACGAGTGGAAAACAGCGTTTAGTACCACATCAGGTCACTATGAGTACCTCGTCATGCCGTATGCGTTGAAGAATGCTCCAGCCGTCTTCCAATCCTTTGTAGATGAGATTCTCAGGGACATGCAGGGGCAGGGTGTGGTAGTATATATTGATGACATCTTGATCTATTCTGCCACACGCGCCGCGCATGTCTCCCTGGTGCGCAGGGTGCTTGGGCGACTGCTGGAGCATGACCTATACGTCAAGGCTGAGAAATGTGTGTTCTCCAAACCAGCCGTTTCCTTCCTGGGTTATCGCATTTCCACCTCGGGGGTGGTGATGGAGTGTGACCGCGTTAACGCCGTGCGTAATTGGCCGACTCCGACCACGGTAAAGGAGGTGCAGCGGTTTTTAGGGTTTGCCAATTACTACCGGAGGTTTATCCGGGGTTTTGGCCAAGTGGCGGCGCCCATTACCTCACTGCTGAAGGGGGGGCCGGTGCGTCTACGGTGGTCGGCCGAGGCAGATGAAGCCTTCAACCAGTTGAAGGCACGGTTTACTGAGGCTCCCGTGTTGGCGCATCCGGACCCTTCGTTAGCGTTCATAGTGGAGGTGGATGCGTCCGAGGCTGGTGTTGGAGCCGTGCTATCACAGTGCTCGGGCACGCCACCGAAGCTCCGTCCCTGTGCTTTCTTTTCTAAGAAGCTGGGTCCGGCGGAGCGGAACTATGATGTGGGGGACCGGGAGTTACTAGCTATGGTAAAAGCCCTGAAGGTGTGGAGACACTGGCTTGAGGGGGCTAAATACCCTTTCCTCATCTGGACTGACCACCGCAATCTGGAGTATATCCGAGCGGCGAAGAGACTGAATCCGCGTCAAGCTAGGTGGGCCATGTTCTTTACACGCTTTAGATTCACGATCTCTTATCGACCAGGTTCTCTCAACACTAGGGCCGACGCGCTGTCCCGTCTCTATGACACTGATGACCGGCCCATCGATCCGACTCCCATCCTTCCAGCCTCTTGTCTGGTGGCCCCGGTGGTATGGGAGGTGGACGCGGACATCGAGCGGGCGTTGAGGGTAGAACCTGCGCCTTCCCAGTGTCCGACTGGCCTTAAGTACGTACCGCTTGGTGTCCGTGATCGATTGATTCGGTGGGCTCACACACTACCTCCTTCGGGTCATCCGGGGATTGAGAGGACAGTGCGGGGTCTTAGGGGGAAATACTGGTGGCCCACCTTGGCTAAGGACGTGAGACTCTATTACATTTACATTTAAGTCATTTAGCAGACGCTCTTATCCAGAGCGACTTACAAGTACATACATTCATACTTTTTTTGTACTGGCCCCCCGTGGGAATCGAACCCTGGCGTTGCAAGCGCCATGTTCTACCAACTGAGCCACACGGGGCCTCTATGTCTCCTCCTGCTCAGTATGCGCACAGAGTAAGGCTCCTAGGCACCTGCCGAGAGGGAAGTTACAACCCCTCCCGGTTCCACAACGGCCATGGTCTCATCTATCGGTAGATTTTCTGACTGATCTTCCCCCATCTCAGGGGAACACTACCGTTCTGGTCGTTGTGGATCGGTTTTCTAAGTCCTGTCGTCTCCTTCCATTGCCTGGTCTCCCTACGGCCCTACAGACTGCGGAGGCTCTATTTACCCACGTCTTCCGGCACTACGGGATGCCGGAGGACATTGTATCTGATCGAGGTCCCCAGTTCACGTCCCGGGTGTGGAGGGCGTTTATGGAGCGTCTGGGGGTCTCGGTCAGCCTTACCTCTGGGTATCACCCCGAAAGTAATGGGCAGGTGGAAAGAGTGAACCAGGAAGTGGGTAGGTTTCTGAGGTCGTATTGCCAGGACCGGCCAGGAGAATGGGCGAGGTACGTCCCGTGGGCAGAGTTGGCCCAGAACTCACTCCGCCACTCCTCAACTAACATGTCGCCATTTGAATGCGTACTGGGGTACCAGCCGGTCCTGGCTCCGTGGCATCAGAGCCAGACCGAAGCTCCTGCGGTGGAGGAGTGGGTACAGCGCTCTAGGGAGACCTGGCGGGCAGTCCAGGACTCTCTCAGGCAGGCCAGTGAACGGCAGAAGAAGAGCGCTGACCGCCACCGCAGTGAGGCCCCTGTGTTCGCACCAGGGGACAGGGTCTGGCTCTCGACCCGAAACCTGCCCCTCCGCCTGCCCTGCCGGAAGCTGGGGCCGCAGTGTGTGGGGCCATTTAAAGTCCTGAGGAGGATAAACGAGGTGTGTTATAGATTGCAACTCTCTTCTTACTATCGTATTAACCCCTCGTTTCATGTGTCTCTCCTCAGGCCGGTGGTAGCTGGTCCCCTTCAGGAAGGTGAGGTACCGGAGGTCCCTCCGCCCCCTTTGGACATCGAGGGGTCCCCGGCGTGCACAGTACGAGCTATTCTGGACTCGAGACGCCGGGTGAGGGGCCTGCAGTACCCCGTTGACTGGGAGGGGTACGGTCCGGAGGAGAGGTGCTGGGTACCGGAGAGGGACATTTTAGATCCTTCCCTCTTGGTTGATTTCCACCGCCGCCACCCGGATTGCCCTGCACCTCGCCCTCCGGGTCGTCCTCGAGGCCGGGGTCGGGGCGCGCTGCGGGAGCCGCGCGTCAGAGGGGGGGTACTGTCACGAATCCCGCCGAAGATGGTGCCTCTTCCTGTTCGGGCGGCGCTCGGCGGTCGTCGTCACCGGCCTACTAGCTGCCATCGATTCTCTTCTTTTTGTTTCTGTTAGTTTGGGCTGATTGGGTGCACCTGTTTTGAGTTTAGTTTTGTGGGTAGGCTATTTAAGGGCAGTAGGCCCGCTGGCTTTTGTGCGGGCTTGTTATTCTGTTTGTGGTGTTTGTATGCGTGTGGATTTTGTCCTTGTTAATTGTGGACTGGATGTTGACGCGCCCTTTTGTTGTGTGGCGTAGCCGTCTCGTTTATATTCTATTTTGGAATATTAAAGTATATCCACTTGCTCGAAACTACCCTGCTCTCTGCGCCTGACTCCTTCATTCACCATTGGAAACGTAACAAATTATGACATAACATTGAAGGTTGTGCAATGTAACAGGAATATTTAGACTTATGGATGCTCGTATTTCTGTGGGTTATTATGTTATAACTAAGTCTATGATTTGATAGAGCAGTCTGACTGAGCGGTGGTAGGCAGCAGCAGGCTCGTAAGCATTCATTCAAACAGCACTTTCCTGGGTTTTGCCAGAAGCTCTTCGCTGTGCTTCAAGCCTATCAACTCCCTAGATTAGGCTGGTGTAACCGATGTGAAATGGCTAGCTAGTTAGCGGGGTGCGCGCTAAAGAAAGTTGAGGAGAGATTGACTCCATTGCTTGTGCAAGGTGTTGATGTGTTGAAGGTACCGAAATGTCTGTTCAAGCAGTTGGCACACAGTTCGGACACTCATCAGTATCACATAAGACATTCAACCAGAGGTCTCTTCACAGTCCCTAGGTCCAGAACAGAGGCTGGGAAATGCACAGTATTAAATAGAGCCATGACTAAATGGAACTCTGCCACCCCAGGTAACTCAAACTAGCAATAAAACCAGATTCAAAAACCTTACGGCCCGGCCATGAAGAGACACAGACATTTTTATGCATATTGTATTGTATTATGCATGTGATACGTGGTTGGGGTACGACTGTGATATGGGGTTGTCTCACCTGGCTATCTTAAGATGAATGGACTAGCTGTGGGTCGCTCTGGATGGGAGCTTCTGCTGAATGGCTAAATTGTAATGTAAATGTAGTGCTGTGTATATTTATGTACATTATGTATTTTATTTGTGATGTTGTTTCCTGTTTGGACCACAGGAAGACTAGCCCTGCCCCGGCAGCAGCTAACTGGGGATCCTAACAAATACTAAGTACTAAATATACTGTGTTTATATATATATATATATATAAATCTTTATTTATAAAAAAAATTGGGCGACCCCACTGTCGTTCCCCGACCCCGACTTTGAATACCACTGATATAGAGAAAGGTTTTATATTTCAGCAACGAGACCTGGCTACATCTAAGGAAAAATGCACACACACACACACACACACACACACACACACACACACACACACACACACACACACACACACACACACACACACACACACACACACACACACACACACACACACACACACACACACACACACACACACACACACACACACACACACACACACACACACACACACACACACACACACACACAGGCTCTCGTACCTTAGTACATATTTTTCGTTCTCCATGTCATCACATCAGTGATGTGTGAAGTGTTCTTTGACTGCTTGGCGACATGCTGCATATAAAAGAGACAGTGACACTATCGTCTTCACCCCAAGCAGATGGCTTTTCAACCACGACTCCTCACTGTGGATGCCAAGCCATGGATCATTAAAGATGTCAAGGACGTTGGTTAGGATTTTCTTTGCATGGTAAGAGTGCAATTAGACAATAACTGGCAAACACACCACTGTGCCTTTGTTCAATTTGTGCCATTCAATGCATAGCACAGCAGTCCTCTGAAGTAAACAGAGCATCTCTATAGATTAGCTACTGTAACCGAGTCGAGCTAACATTCTCTCTTCCATGCAATGATTATCAGAGGGGAAATGGGATAAGAAATGGATTAGTGCTATGTAATTATACTATAACTGGAACAAGAGAATAGTGGGTGACCTCGTCACGACACTCAGTGGAGTTGTGTAATACTGTACCAGTCCACTCAATGGGCCCTTGTCCTTTTTTCAGATGAAGAAAGACTTTGCTTTGCCATAGGGTTTGTTCCAATGAGATGGCAATAATGTGTTATTGGTGTTTGAGTGAAGACACATGCCTTTACTGGAACACCACCATACAACTAGACCTTCCTCTCAGCCGTTGGCCCACACTGTGACAGCAAGGCTTTAAGTGCTGGAAAAACGCTCACTGGCCAAAATGTGTTTTAGCAATTTATCTCAGCTAGCGGCTAGGACTTTGAGCCATGTTTTTCCCCAGGAGATTGGTCAATTGTCCCTTAAACAGTTACTGTGGAGATCAGGAGAGACTGTTGCCCATCCTGTTAAACTGCTGGTTCCTGTTCGGCTATTGTGAGTGTTATCTTAACTATGGGGGACCAAAGCACTCCACTGACTGTGACTGTACTCCACAGCCAGACAAAGACGATGAGCAGTGGAGAGAGGAAGATAGATAGAAGCTGACATCCAATGTATTAAAACCCAACACTATTAGAGATGAGCTTCTGGAGGAAGGGAGGCATCGTAGCTTAAGGCATAGATAACGTTCAGCATTATCTTTCCAGCGGTGTAAGCTATACTGAAGTCACTGAATGTTCATTGTAACACTTCATATGTCATACATCATTTGTGAAATTAGCATTGTTTCTTTCTAACTAAATCAATGCCTGTATAGTGCTTGCATGCTTGCTTTTGCTGTGAAAATGGATACCCGTACAGTACAATTACAGTACAGTGTGTCAGCAGTTTAAATACTTCAAATTCATTAAGTGCTTATCGTAATAATATAATATATGCCATTTACCAGACACTTTTATCCAAAGCAATTACAGTCACGCGTGCATAAAAGTTACATACTGTATGTATGGACCTGGGATTTGAACCTACTACTCTAGGTTACAAGCACCATGCTCTACCAACTGAGCTACAAAGGACCAAACCTCATAGACACAAAATCCTCAATAAAAAAAGGCCATGCCACTATCTTGTCACCATGACATTGAACTTGGCATGGTGCTCCTTCTGAATAGACAAGCCAAAACACCTTGCTATTTCTACAGTGTGTGTGGCCCACTAGCACTGCAGTTGTTAGGTTAGACACACTCATCACTCGGCAGTATGTGTGTGTGTGTGATATTACCCGCACGAGCATCTGACAATCAGTGGAATATTAGAGCCAGGAGAGTTCTCACTCTCCGTAAGTACCTCTTATTGATAGAGAGGCTGACACAGTACTCATCCTGTCTGATACTGAGGATGACATACAGCACGGGTGACACATGATATACCCACACACAGCGGTGCATAGAGCCTCCCCCATCTCTCCATCTCTCTCTGTGTAGTCTCCCTCTCTCTCCCTCCCTCTCTCTCCTCCTCCCTCTCATCTATATCCTAGCCCTATCTCCCCAGCTCTCTCTCCCCATCTCTCTCTCTCCATCTCTCAGTGTGTGGCTCAGTCCTGTGGTGCTGTAGCAGGTGTTCACCACTGGGGCCCTCACAGTACACCACTAAGGATATCACCACTCACAGGATATCACCAATCACCACTCACAGTGCACCACCAAGGATATCACCACTCACAGGATATCACAAATCACCACTCACAGTACACCACCAAGGATATCACCACTCACAGGATATCACCACTCACAGTACACCACCAAGGACATCGCCCTCATTTAGAGTTGACATCCTGGTATTGTCTCATGATAACTCATAACCAATTGCTTCACCTTTTCAGTATGCAAACTTGGTATGGTTCGTATCAAACTTGAATCCAATAGAGGAGCAGGTTGACAATAACAGTAAGTATAGTACATGTGTACATGCATGTGAACAGATGTATATGGGTTTATTTGTATGTGGGTCACGCTTCTTTCACAACATACAGTACTGATGATAGTATCAACCCATTCCAGTTTCAGGTCAGTAGAAACTGACTGTAGAATAGGGTAGAATCTCTCTTCCACTGACCTGGAGCCTGTTGCTGGACCATCTCTGAGAGGTCCTGGAGGTGTATGAAGAGGACGAGGCCTCCGGCCCCGAACAGCAGAAGGAACCAGAAGGAGCAGGGCAGCTTGACGGCCGTGGCCCTCATCCGTCTTCTCCCACGCAGGGCGTCCACTATCCTACACTCCACCCACAGCATCCTGCTATCCTGCCTCAGCTCAGACTGCTGCCTGGTGAGAGAGAACAGGGACAGAGTCAGCCCAGATAGGACAAGACATAAGATATAGCAGCACAATACAGGACATAGCATGACATGACATAGGGTTAAATGGGTTATAATGTCATTAATATAGGTAGGCTAATCATGGTTCTTCAACAGTGTTACATCTGCGCCTGCCACACCCTCTACTGCTCATCCTGTGTCTCCTTGACTTGCCGCCACTCCGCCAGTGCTGTCTCCCTCTCTCTCTCTCTCTGTGTGTGTGTGTGTGTGTGTGTGTGTGTGTGTGTGTGTGTGTGTGTGTGTGTGTGTGTGTGTGTGTGTGTGTGTGTGTGTGTGTGTGTGTGTGTGTGTGTGTGTGTGATTGTGTCGGCGTCGGCGGAGACAAGTGTGCTGGAGTCAGGGCAGCCCCCACCAGCTGCAACCTGTTCCATAATCAAGACCTCTACAAATACTCAGTCCTGCCACTTCCACACTGCCAGATCGTAATCTCTGCTCAGTCAGTCTACGTTTCTAGCCGTTTGTTACTATTTCGATCCTGTTATCCTGTTGTGCCTGTTTTCCTTGCCTGACACAGTTCTGCCCGCTCTGACTCTGGTCCCTGTCTCCAGTCCCACATCTCCTCATCCTGCTACTCTGCCCTGGATTCCCCACTCTACTGCTCCCTTGGATTCCCCTCCGGACCTGCTTACCCTGTCCCAACCCCTCTCGCTTCAGCCTCAGCCTCCGCACCTGGTTTCCTGCAACCCCCCCAAGCTTCCCCTGGCCTGCACTTCATCTTCCCCCAGTGTTTCAATAAATACCTTGGTTTCTTCATCCCAGTCTCCTCGTCTGAGTCTGCTCTTGGGTTTCCCTGTTTCACTCCGCGTAACAAACAGTTTTCTTCTCATTGGATTAATACAAAATGTGTTCACCTTACTGAGTGACAACTATAGAAACATATTCTCTTTGTACTGCTAACAGCCTACCACACAAGATTAATGAGATGTTACATTTTATAAGCGGGACCTACTTAAAAGACATACTGTGCAGTATTAATGATAATCATTGGCTCTTTGAAGTCCGTCTGTAAAACAACACGTCCTAAATGTGTTAAACTGTGGACAACTTTACATGAAATCTAGAAGCCATGTTTTTTATGAGTCAGTGAGCCAGTATGAGGGTCCGTACTCAGACTATAATGAATGGTGGCCTGTGCACGAGAGAAAAAGCATCTAAAGAGTTCAATGGGATCTCACACTCAAAACATAAAAAGGAAAAAACCAAGGCGGCGGAGATGCAAAAATGTACTTTATGTAATCGAAAGAATGCTCGAAAGAATCGAAAGATGCTCGAAAGAATCCAAAAAGGTGAAAGTGCAAAGTGCTAAACATAAAAATGAGCATACGTTTCAGCTGCTATGCCTTCATCAGTGCTGTACAAACAAATTAAGTGGAGACACGCACTTAAGAAGATGACACCTGTGCGTAACAGGTGTAACAGGTAACAAGTTAACTAGATACTGGTGAATAGGGGGTCATCAATGGCATCTATAAATATACAGAATGAGACTAGAAAAATATAAATAATGAACACATATAATTGAAAATAAGAAACAATTCATCAGCCCATATGAGTTAATTGATGTCATAACCTTGGAGACCAATAGTAGTCAATCAGATATCAAACCACTTTGGCTGGCCTTCAGTCATGGATAAACCAGCCAGTACAATCAGATATCAAATCACTTTGGCTGGCCTTCAGTCATGGATAAATCAGCCAGTACAATCAGATATCAAACCACTTTGGCTGGCCTTCAGTCATGGATAAATCAGCCAGTACAATCAGATATCAAACCACTTTGGCTGGCCTTCAGTCATGGATAAATCAGCCAGTACAATCAGATATCAAACCACTTTGGCTGGCCTTCAGTCATGGATAAATCAGCCAGTACAATCAGATATCAAACCACTTTGGCTGGCCTTCAGTCATGGATAAATCAGCCAGTACAATCAGATATCAAACCACTTTAGCTGGCCTTCAGTCATGGATAAATCAGCCAGTACAATCAGATATCAAACCACTTTGGCTGGCCTTCAGTCATGGATAAATCAGCCAGTACAATCAGATATCAAACCACTTTAGCTGGCCTTCAGTCATGGATAAATCAGCCAGTACAATCAGATATCAAACCACTTTGGCTGGCCTTCAGTCATGGATAAATCAGCCAGTACAATCAGATATCAAATCACTTTGGCTGGCCTTCAGTCATGGATAAATCAGCCAGTACAATCAGATATCAGACCACTTTGGCTGGCCTTCAGTCATGGATAAATCAGCCAGTACAATCAGATATCAAACCACAATTACGCACGGCGTTAACGCGGTCACACTCCATCACCACCCCCGAGGTGGAAATGCGATAACCCAGGAAGGAAACGGCTGGTTTGGAGAACACACATTTCTCAGCCTTGACGTATAGGTCATGCTCCAGCAGTCGCCCAAGCACCCTGCGCACCAGGGAGACATGCGCGGCGCGTGTGGCAGAATAGATCAAGATGTCATCAATATATACTACCACACCCTGCCCCTGCATGTCCCTGAGAATCTCATCTACAAAGGATTGGAAGACGGCTGGAGCATTCTTCAACCCATACGGCATGACGAGGTACTCATAGTGGCCTGATGTGGTACTAAACGCTGTTTTCCACTCGTCTCCTCCCCGAATACGCACCAGATTATACACGCTCCTGAGGTCCAGTTTTGTGAAAAAATGCGCTCCGTGAAATGATTCCATCGCCGTAGCGATGAGAGGTAGCGGATAACTAAATCCCACTGTGATTGAATTTAGACCTCGATAATCAATGCACGGACGCAGTCCTCCCTCCTTTTTTCTCACAAAAAAGAAACTCGAGGAGGCGGGTGACATGGAGGGCCTAATGAACCCTTGTCTCAGAGCTTCCGTGACATATGTCTCCATAGCCAACGTCTCCTCCTGTGACAATGGGTACACGTGACTCCTGGGAAGTGCAGCATTCTCCTGGAGGTTTTTCACGCAATCCCACCGTCGATGAGGTGGTAATTTGGTCGCTTTTTTCTTACTAAAAGCGATAGCCAAATCGGCATATTCTGGGGGAATGCGCACAGTGGAAACCTGGTCTGGACTCTCCACCAACGTGGCACCGATGGAAACTCCCACACACCTACCTGAACACTCATCTGACCACCCCTGAAGAGCTCCCTGTCTCCAGGAAATGAGAGGATTGTGAATGGCTAGCCAGGGAACCCCCAACACCACTGGAAACCCAGGTGAATCAATAAGGTAAAAACTGATCTGCTCCCTATGATCCCCCTGTGTTACCATGTCCAGCGGAATCGTGGCCTCCCTGACCAGCCCTGACCCTAACGGTCGGCTATCTAAGGAGTGCACGGGGAAAGGTGGGTCTATCTGCACTAGCGGAATACCCAACTTACGGGCGAGTCCGCAATCCATAAAACTCCCAGCTGCGCCTGAGTCGACTAGCGCCTTATGCTGAAGAGAGGGGAAAAACGCAGGGAAAAAAATAACCAAAAACATGTGACCACTAGGGAGCTCTGGGTGAGTCTTGTGCCTACTCACCTGAGGTGGCCGAGGAGTATTCCGCCTGCCATCTCGACTCCCAGATGGACTCCTCCAGCACCGGTCCGAAGTGTGTCCTCTCCGGCCACAGTAGGTGCAAGAGGAGCCACCTCCTCCGGCCCCCCTAGATGCAGCTCCTCCCAACTCCATCGGAGTTGGAGCGGGAGGGCTGGGAGGTGGAATTGACAGGGCCCCCTCTGAACGCCTGCGGGCAGCTAGCAGGTTATCTAGTCGGATCGACATGTCTATCAGTTCATCGAGGGAGAGTGTGGTGTCCCGACAAGCTAGCTCCCGACGGACGTCCTCCCTGAGGCTGCAACGGTAATGGTCTATTAAGGCCCTGTCATTCCACCCCGCACCAGCAGCCAAGGTCCGGAACTCCAACGCGAAGTCTTGCGCACTCCTCGTCTCCTGTCTGAGGTGGAACAGTCGCTCACCCACCGCACGGATCTCCTGAGGGTGGTCAAATACGGCCCGAAAGCGGCGGGTGAACTCTGGGTAGTGGTCCCGAACCGAGTCTGGGCCGTTCCAGACCACGTTGGCCCATTCCAGGGCTCTACCCGTCAGACAGGAGATGAGGAGGCTAACACTCTCCTCTCCCGAGGGAGTCGGATGAACGGTAGCCAAGTAGAGCTCCAACTGGAGCAAAAACCCCTGGCACCCAGCCACCGCGCCATCGTACTCCCTCGGGAGCGCGAGACGCAACGTGCCGGAACCCGACGCTGACGTGGAAGGAGTAGGTTGCGACATCTGTGAAGGAGCTGGGGTAGACGTCGGGAAACCACTCCTCTCCCATCGCTCCATCCTCTCCATCATCATGTCCATCGCCGAACCAATCCTATGGAGAACGGCGGTGTGATGGAGGACACGCTCCTCCATCGATGGAAGAGGGGTGGTCGCTGCTTCTGCTGACTCCATGGCTTTTGGTGCGGGCTTCTGTTACGTTTCCAATGGTGAATGAAGGAGCCAGGCGCAGAGAGCAGGGTAGTTTCGAGCAAGTGGATATACTTTAATATTCCAAAATAGAATATAAACGAGACGGCTACGCCACACAACAAAAGGGCGCGTCAACATCCAGTCCACAATTAACAAGGACAAAATCCACACGAATACAAACACCACAAACAGAATAACAAGCCCGCACAAAAGCCAGCGGGCCTACTGCCCTTAAATAGCCTACCCACAAAACTAAACTCAAAACAGGTGCACCCAATCAGCCCAAACTAACAGAAACAAAAAGAAGAGAATCGATGGCAGCTAGTAGGCCGGTGACGACGACCGCCGAGCGCCGCCCGAACAGGAAGAGGCACCATCTTCGGCGGGATTCGTGACAGTACCCCCCCTCTGACGCGCGGCTCCCGCAGCGCGCCCCGACCCCGGCCTCGAGGACGACCCGGAGGGCGAGGCGCAGGGCAATCCGGGTGGCGGCGGTGGAAATCAACCAAGAGGGAAGGATCTAAAATGTCCCTCTCCGGTACCCAGCACCTCTCCTCCGGACCGTACCCCTCCCAGTCAACGGGGTACTGCAGGCCCCTCACCCGGCGTCTCGAGTCCAGAATAGCTCGTACTGTGCACACCGGGGACCCCTCGATGTCCAAAGGGGGCGGAGGGACCTCCGGTACCTCACCTTCCTGAAGGGGACCAGCTACCACCGGCTTGAGGAGAGACACATGAAACGAGGGGTTAATACGATAGTAAGAAGAGAGTTGCAATCTATAACACACCTCGTTTATCCTCCTCAGGACTTTAAATGGCCCCACACACTGCGGCCCCAGCTTCCGGCAGGGCAGGCGGAGGGGCAGGTTTCGGGTCGAGAGCCAGACCCTGTCCCCTGGTGCGAACACAGGGGCCTCACTGCGGTGGCGGTCAGCGCTCTTCTTCTGCCGTTCACTGGCCTGCCTGAGAGAGTCCTGGACTGCCCGCCAGGTCTCCCTAGAGCGCTGTACCCACTCCTCCACCGCAGGAGCTTCGGTCTGGCTCTGATGCCACGGAGCCAGGACCGGCTGGTACCCCAGTACGCATTCAAATGGCGACATGTTAGTTGAGGAGTGGCGGAGTGAGTTCTGGGCCAACTCTGCCCACGGGACGTACCTCGCCCATTCTCCTGGCCGGTCCTGGCAATACGACCTCAGAAACCTACCCACTTCCTGGTTCACTCTTTCCACCTGCCCATTACTTTCGGGGTGATACCCAGAGGTAAGGCTGACCGAGACCCCCAGACGCTCCATAAACGCCCTCCACACCCGGGACGTGAACTGGGGACCTCGATCAGATACAATGTCCTCCGGCATCCCGTAGTGCCGGAAGACGTGGGTAAATAGAGCCTCCGCAGTCTGTAGGGCCGTAGGGAGACCAGGCAATGGAAGGAGACGACAGGACTTAGAAAACCGATCCACAACGACCAGAACGGTAGTGTTCCCCTGAGATGGGGGAAGATCAGTCAGAAAATCTACCGATAGATGAGACCATGGCCGTTGTGGAACCGGGAGGGGTTGTAACTTCCCTCTCGGCAGGTGCCTAGGAGCCTTACTCTGTGTGCATACTGAGCAGGAGGAGACATAGAGGCCCCGTGTGGCTCAGTTGGTAGAGCATGGCGCTTGCAACGCCAGGGTTGTGGGTTCGATTCCCACGGGGGGCCAGTACAAAAAAGTATGAATGTATGTACTTGTAAGTCGCTCTGGATAAGAGCGTCTGCTAAATGACTTAAATGTAATGTAAATGTAAGTCAAGGATTGGTAGGATAGTCAGTTTTACGAGGGTATGTTTGGCAGCATGAGTGAAGGAGGCTTTGTTGCAAAATAGGAAGTGAATTCTAGATTTACTTTTGGATTGGAGATGCTTAATGTGAGTCTGGACATTAACATCCTTAATTCAATAAATGAAAATCCATGGTGTTATTGTGTCCAATCACTGCACTATTGTCAATGCTGTTACATAGAATTACAAGTTCGGACCAGAGAGCTTCATAGTTGTAACGGTCGTCATAGTCGTTCTCCTCCTCAGACGAGGAGGAGCATGGATCGGACCAACACGCAGAGTGGTTAGTGCTCATATTGATTTAATCAAAACAAAACTGAACACTTACAAATACAAAAAACAACAAACGTGACAAAACCGAAAACAGTCCCGTGTGGCACGAACACTGACACGAGATACAAACACCCACAAAACACACGTGAAACCCCGGCTGCCTTAGTATGATTCTCAATCAGGGACAACGATTGACAGCTGCCTCTGATTGAGAATCATACCAGGCCGAACACAAAATCCCAACATAGAAAATCACACATAGACAAACCCACCCAACTCACGCCCTGACCAACTAAATAAATACAAGACAAAAGAAAACAGGTCAGGAACGTGACAATAGTCGGCTTCATAATAATGACTTGCCCATTTGACTTCCTGACCTCTACCTGCAGAACATCTACATTGACTTCCTGACCTCTACCTGCAGAACATCTACATTGTGCTACATGCAACATGCAAAAATGACACACACACACAATGTCTCATTAAGACAATGGTCAAAAAAAATCTTAATCTGGGTTTACATACAGTATCGATATTGTGCAAAATGCACAATTATATTTAATGAGCACATTAGAGTAATATTCCAGCTATAGCAGCCTGAAACCCAGCAGACCAGCTACTGGGAGCTCATTAAAGAGTACCACAGCATGAGGCTAGAGAGGGCAAAGGAGTTGCAGCTGGTATTGTGAAAGTCTCCAATGAAAGACATTCATAGAATTATTATGGGGATGCAGTGAAGAATAGCGAAGAGGAAATGGAGGGAAGTTTGTTGAGGAAACAGTTTCTCAGTACAGTATGGGTGTGTCCCACATGGCATTCTATCCCCTATAAAGTGCACTACTTTTAACCCTAGCCCTGTGGTCCCTGGTCAAAAGCACGTTTTTGTTCTGCATAGAAAAGCTTTGGGCGGGTCGCCCTAGTGTTCTTTCAGGCCGCTTATGTCCAAATAATAATAATATTATTATTATTATTTTAACTGAAAATCGGGATAATTAAATGTTTTCAGTGTTAATTAGACAGTCAGGGAGAATCAAAAAATCTACAAATGATGCATTCAGGAGTAGTTTTGTCATGACATGGGGCCCCCATTGATTTTGTTATAATGTTGAGTCACTCAGATAGCATCAGCCATGGCAAGATGTGTAGAATTGCAGGAAATTAGCTTTAGAACAACTCAATTTTGAGACCAACAAGAGGGCCTCAAAAATGTTGGGTCGGTGACCGCACCATTGACCACCCCCATGGCCACGCCCCCACCACGCCCCTACCACCTAAGCCCCATTTTGATCCAGAAAAAAATCTAAAAGTAGTGAACTATAAAGGGAATGGGATACCATTGGGATGCATCCTATTACCTACACAGGAAGTCTTCCAAACCTCCCAGGTAATAGCATAAACACAGCACACAGCACAGAACTAGATGCTTGATTCACTCTCTGTGGGCTTTCAAATGCGGTCTCTTTGTGTGTTGAGAACTTCTTATGACTCATTCTCAGCTACGGTACATAAACATCTCATTTTCATATAACTGAGGTATAAAAGGTAGGCATATAATTTTGTCATTTGAACCCCAAGAGCTACTGTATGGATTTCCATTTGTGAGAAGAATAAAATGAAAGAAGGAAAGCAGAGCTGGGTGTCTGGTTTGTTTGTACGAGGGTAAGAGATATTTCATGTTGTGATATGTGTTGCATAATGTAGCCATAGAGATAGGAGAATGTCTTTACTGGTGGTGCAAATCTTAATGCTCACCATCTCCTTTTTTTGTTTCACGATAGTACATAACGTACCTGTCGATGTGTTGAGCGTGGTGTCACTGAGGGAGGTGGTTACCAAGTAATGGTGCAGCGTTGGTCCTTAAAACTATAATAGCCATCTGTTCTTTAGCAAACAGTTGTATCTCAATCATGATAACTGTTTGTGTGTAGAATCTACACTGTAGATGATGAGTTAAAGAGACTAGTATTAAATTGCATCATACCATACGACAACAAATTGACAATGACTTAATTTGACATTCAAACGTCAACTGTCCCTGAAACCGTTGTTCCTTGCCTTCCTGGGCCCAATGTATACTCCCACAAAGTCTGTTTGCCTGCATGGGTAAACACACATACTGATCAATAGAGATGAGTCTGTACTGACCTCCCGTCCCTCCCCTTTAATCAATGCTTAATGCTTTACAGACAGACAAGGCAGGAACCATTTTAAATCCTTGAAATATAAAGTTAGTTAAACCTAAACCAGGAAGTTGAATGGAGATCCAAGGGCAACATGGAAGTGTCTAAAATGTTGTTTAAGCATTAGGCTCTGGCAAAGTCTTTATGAAGGTATCAATAGGATCAAATCCATTCATTCACTGTCTGTGCTTTTAGAATGCATGAGATGGATAGGCCTACCACTGTTCTATTACTCAGATTTGAGATGTGGGTCTAAGGATTGTTTCTTTCCACTCTAACAAATTAGGTCTGACATAACACAGAATAACTCATTAACAACATAACAGAAGCTGCTTTAGCGATATTGTCCGTATTGTCCCTGGACTTTCTGTTCACTCAATATACTAATTCAAATACAAAAGGTTAGGTTCATAGAGAGAAAGAAAGAGAAAAAGAGAGGTTATAACTCTATCACCTACCTGAAACCTAATGCAGAGGAGTCCCCTAAGCTGTGCTCTTTTGTACTGTCCTTTACTGAATTACGCTCTTCACATTCAATCAAATAATTGCAGCGTCGAACACAATAATGCAAATTACAGTTTAATTCAATTGAACGCTGCTTTTCCTTCACAGTTGTATTCAATCAGCAACCCATATTAAAGTGTATACATAATGCTGTAATGTGAAGCCACATCATAATAGATCGTAGAAACTCCTATTGCACTAAAGTCTGACTAAGACCTTGGAAGCTGAGCATATATTACACTAAATATGTGTCCTTCATTAGCTGTGAAGGGGCTATATCTAAACCTCATTAATAAGCAAGGCCAAAAACAAGAAGTCCTGAGAGATACTAGCACTTTGTTTGATGTTGCATCAAATTTTGCCGGTTTGTCGGTTTGGATGAATTACTAATATGTAATATGAGCGTAATATACAGAATGGGCCAAAATTCCTCCACTGCGATGTGAGAGACTGATCAACAACTACAGGAAGCATTTGGTTGCAATCATCACAGCTAAAGGTGGAAAACCAGTTATTGAGCGTAAGGGGGCAATTGCTTTATCACACAGGGGTATTGGGTGTTGAATAACTTTGTTAATTAAATCAAATAAGTATACATTTTTTGGGGTTATTTATTCACTCAGGTTCCCTTTATCTAACAGGTTTTGGTTGAAGATCTGATCAAATCAAATCAAACTTGATTTGCCACATGCGCCGAATACAACAAGTGTAGACTTTACCGTAAAATGCTTACTTACAAGCCCTTAACCAACAGCGCAGTTCAAGAAGAAGAAAATATTTACCAAGATAACATTCAGTATCAAAAATATGCAAAAATTGAGAAAATCAGAAAGGGGGCAAATACTTCTCATAGCACTATATATACTGGAGACACATTACATCATAGCTCCACTATACCCAAAGTAACTAAACACAGTACAGATCTGTCTTTCCATCCAAAATGAGGGCACACTGTGCAAAAGCTGTTTGAATCAACGTTGCTTCCACGACATCTCAATGAAATGACGTTGAACCAACGTGGAATCGACGTTGAATTGACATCTGTGCCCAGTGGGGAATGGCGTTTGTTTTGCATTCAGTGACTAGCATGACAAGACGTGTAAAAAGGCCTCTCCTAGACATGCGGGTAGTGTCAACTGACCAAGTCTGTGAGCATCAGAGCATCATATATTTTTCTATATATTCTCTGTATATTCTGTTTATCGTCTATATATTCTTTCTGTATATTCTGTTTGTTGTGTTCAGCACCATTTCATCAGGTAAAATTGTGGGCAGTCCCGTGTGGATTGGTTTGGTTTTGAAGTGCATTAAGCGCATTTAAGGATTCGGACCAGCATGACTACCCGCTAGCCTCACACATCACGGCCTTTCCGTGTCAACCTTTTAACAAACACAGTGTTCTAGCTAGCCCATGGTGTAAGTTACAGTCTGTCATTTACTCAAAAGCTTTCATGAAAGGCTAGTTTGCCAGCTAGGGTCTTTCTAAAAGTCTCTCTGCTTAAGAACAAATAAATAGTTTGCCAACCATGCGGGCAAAAAGATGCCTCCACGAGTTAAAATCCATGTGGGTGGATTTAGCACATTTTGATGGAATTATATGAAATATGAAGAGGAGAATTACATGTTGTGTTGATACAGTTGGACAGTTGGAGAAGGACACAGGAAAAGACTAGTCCATTCCAGTTTCAGTGCTACATCTCAAGTCAGGTTATTTATCTGTACTTTTATATTTCAGCTTGCTTGGTACAGAGCTAGAATAGTAGTCAACAAGTCAAAATCAACACTTTGAAAGTAAAACACTAGAATGGTTTTATTTTCCAGCCTCCAATTGGCAGAGAAAGATCGGGTGCAGAGAGGCAGACATGTTATTAGTTCGATGTGTGGCTTCTTGCTGGACTCTCTGCACAATTTGAAAGGTGTATGTTGACAGGGTGAGTCAATATAATTCTGAGTGCATACAACTAGTCACGCAAGCGCCAATGCCCACCGGGAGACATATCTCGTCAAGTTTTCTCCAACAGCTGAGTGCATAGAGTGTAACTTTCAAGTGCTCTAGAATATTCAACAAGAAGATATTGTATATGTCTAATACTTAATGTTACCAAGGACCCATTAACAACCATGGGAATTAGCTGGTAGTACTGTATCACCCCATAAGTGATATTGTTCCAATAAAGACGCACCTCTTATTCAGCCTTCCGAAAAGTTACACATCATGAAAGTAAAATCAACATACACATGAACAGTGTGGTGGCAGCAGCCACTGCGATGGGAGATATTTGTAAAGCTCTGGATTCCATGGTCCTCCCCTTAAACAGTTTGATTTACAGTCTTAAATAAAGCAGAGGCGACCTTTCATCAGATTTAGACAGACAATATTTTGCTTGGGTGTCCAGCATTAATGTGGATTAGCATGACAGATGGGAGACATGCTGCAAAATCAATACCTCTGTCAACTCAACAAAGTCTCTCTCCAACAGAGAGGAAAAACAAACAAACAATGGCTGAACTGAGTCTGACTGGTGGGCTAAAATAGATGTTTCTTCGAACTGAGTCTGACTGGTGGGCTAAAATAGATGTTTCTTCAAACTGAGTCTGACTGGTGGGCTAAAATAGATGTTTCTCCGAACTGAGTCTGACTGGTGGGCTAAAATAGATGTTTCTTCGAACTGAGTCTGACTGGTGGGCTAAAATAGATGTCTCCCCGAACTGAGTCTGACTGGTGGGCTAAAATAGATGTCTCCCAGGCTGAGTCTGACTGGTGGGCTAAAATAGATGTTTCTCCGAACTGAGTCTGACTGGTGGGCTAAAATAGATGTCTCCCCGAACTGAGTCTGACTGGTGGGCTAAAATAGATGTCTCCCAGGCTGAGTCTGACTGGTGGGCTAAAATAGATGTCTCCCAGGCTGAGTCTGACTGGTGGGCTAAAATACAGTAGATGTCTCTCTCTTGTCTCTCGCATCACTCACACGTAGTCAGCAGTCTGAAAACAACAATTATGAGTATCAAACTTGGCAGACAGTGTATAGAAAAACTTATGTTTCAAGTTCAACTGCAATATTCTGAATCACAAAAACATATCATTCAATTGTAATGAAAGTTATGTAAAAAGGGTGATGTACTTTCTCTGTTAAGCAGAATGCCTGTGCTCTGCTCAGCTCTGCTTTGTTAGCAGTGAGAGCTGTCAGTATGAGAAGTATAGCGCTACACCACACAAGCTCGATATTTAACTCATTTCAATGGCTAGAACACAAGACTAGCTTTGCCAGTAGTTGGAGTTGTCAGTCTATGAAATACTGGACATACAGGTACGACACAAGATCTGTATTTGACTTAATTCAATCTGTAAAACACAGACAAGCCAGATTACCTCTGTGATATTTAGTATTAGCTCAATCGTTGATTTAGAGGTCTGGAACAGACAGAAACGCAATGTGGAAGAGAAGCGGGGAACTGGACATATATAGTTCATTTTTGTACATTTTTATTTAACCTTTATTTAACTAGGTAAGTCAGTTAAGAACAAATTCTTATTTACAATGACGGCCTACCCCGGCCAAACCCTAACCTGGACGATACTGGGCCAATTGTGCACCGCCCTATGGGACTCCCAATCACGGCCAGTTGTGATACAACCTAGAATCGAACCAGGGTCTGTAGTGACACCTCTAGCACTGAGTTTTATATATATATTTACCTTTATTGCAGTGCCTTAGACCGCTGCGCCACTCGGGAGCCAAAATAGGGCTAGCACGGTGTGGTGTTTAACCAGACAGAATCCAGGGGGAATGCAGATGTTTGGAAATGTCAAGTTGCTGACATCAATAACAACACAACACACAGATTCGCCTGAACCTTATGCAACAGAGACGTGATGCCATTTTCATTCATGGTTTTATGGAGCAATCTCCTACGCAGACTGTTTAGGCAAACAGACACTAAGGTGTATTATAGAGCACTGAGACAACAGTAGGAACCTGCAACCCTCAGGATAACTGTGATGGATTGGGTGTCCTTAACCTGTTTGTCTGACAATGAGACCCTATCTGAGTCTGAATTTGTTCCACTGATTACAGCCTTTTGAGACCAGGGTTTGTTTTTCCCTACAAAGTGACTCCTTTACAAGTACAGTATGGCACTCTCGGGATTGTGACGGGTTTTCTCAGAAAATCTACCTAACAGGTATTGATGACATTGTGTATACTCCAAACACCACAAACAATTACTCATTATGCACCTTTGCTACTGTCATTATTTCCATAATCATTAGTGCTACATTGGGGAATTAAACAATGGCCTTTATTACTAAACTAATGATTGGTTTAATCATGCCATGATTTACAGACTCAAGTTTATGTATCTAACTCATTGTGTGTGAATGAAAAGGTCAGTGGAATACAGTGTCACCTACAGATATAGGATCTTAATTTGAATTATATTGTCACGGCATAATAATCCTACAGCAACAGGATTTTAATGTTTAGTCCATTATCTTGCTTGAGTGAATGTTAGGCTATTGCCTGGCTAAAAGTATGCTACATGAAAAGTGCAATACTGTTAATATAACAGTGTGTTAGTGGGGTTTTCAGTGAATATATGTAAATCACAAAGCTCATCTGCATTTCCTGCGGTACAGGAAAATTATCAGCAACAAAAGAGTGATCCAATTAAGATCCTACATCTGTACTACAACATGGCATCTGAGATAAGATCATTCCAACCAGGACTTTAACCATAGGTTTACCACATGGTGGCGGTATGAACGTTTTGACAGAAAGCTCTGCTGTCTCTTCTGCCCCTGAGAAGTTAATTACCATCCTACAGAAGCTCCTATGCATCCATTTGACTTCAATTCACATGAAAGCCAGGTGAGACGGCAGGGACAGACTACTGAAGATTTGGTGAGACCTGTGTGACCCAGATACAAAGGAACTCAGACAGACACAGTAATGTTCTTTCAGGACTTCATCAGAAAACATCACAGTGAACTCTTCTGAGAACCAGGACACAAATGTTGAGACGCACACATACATACAGCAGGCCTAACCTTAATAATACTGTAAAAATACTGGTGAAAAGGGTTTACGTTTATCCTATGATGTTACCCTTTCAGTGGACAATTGGCTCTGTCCGTCTTCTCACAGACACATGCATTGTCTTTATGAATCCATTGTGTATTGCATTGAGTCAAATCAAGTCTTCACCAACAATATGCAACACCTTGAATAATTCCCACAAAATATGTGCACGTTTTAGACCGGGCAAGGCATACCTCAACTGACTGACAAATTGACGAACACAGTTTCATGAATAATTTTACATTTGAAATAACATTTTATTTTGCCGACTAAATTCTGATGATGCGTTACAGACAAACTACATCAGCTACCCTTTCTGACAACCAACCAAAGGGACAACAATAAGTCCAAGACCAGTAGGGTAAAGTACTTAAGTAAAAATACTTGAAAGTACTACTAAAGTAGTTTTTTGGGGTATCTGTACAGTACTTAACTTCACTATTTATATTTTGGACTACTTTTACTTTTACTTGACTACATTCCTGAAGAAAATACTTTACTTCTTAATCCATACATTTTCCCTGACACCCAAAAGTACTCGTTACATTTTGAATGCTTAGCAGGACAGGAAATGGTCCAATTCATGCACTTATCAAGAGAAAATCCCTGGTCATCCCTACTGCCTCTGATCTGACGGACTCGCTAAACACATGCTTCGTTTGTAAAGTATGTCTGAGTGTTGGAGCATGGCTGTCACGCCCTGGCCTTAGTATTCTTTGTTTTCTTTATTATTTTAGTTAGGTCAGGGTGTGACATGGGTATTTATGTGGGTTTTGTAGTGTCCAGGGTGATTGTAAGGTTTAGGGGGTTTATTTAGAGTAGTTGTATTTATGTTTAGTATAGTTGTCTAGCTGTGTCTATGTTGGGTATAGTTGTCTAGGAAAGTCTATGGTTGCCTGAAGGGGTTCCCAATTAGAGACAGCTGGTTTCTGTTGTCTCTGATTGGGAGCCATATTTAGGGTAGCCATAGGCTTTAGTTTGTTGTGGGGAATTGTCTATGTCTGAACGTTTGTAGCCTGTGTGTGTGCACTACGTTTATTAGCTTCACGGTCGTTTATTGTTTTGGTAGTTTGTAAGTGTTTTGTTTCGTTTTGCCTTCTTCAATAATAAAAGGAAGATGGCTTATTTTCCACATGCTGCGTCTTGGTCCGTCTCTCCTCCACACGATCGTGACAGAATTCCCCACCAACATTGGATCAAGCAGCATGAGCGGAACCAACAACAGCGGCAAAGTAACCAGGACTCATGGACATGGGAGGAAATATTGGATGGAAAGGGACCATGGGCTCAACCAGGAGAATATCGCCGCCCTAAAGCTGAGCTGGAGGCAGCGAAGGCAGAGAGGCGGAGATATGAGGAGGCAGCAAGGAGACGTGGCTGGAAGCCTGAAAAGCCCGTGAGTACTACCCAAAAATTTCTTGGGGGGGGGCTAAGAGGTAGTGGGCCAAGGGCAGGTAGGAGACCTGCGCCCACTTCCCAGGCTAACCGTGGAGAGCGGGAGTACGGGCAGACGCCGTGTTACGCAGTAGAGCGCACGGTGTCTCCTGTACGGGTGCATAGCCCAGTGCGGGTTATTCCACCTCCCCGCACTGGTAGGGCTAGATTGGGCATTGAGCCAAATGTCATGAAGCCGGCCCTACATATCTGGCCACCAGTACGTCTCCTTGGGCCGGCTTACATGGCACCAGCCTTACGCATGGTGTCCCCGGTTCGCCTACATAGACCGGTGCGGGTTATTCCACCTCCCCGCACTGGTCGGGCGACGGGGAGCATTCAACCAGGTAAGGTTGGGCAGGCTCGGTGCTCAAGGGAGCCAGTATGCCTGCACGGTCCGGTATTTCCGGCGCCACCTCCCCGCCCCAGCCTAGTACCACCAGTGCCTACACCACGCACCAGGCTTCCAGTGCGTTTTCAGAGCCCTGTTCCTCCTCCACGCACTCTCCCTATGGTGCGTGTCTCTAGCCCGGTACCTCCAGTTCCGGCACCACGCACTAAGCCACCTGTGCGTCTCCTGAGTCCTGTACACACTGTTATTTCTCCCCGCACTCGTCCTGAGGTGCGTGCCATCAGTCCGGTACCACGCACCAGGCATATAGTGCGCCTTGAGAACTCAGTGTGCCCTGTTGTTGTTCCCCGCACTAGCCTGAAGGTGCGTGTCCTTAGCCCGGTACCTCCAGTTCCGGCACCACGCACCAGGCCTACAGTGCGTCTCAGCCGGCCAGAGTCTGCCGTCTGCCCAACGGCGCCTGAACTGTCCGTCTGCCAAGCGCCGCATGAACTGCCCGTCTGCCATGAGCCTACAGAGCCTTCCGCCAGACAGGAGCAGCCAAAGCCTTCCGCCAGACAGGATCAGTCTGAGCCATCCGTCTCCGCAGCGCCATCTGAGCCATCCGTCTCCGCAGCGCCATCTGAGCCATTCGTCTCCTCAGCGCCATCTGAGCCATCCGTCTCCCCAGCGCCATCTGAGCCATCCGTCTCCCCAGCGCCGTCTGAGCCATCCGTCTGTCCCGAGCCATTAGAGCCGCCCGTCTGTCCCGAGCCGTCAGAGCCGTTAGTCAGTCAGGAGCCGCTAGAGCCATTTGTCAGTCAGGATCTGCCAGAGCCGCCAACCAGACAGGATCTGCCAGAGCCGCCAACCAGACAGGATCTGCCAGAGCCGCCAACCAGACAGGATCTGCCAGGGCCGCCAACCAGACAGGATCTGCCAGAGCAGCCAACCAGACAGGATCTGCCAGAGCCGCCAACCAGACAGGATCTGCCAGAGCCGCCAACCAGCCATGAGCGTCCTGAGCCGTCAGTCAGCCATGAGCGTCCAGAGCCGTCAGCCAGCCATGAGCGTCCAGAGCCGTCAGCCAGCCATGAGCGTCCAGAGCCGTCAGCCAGCCATGAGCGTCCAGAGCCGTCAGCCAGTCATGAGCTGTCCCTCAGCCCAGAGCGGCTATTTCTCCAGAACTGCCCCTCAGTCCAGAGCTGTCTCTCTGTCCGGAGCTGCCTTTCAGTCCGGAGTTGCCCCTCTATCCTGAGCTACCTCTCTATCCTGAGCTATCCCTCTGTCCTGAGCTATCCCTCTGTCCTGAGCTATCCCTCTGTCCTGAGCTATCCCTCTATCCCGGTGCTGCCCCTTGTGTCGATGTTACCCAAAAGATTAAGTGGGGGTAATATGAGGGTGGTCATTTGTAGGGGGAGATATAAGCTGGGATTGACTATGGTGGGGTGGGGACCTCGCCCTGAGCCTGAGCCACCACCGTGGTAAGATGCCCACCCAGACCCTCCCCTAGACTTTGTGCTGGTGCGCCCGGAGTTCGCACCTTAAGGGGGGGGCTATGTCACGCCCTGGCCTTAGTATTCTTTGTTTTCTTTATTATTTTAGTTAGGTCAGGGTGTGACATGGGTATTTATGTGGGTTTTGTAGTGTCCAGGGTGATTGTAAGGTTTAGGGGGTTTATTTAGAGTAGTTGTATTTATGTTTAGTATAGTTGTCTAGCTGTGTCTATGTTGGGTATAGTTGTCTAGGAAAGTCTATGGTTGCCTGAAGGGGTTCCCAATTAGAGACAGCTGGTTTCTGTTGTCTCTGATTGGGAGCCATATTTAGGGTAGCCATAGGCTTTAGTTTGTTGTGGGGAATTGTCTATGTCTGAACGTTTGTAGCCTGTGTGTGTGCACTACGTTTATTAGCTTCACGGTCGTTTATTGTTTTGGTAGTTTGTAAGTGTTTTGTTTCGTTTTGCCTTCTTCAATAATAAAAGGAAGATGGCTTATTTTCCACATGCTGCGTCTTGGTCCGTCTCTCCTCCACACGATCGTGACAATGGCCCTGGCTATCCATAAAATAAAAAAAATGGTGCCGCCTGGTTTGCTTAATATAATGAATTTTAAATGATTTATACTTTTACATTTGATACTTAAGTATTTTTAAAACCAAATACTTTTAGACAAGTAGTAATTTTCTGAGTGACTTTCATTTTCACTTCATTTTCTGTGAAGGGACTTTTTTCACCACTGTCCAAGATAAAATGACAGAGATGAACCGATCCATCCTGATCAGCAAGGGGAATAGTCTAGACTTGGACCTTGATGTTATCCAACAGCCTGTTTATTGGCACATTCTCTCCCTGTAATGATATCAGCGAAGGAAGAGCTGATTTAAAACTAATTGCTCCTACTTCTATTCCATTTCACAGCCTGAATCTTTCCTCTAAGTTCTCCCCCCGAGGACTGGCAGATAAAATAGAGCATGTTGATGGTGATGGGAACCGGATTTGATGTTGCCCTTGATATACTAAACAGTTCTTTGTGCTTAGCATAATTGGGCCGCTTGGTTCTCAAACCAAACTTTGGAATTCCCTCCTCACAGGGGTAAGTGAAACTCTTTTTACTCCATTCTACCATGCATTGGTGCATGATGAAGCATGTCCAACGGGTGTGTTATGCTGTGAATTGAGTTTTCACGGAGCAACTGGTGTCATTTGAAAGAATGAGAGGGAGAGAGATAGAGACAGACAGAGAGAAAGAGAGAGAAAGAGAGAGATTTCCATAGCCAGGTGACAGGTCTCAACTACGAGAGGAATTAAACACTTGGGAATGAGGGATTTCCATTAAGCATTGCGCCGTGAGGGATTGAAAAATATATTTGAGGAAAAATGCTTTTAAAAGCAATCTGAATCGTGGAAAAACGATGCCTGATAACTAAAATTCTCCTCCTAAATCTAAACACAACAATTGCCAAGGTATGGCTGCTATAATTAGATGTTCTATTCTTTCCTTTTTCCATTATGATGCAAAAATACAGCCTATGCTTCTTCCAATTTATATAATTTCTATACAGACTCAAAAGGCCAGTGGTAAAATCTGCCAGCTGAGAGAATGATCCTTTGAAAAGGACAAACATCACAATATGACAATCTTGGATGAACATTAGAAGGTATTGTGTTATTTGATATTTACCCTAGAGAGTCTTAGGAGGCTTACTCAGCCAATAATGAAGAAACCCATGCCACATATATTTAGATCTATCCCACAGATACCAATGCAGCTGTGGATATTAAATGGAGAGAGAGGAAACATGAAATGAGGTACACATCAAAAATATTGAGACCATGTTACAGTAAAACACTTGGAATGTGGAGCCTCGAAACGGAACCTCATAGAAATGGAAATACAAAACTATGACAACCAACCACGGCATTCTGTTGAATCACGTGAATCATATAAACTCATATGTATTTATGGCAGCCTAAATGTTCCAGATAGATTGCGCCAGTTTGGCACTACATTCATCTAAATTACTGGCAGCGTAAAGGAGCCAGCGATATTGTGCAGGTCTGGCACAGCAGCTCAATAGTCTGATACTGTATACATGACCTGTGGTAATGTAATCAATCAATCAATCAATCAAATGTATTTATAAAGCCCTTCTTACATCAGCTGATGTCACAAAGTGCTGTACAGAAACCCAGCCTAAAACCCCAAAAAGCAAGCAATGCAGGTGTAGAATGAG
This sequence comes from Salvelinus namaycush, assembly GCF_016432855.1. Lineage (NCBI taxonomy): Eukaryota > Metazoa > Chordata > Actinopteri > Salmoniformes > Salmonidae > Salvelinus > Salvelinus namaycush. The sequence continues at coordinate 70,513,871 of NC_052307.1, forward strand.
TGTCAAGGACTTAAATTCAGTGATGGCACCCAGAAAGGGGGACCTCAAAATTAGAAATCACTGGAATGCAGCCAATCTTATCACAAATCTATTTAGACTCCCATTGCTCTGAGCAGAGTAGGAAAACACTGTTGCTCCTTTAGGACCGAATTTGAATAGCATCTATTAAAGAAGCAGTTTCTCAGACTGGTTTGCCAGATTGGGTTGGTGCTTGTCTTTAAAAGAGAGAGAGACAGAAAGAAAGAAAGAGAGAGAGAGATAAGAAAGAGAGAAGAGAGAAGGCAAGAGAAAAGAGAGAGCGAGAAATATATATATAGAGAGAGCACTCCATACCAAAAATGATGAAATTTCACTCAAATGCATAACAGCAGGAGAATGTCCCCAGCCTCAGACAATGATAACAGAATAAAGCATTATGCAATGAAACCAATGGTCAAATAAAACTGTAAGAAACCCAGTGGTCGTGCCTTTGGTTTTCGTTAAATCATAGGATAAACCAAACTGATGTCACATCTCTGATTGAAACCAGTCACAATAATCATGTTAGTACTATAACACCATGCAACAGACAATATGCCTTTGTCAAATCATATTGAAATGGTTTGACATACACTAGTTGTTATTCATGTGAATTGACTCTCTTGGTGCTGATGTCATTACAACAGGATGTTGCCATGTGCAACCTCAGGGGAGTATGATACCTGTTGGGATTGTTTTTTTCTTCAGACTGTAACACTTTCTAATTACATTTCAGGCATGGAATGAGAAACCTACAATATGTGAATATCCTGGTATAGTGTTAATAACATGTGTATTAGGCTCTCTGGATGGTGTGGAGTATATGACAACACAACAAGGAGAATGTAGATGAGAACATAGAAAGGAGACTTCTCCTCTGCTCCAGGTGCTTTATGTGGAAATTAGAAACAAGCTATACAGTAGATATGCCAATCATGACAAAGTGACTGAATACAACATTGGTAGTTTCCACACCTTTTAAAGAAAGATACTCATTTATTTGTGGAATTGCCGACATGTGAAGAGGTCTGCAGAACATCTGTCATTCTTGTAAAAACACAATTCACAATTTCAGTTAGCGTGACGCAACAACAGAAAGTGAAGGTGCTCAACAAAAATAACTGGTGCGACAATCCTGAAGTTCCAGCCCACTGCAAGCCTTCTTATGTTCCATGCTTTGGTGAGATGTCACTGAAAAACCCAGCCAGATTATTTTTTTACCACTATCCATCTTTACATTTCTGAATACATCAGGTATAAAATATACTTGATATCCCATTTCTTGGTGTCTGAAAATACTTCCAGTAGCATTAAGAATGCAGTGTTTAGATATGCTAATTAAACATTACGTCTGATTTATCATACATATAATGCTCGTTTAAAGTTAAAAAGCAACGCTGAGATGCTGACTAATGAGTGATGGGTGGGTTGTTCTCCGTTTGTCTGAAATGAGCCTGACTTCCCCTCAGCTAAATGGTGTTCAGCATTACCAAGCAGGTCCCAGCCAGCACTGAGCTGTTTGCTTTGATTGTGCCAGGACCAGCTGATTAAAACAGAGAGCAGGTTGGTAATTGCTGAAATTAGTGAGAGTGAAGCCTCATGCGGTGCATCAGTCCAAGCCCACCCTCACCCACCCACTGCCCACATTGTCCCTGCCCTTTGCTCCCAGTTGCCTTTGATTTATACTTCAAACTGTCCACTGTGGGGTCAGATGAAAGGTGGTCCGATGTTGAGCTTCGGTGGGAAGACGGAGTCGTTTTCATCTTTTGCATTGCTTTGACAGCATTGTTAACCATCCTTCTCTATCACAGCTATTTTACAGTGGAAGCTACTGTACGGTACACTCTGTCCCCCTTACATTATCTCTCTAACAAAGGTGTCATTATTAGCACATGTCAAAGGAGAGATAAAATGGAAATATAATTGAATTTGGTCCAGACTCCTGTGAGGATTATGATTATTAGCAAAGCCATTCTGTAGCAGAGAAGAAATAGTACTGTCATACAGCACAAACTATTTGCTCTCTAGTTCCACGTGTTAGATGTTCCAATCTGATTCGATCCAAATGAGCAAAAGACTGAATATGTACACAGATAATGTACCAAAAGGATCTGAAAAAAAATTAATTCAGCAGCTTGATCATCAAATATAATGTAACATCTGCAAAATCTTTTTTTTTAATTGCTGCTCTACAAAAATGAAATATTCCCTAGACAATATCAACGAGAGACACAGTAAACACTTGACCATCCATTATTTAACGTCACAGACTGTTTACAGCAACAAGCTGAGAAATTAGACACGGTCAACGTTTCTCGTAAATTACCTAGAGGACCCAGGTGCAACACCAAATTCAATCCCCTGAGGTGTATTCACTAAACGGAAGAAACATCAACAATGTTTTAAAGATTATTATTATTACACAGTTTAGGTAACGGGCTGTGAATTAGTAACTTGGTTGACATTAAGCTCTCATGGCCAGCTGGGATTACTTTATGGTTGATTAATGACATTAATATTCTTATTGGGAAAAAACAGCAGATATATCTGCCTCAACATGATTATGTATCTGTACTAGGCACATATTTTATGTTGTGGGATTAGATATACATTATTGAGATTTATACACTCCTTTCCTGTTTAACTGAGACGTTGATAGGCCATTGCTGAAACACAGTGTCAAGGTCAATATGCTGACAGCGCCGGCGTGAACTATGAACTATTGAGAATGGTGCTGAAGGTCAGGTGGGACAATGGGTTGGAAGTAGGTTTTAGCCAATAAGGTTTTCGCATGTTCATTGTTGACAATTAACTTTCACTTTTTAAGCAAGATTCCATTGGAATTTCAGTTATTTAGATTTCTTTGGAAGCTGGGGGACTCATTCAAAATGTATTCTCTACTATTTATATTGACAATATATACAATAGATGCAAGTACATCTATTGTATAAATAGCTATAATATTCATACTCCAAATAGAAAATGTGCTGCAATGGCACAGTGCCCGGTCATGAGCAGAGATGCTGGACTTAAATGACCATACATCACAGTCTAGGTAAATGCCACTGGCTGAGCAATATTCATACTACAAAGGTCAAGAGGAATAAAAGGGAAACTGTAGGTGATGCTAGAAGTTGCAGAGCACAACCAATTACTTTCCTGTGATGGTCTTGAACACTTTCAAGACTAGACAGAGCAATAGCTTTCACAAAAGCCCCAAACCCCTTTTAGAAGGTGGTAATTGGTCCAGTACTGTGATCTAACCAGCTCCAGGTATAGGACAAACCTACCACAGCAGAGGCTTTCTGTATTACAAGTTAACTTTCATAGACAAGAGTCTATTTGAATGGAATGAATGAAAATGCACGGGGAGGAGCATTTTTCAGGCAGCAATTTCCTCTTGGTTGTGTGTAGAGAGTTTCTGTGGGACATATTCAACACAGGATTAATATTGTCTGATAAAACATGTATTTAAAAATAACTTACTTCCTTCCTATCCCCAGTTCTGGAGAACAAAGGCAGCAACAGGTGACAATCAGTGGATCTGGTATCAGTACCAGCAGCACAAATGAATAACGATACTGCACCATATTTATGTTAAGTAGAACATTGTAAAACAATGTGGGACATACTATAAGAGAGTGCATTCAGCTTGGTTACAAAACATGTTTGACTGCTCTTCATTCATTTGTCAGTGTTTTGGACTGTACTGTAATGTACTGTACTGTTATGGACTGTACTGTAATGTACTGTACTGTTATGGACTGTACTGTAATGTACTGTACTGTTATGGACTGTACTGTACTGTTATGGACTGTACTGTAATGTACTGTACTGTTATGGACTGTACTGTAATGTACTGTACTGTAAAGTGGCCCTTGGATCATCACATTGTCGTCAGTCACTAATGTAAAGTAGACATTGTATAATCTGTGTTAATACTGAAGATGAAGATTTACTACATAGTAATAGGCAATCTGCTCTTCTGGAAGCCTGATCCTAATTGCAGATGTCAAGTCTTTGTATCTTTACCTGTTGTAGTCCCTCTTTGTCTTCAGAAACACTTCTACTAATAAAGCCCCCATTATTCTATCCATCGCTCATGCTTTCCAGGCCTGCCACTAATGGTGACTACTCACTCTGAACAAAACAGGCTCCATTTGAAAGCTGTCCTTTAGTATACGAAATTGACCGGCTGTAGGTAGCTGAGAGAAAGTAACCTCGTAGAGCAGCGTAGGTAGCTGAGAGAAAGTAACCTCGTAGAGCAGCGTAGGTAGCTGAGAGCAAGTAACCTCGTAGAGCAGCGTAGGTAGCTGAGAGAAAGTAACCTCGTAGAGCAGCGTAGGTAGCTGAGAGAAAGTAACTTCGTAGAGCAGCGTAGGTAGCTGAGAGAAAGTAACCTCGTAGAGCAGCGTAGGTAGCTGAGAGAAAGTAACCTCGTAGAGCAGCGTAGGTAGCTGAGAGCAAGTAACCTCGTAGAGCAGCGTAGGTAGCTGAGAGAAAGTAACCTCGTAGAGCAGCGTAGGTAGCTGAGAGAAAGTAACCTCGTAGAGCAGCGTAGGTAGCTGAGAGAAAGTAACCTCGTAGAGCAGCGTAGGTAGCTGAGAGCAAGTAACCTCGTAGAGCAGCGTAGGTAGCTGAGAGAAAGTAACCTCGTAGAGCAGCGTAGGTAGCTGAGAGAAAGTAACCTCGTAGAGCAGCGTAGGTAGCTGAGAGAAAGTAACCTCGTAGAGCAGCGTAGATAGCTGAGAGCAAGTAACCTCGTAGAGCAGCGTAGGTAGCTGAGAGAAAGTAACCTCGTAGAGCAGCGTAGGTAGCTGAGAGCAAGTAACCTCGTAGAGCAGCGTAGGTAGCTGAGAGAAAGTAACCTCGTAGAGCAGCGTAGGTAGCTGAGAGAAAGTAACCTCGTAGAGCAGCGTAGGTAGCTGAGAGAAAGTAACCTCGTAGAGCAGCGTAGGTAGCTGAGAGAAAGTAACCTCGTAGAGCAGCGTAGGTAGCTGAGAGAAAGTAACCTCGTAGAGCAGCGTAGGTAGCTGAGAGAAAGTAACCTCGTAGAGCAGCGTAGGTAGCTGAGAGAAAGTAACCTCGTAGAGCAGATTAGGTAACTGAGAGAAAGTAACCTCGTAGAGCAGCGTAGGTAGCTGAGAGCAAGTAACCTCGTAGAGCAGCGTAGGTAGCTGAGAGAAAGTAACCTCGTAGAGCAGCATAGGTAGCTGAGAGAAAGTAACCTCGTAGAGCAGCGTAGGTAGCTGAGAGAAAGTAACCTCGTAGAGCAGCGTAGATAGCTGAGAGAAAGTAACCTCGTAGAGCAGCGTAGGTAGCTGAGAGCAAGTAACCTCGTAGAGCAGCGTAGGTAGCTGAGAGAAAGTAACCTCGTAGAGCAGCGTAGGTAGCTGATAGAAAGTAACCTCGTAGAGCAGCGTAGGTAGCTGAGAGAAAGTAACCTCGTAGAGCAGCGTAGGTAGCTGAGAGAAAGTAACCTCGTAGAGCAGCGTAGGTAGCTGAGAGCAAGTAACCTCGTAGAGCAGCGTAGGTAGCTGAGAGAAAGTAACCTCGTAGAGCAGCGTAGGTAGCTGAGAGCAAGTAACCTCGTAGAGCAGCGTAGGTAGCTGAGAGAAAGTAACCTCGTAGAGCAGCGTAGGTAGCTGAGAGCAAGTAACCTCGTAGAGCAGCGTAGGTAGCTGAGAGAAAGTAACCTCGTAGAGCAGCGTAGGTAGCTGAGAGAAAGTAACCTCGTAGAGCAGCGTAGGTAGCTGAGAGAAAGTAACCTCGTAGAGCAGCGTAGGTAGCTGAGAGAAAGTAACCTCGTAGAGCAGCGTAGGTAGCTGAGAGAAAGTAACCTCGTAGAGCAGCGTAGGTAGCTGAGAGAAAGTAACCTCGTAGAGCAGCGTAGGTAGCTGAGAGAAAGTAACCTCGTAGAGCAGCGTAGGTAGCTGAGAGAAAGTAACCTCGTAGAGCAGCGTAGGTAGCTGAGAGAAAGTAACCTCGTAGAGCAGCGTAGGTAGCTGAGAGAAAGTAACCTCGTAGAGCAGCGTAGGTAGCTGAGAGAAAGTAACCTCGTAGAGCAGCGTAGGTAGCTGAGAGAAAGTAACCTCGTAGAGCAGCGTAGGTAGCTGAGAGAAAGTAACCTCGTAGAGCAGCGTAGGTAGCTGAGAGAAAGTAACCTCGTAGAGCAGCGTAGGTAGCTGAGAGCAAGTAACCTCGTAGAGCAGCGTAGGTAGCTGAGAGAAAGTAACCTCGTAGAGCAGCGTAGGTAGCTGAGAGAAAGTAACCTCGTAGAGCAGCGTAGGTAGCTGAGAGCAAGTAACCTCGTAGAGCAGCGTAGGTAGCTGAGAGCAAGTAACCTCGTAGAGCAGCGTAGGTAGCTGAGAGAAAGTAACCTCGTAGAGCAGCGTAGGTAGCTGAGAGAAAGTAACCTCGTAGAGCAGCGTAGGTAGCTGAGAGCAAGTAACCTCGTAGAGCAGCGTAGATAGCTGAGAGCAAGTAACCTCGTAGAGCAGCGTAGGTAGCTGAGAGCAAGTAACCTCGTAGAGCAGCTTAGGTAGCTGAGAGCAAGTAACCTCGTAGAGCAGCGTAGGTAGCTGAGAGCAAGTAACCTCGTAGAGCAGCGTAGGTAGCTGAGAGCAAGTAACCTCGTAGAGCAGCGTAGGTAGCTGAGAGCAAGTAACCTCGTAGAGCAGCGTAGATAGCTGAGAGCAAGTAACCTCGTAGAGCAGCGTAGGTAGCTGAGAGCAAGTAACCTCGTAGAGCAGCTTAGGTAGCTGAGAGCAAGTAACCTCGTAGAGCAGCGTAGGTAGCTGAGAGCAAGTAACCTCGTAGAGCAGCGTAGGTAGCTGAGAGCAAGTAACCTCGTAGAGCAGCGTAGGTAGCTGAGAGCAAGTAACCTCGTAGAGCAGCGGAACCGAGTGCAGACTACCAAATCTTTCATTTACCAGCATTTTAGAAAAGAAAGGGCTGGCTAAGAGTCACTATTAAATATCTATATTCTCTGATACAAGTGAAGCTTCCAGGTCTCACTCAATGTTGCGATGAATTATTTGTTGCAACATTGAGGTCTGTTCCTGCATGTTTTACAGATCGCACCAGCAACAACTACTATAGCTACATCCTTTGAATGCTGTATCTACCCAATGTATATGACCATGTATGGTAATGCTGGAATTGCTACTGTGTGATGGTGAGGTCAATTCATTAACAAATGATGAGCTAAGCTGTGACTCAGAGTTGAGTATAGTGGACAACACATTAACTAAAAATGCTGAACCCCAGTTTATATGAGTATACAGTATGTCTTTCAACAGGTCCATCAATAAACATACCCATTCAAGGGAACAAGGAAAATAAAGATAGATTTAGCATCTCAACTGAATATATTGATTTACATCCTTAACATAGTCATTCATAGTCTTCCCTTGGTCATGAGCTTTACTGTATGTACTCGTGGACCTGTTATCATTGATAAAGAAATTCTAAAGATTTCTGAACTTACACATTGTCCATGAGACACTGTGCTACCGTTGGAATAGTTTTAAATATATAGGTAAAAAATAAATGTGTAATGTAGAATGGCATTGAGTTAAATTGGCAGAGGCAGATGTATTTAAAGATGCTTGATTATGGCCTCTAACTCACAATAAAGTGTCAGTGGGCCAGATAGACAGACAATGGCACAATGGAACTGTTCTAGCATAGCTACTGTTTCAGTTGTTCAGATCACCCAACAATCCCTACACATACAGTCACAACTGCTTAAGTACAGTATGTGGTGGCCATTTTCAAGCACTAGGCTAACCCATGTTAGTCAAGTCAGATTAGCAACTGTTTTACACTGATTACACAATAATGTAATGAATGTTTAATAACGGCTCAAAAAAGGGATCATGATGCAAATGGATTTGTGTGGGCTTTTTCAGACTGCAGCAACTCTGAAAGGCATCAACCTAAAGCTTGCTGTTGAACACTAATGCTTAATCTTAATGACAATCCTTCATTAAATATGAATACAAGGCACCTATTCTTTGGGAATAATAGGTCCTGAGCATAATTAGTTTAACTATCATAACCAGACACTCAGAGACAAGCTTTAACGGCTACTGTAAAGCAGTGGTTCTCAACTGGTTTTGCCTCGGGATCCAAATTGAACCAAGTGTTTGTCTCAGTCGCGACCCAATATACGCATCGTGATAATAATAATAATCAAAATACAATCTGGAAAACTATTTTTTTATGCTATATTGATAGTAAATGTAGCAATTATATTACAAGGGCACAACATTCCTACCACTTTCATTGTCAATAATAACATTTTGCCCATATTCTTGATGAAGAATATTAATATTACTCCACAAAATCAACCAAAATAGTGCTGCTCGATAGTGCTGCTCAATGTAGCTCGATATTGAAAATACTTTGATTGAAGAAAAATTGTTCAGAGACTAAACTATGTAAAAATGTAAGTTCATTAGAATTTTACAAATGTTCTACCTGGTTTAAGATGTTTAAGTTCTGACTGGATAATTTTTTCATTGTATTTTTTAAATTATTATTATTTTTAAAAGTATTACTCAGACACCCACACTGGTAGGAAATGAACAATGTAAGGTAATAGAATTTGCTTCTTGGAAATGTTTTTCCCATTCCCAGTGTGTGGGAAAGGGCAGGGGAAAGCGCACTCATCAGTCATATCATACCTCCTGCAGGGCCAAAGAGGGCAGAGATCGGTTGGTAATTAAACTATCTGGTAAATGAAACACTGATTGAATTAGAGGAGTGATCCCTTCACTGCCTCAAGTTCTTGTTTAATCATTTAATAGTGCAAAAACGCTAGAGAATTTTGTAAAATGAATTCACAAGGTGTGTTTTTCCAAATCAGGCGTGCAGTAAATATTGATAATTCAATGATCATTATCTGTTTAATAAAACATACCTGTCCCATGTATTTGGGCCTTTCCTAAGGCTTGGAAGTAATGCATTTATGGGGAAACTACCCTCATAACCTCATAAAAATGTACCTTAGCCTTTTATTACTTGTTATTGATCATATATTGTTATTGAAGAAACTCACTTGCTATGGCTTTACATCACCTGCCATCACATGGTTGGAGAGTTATTTATCCAATAGAACTCAGACAGTGTTCTTCAATGGAAACTTCTTCTACAGCTGCAACATCAAGAGCATCCTGACTGTTTGCATCACTGACTGGTACGGCAATTGCTCGGCCTCCGACCGCGAGGCACTACAGAGGGTAGTGCGTACGGCCCAGTACATCACTGGGGCTAAGCTGCCTGCCATCCAGGACCTCTACACCAGGCAGTGTCAGAGGAAGGCCCTAACAATTGTCAAAGACCCCAGCCACCCCAGTCATAGACTGTTCGCTCTACTACCGCAAGGCAAGCGGTACCGGAGTGCCAAGTCTAGGACAAAAAGGCTTCTCAACAGTTTTTACCTCCAAGCCATAAGACTCCTGAACAGGTAATCAGATGGCTACCCGGACTATTTGCATTGTGTGCCCCCCCCCCCAACCCCTATTTTTACTCTCTGTTTATCATATATGCATAGTCACTTTAACTATACATTCATGTACATACTACCTCAATTGGGCCGACCAACCAGTGCTCCCGCACATTGGCTAACCGGGCTATCTGCATTGTGTCCCACCCACCACCCGCCAACCCCTCTTTTACGCTACTGCTACTCTCTGTTCATCCTATATGCATAGTCACTTTAACCATATCTACATGTACATACTACCTCAATCAGCCTGACTAACCGTTGTCTGTATGTAGCCTCGCTACTTTTATAGCCTCACTACTGTATATAGCCTGTCTTTTTACTGTTGTTTTATTTCTTTACCTATCTATTGTTCACCTAATACCTTTTTTGCACTATTGGTTAGAGCCTGTAAGTAAGCATTTCACTGTAAGGTCTACTACACCTGTTGTATTCAGCGCACGTGACAAATAAACGTTGATTTGATATGTACAGTGCGGTGTCCCTCAGGGCAGCTCCCTTCGGCCATTACTCTTCTCTATTTTTACAAATGATTAAACCAAATTTTGCCATTGGTCTTACACAGAGCTAGAATGACTATGTATTCGGATGGTTCCACACTCTACATGTCAGCACCTAAAGCCAGTAAGGTTACTGAAATTACAAATAAGGAGTTACAGTATCAGAATGGGTGATTTATAATAAACTGGTCTTAAATACATCTCAAACTAAAGCATTATATTTGTTTCAAAACATTATGTAAGACCTAAACCTCAACTGGAGTTGTGCATAAATGGTGTGACCATTGAGCAATTTGAGGAAGCTAAACTCCTAGGTATAACATTGGCTGGTCAATTATCATGGGCTAGTCATATTGACAAAGTTAATGTGAAAATGGGAAGGGGTATGTCTGTTATAAAAATATCTGAATTTTTTACACAAAAATCAAATGTACTAGTTGTTAAGGCTCTGGTCTTGTCCCATCTTGATTACTGTCTGGTAATATGGTCAAGTGCAGCAAAGAAAAATCTAGCATGCCTTGCTCTTAACTACACATACAGAAATAATATCAATAACATTCATGCCAGTCTTTCCTGGTGGAGGGTTGACGAGAGATTAACTGCTTCTCTTCTAGTTTTCATGATAAATATTACTGTGATGAAAATTCTAGATTGTCTGCATAATCAAATAACATTCAGCCCAGACACCCATACATACCCCACAAGACATGTCACCAGGCTTCTGTTCACAGTCCCCAAGTCCAAACGAATCAACGGCAATGTACAATATTATACAGAACCATGATCGCATAGAACTCCCTTCCATCTCCAATTACTCAAGCAAACAGCAAAATTACCTTCAAAAACAGATGAAATAACATCTCCTGGAACAGCGAGGACTGTGAGGACACACACACACACACACACCACACACACACACACACACACACACACACACACACACACACACACACACACACACACACACACACACACACACACACACACACACACAAGCACAAGCACACACAGACACACATTATTTTGTAGTTGTATTATTTGTATATCATTGTATTTAAAATGTGTGTGACTGTCCTTATCTATCAGTTTATCAGTGTTTTATTACTTGTCATATTTTGTGTTTTTGTGGACCCCAGAAAGAGTAGCTGATGCTTCTGCAAAAGCTAATGGGGATCCAAATAAACAAAAAATATATATAAATATTAAGTGTGGTCTGAATATATACTACAGCCTGAACACTAGAGAAGGTGCTATATATCTAGAGAGAGAGAGCGTAACAGTTCAGTCAAGCTATAGCAGTTATCTACATCTGTAATACAAATAGCTCCACTACAATCCCAAGCTTAATTATGACTACAAAAATTCATGTCACATTACACAAACCTAACATTAGTAACTTGTGAGAGGAGAAGGTGAGTGAATGAAAATAATACTAATTAGAGAGAGGGCTTCCCACTGGCCACAGATAATTCAACATCTATTCCACGTTGGTTCAACATAATTTCATTGAAATGACGTGGAAACAACGTTGATTCAACCAGTGTGTGCCCAGCGGGTTGCTATCTCTATCTATGAAAGCTGTGGTTGAGTCATTTTTCTGGCTTCTAAGGAGCGATACTGAATAATATTTGGACGATGTCGTCTCCAGTGAACCTCCCACCATCTGTAGAAAGAGGTTTGTATGGGCAGTAAGATGTTCTGTTAATCTAGCTTTCAGAGACAGACACGTTTACAATACAATATGTCAAATGTAGTATTCAAATGGAAAGCAAATCTATGCAGCAGCATTGTTAATGCATTTGAATAAAACCACAACTGTTAACCACCTGCTACACCTACACTTCTGCATGAACCTGGTCTTTTGTGTCACAATTCAAATGAATAACCTGTGACTACATTTTAATGTTTGCCGTTAAAGTAACATTTACTCTATTTTCACTCTGTTTTATAACACAGCTGATAGCTCTTTCAGAGAAAAAGTTCACTCACTGAGGCTGCCCCGGCTACAGTGTACCGGTGTCTGTGTCTGTATCACAGAATGGCTGAAATGGCTTGAATACCGCTACGCTGCCAGCTAATAACTTGACAGGCTTTAGTGCAGAATACATTTGTGTAATTAACTTGGGCTGAAACACAGTTGCCTAATTGATCAACACCCTGGTACCTGGGCGTTGGGTTCCACAGGAGTTAAGCAATGCTTTCAGAGCCCCTCAGAGGAGGGGTGGAGGGAGAGTCCCGAGTGGAGGGCAGGCTGGGCTCTGGCTCCCTGGCTTTGTTTTCTAGGCACAGTGCCATCCATCCACAAACTAACTCACAGAGCACCTGGCCCCTGCCTGCTGCCTTTATCCTCCCTCGGCCCTCAGCCTCCGAACGGTGACCTTGTCTGCCTGGAGGAAGATGTTCATCCCCCTAAGCAGCAATATAGCAATACACATCCCTGGCTCCCTAGCTATACAGAGACACGCAGATCAAATCCGCTCCCCAGTTCATCCTCACCTTTATTTCAAGGCCAAGACAAACGAGGGTTGTCACTAGGTACCGTACACCAACGTCAAACTCTGGGAATAAGGACATTATCTTCCTGAGAAATACTGGCTGGCACAAAATCCACAATGATCTCTCAGAGGGTCCCCAGCAGTGAACCAAAATAATGTTTTCATTTCTCAATTGGTCAGTTCGATAACTAATACCTTACCTGGCAGCTAAAACTACAGACAAAGGAAACCTGTACAGGTACAATACACTCTTAGAAAAAAGGGTTCCAAAAGTGTTCTTCAGCTGTCCCCATAGGATAACCCTTTTTGGTTGCAGGTAAAACCCTTTGGGGTTCCATGTAGAACCCTATGTGGAAATGGTTATAAATGGAACCCAAAATGGTTATACTTGGAACTAAAATGGTTCTACCTGGAACCAAAAAGGGTTATCCTATGAGGAAAGCCAAAGAACCCTTTTAGGTTCAAGATAGCACCTTTTTTTCTAAGAGTTTAGGTACTGTTCTTATGGAAGGTTCTTTAGATAAAGCCTAGTGCAAAGGCAAGAAAGCAATTTCCGGTACTTTCTTTAAAAAGTATTGTTTTAAAGCTCTGCATTACTCTGCAGGCAAGCACAAACAATCCACAGTTTGTGTCGGGTTGGTCTTGAATCTTACCTCAGTTCTAGCCAGTGCTTGACCTGGGCAGGGGCTCACCTCAAATGTTCTACTGCTTGAGCTCCTGTTCCTCTTATAGAATATGAGCTCAAAAGTATTGTGGAGCTCTTGCACATAAATATAAACATTACCGGCAACCAAAATGAGTACCGGCACCTATTTCATTCCAAGTCAAGTACTGGTTCTAGCAGGAAATACATTAATAAGATGTGTTCTCTTGGTTGACAGACTGAGCTGAAGTATCCAGTAATGTAGCCATAAAAACTCATCCCTCATGAAGTACATTATTAATTTTAGAGATGTATTGATAATTTGGTGTTGTATTAGGGCAACAGGGAGTAAAGAGATTTCCTGTGTCCCGGAAACTCACTGCTATGAACATTTTATTATTCCAATTACTAGATTGCCTTCATATTGAATTTGATCTTAACTGCATTGCCTGGTTAAAATACACTGAGTATACCAAACATTAGGAACACCTTCATAATATTGAGTTTCATCACCCCTTTTTGCACTGAGAACAGCCTCAATTCATCGGGGCATGGACTCTAGAAGGTGTCGAAAGCGTTCCACAGGGATAATGACCCATGTTGACTCCAATGCTTCCCACAGTTGTGTCAAGTTAGCTGAGTGTCCTTTGGGTGGTGGACCTTTCTTGATACGCACTGGAAACTGTTGAGGTTGAAAAACCCAGCAGCGTTGCAGTTCTTGACACAAACAGTTGCGCGTGGCACCTACTACCATACCACATTCAAAGGCATTTAAATATTTTGTCTTGCCCATTCACCCTCTGAATGGCACACATACACAATCCATGTGTCAATTGTCTCAAGGCTTAAAAATCCTTCTTTAACCTGTCTCCTCCCCTTCATCTATACTGATTGAAGTGGATTTAACAAGTGACATCAATAAGGGATCATAGGTTTCACCTGGATTGACATGGTCAGTCTATGTCATGGAAAGAGCAGTTGTTCTTAATGTTTTGTATACTCAGTGTAGGTATCTCTGATTTCCCAAATCAATGTGTTTCCACTGCCTCCTTCATTCTGCAGTCTGAGTCACGTATCTCTACATGTGCATCTCTGCATGTTCAGAGAACAGTCTGGAGGTGGTCTCTCTTTTTTTCTCTCTCTCTCTCTCTCTCTCTCTCTCGCTCTCTCTCTCTCTCTCTCTCTTTCTCTCTCTCTCTGTCATTCTCTCTTTCTTTCTCTCTCTCTCTCTCTCTGTCATTCTCTCTTTCTTTCTCTCTCTCTCTCGCATCTCCCTCTGCCTCTTGTTCTCTTTCTCATTTCTCTGTGCCTCTCTCTTTTTCGCTCTCTATCTGCCTCTCTCTCTCTCCACATCCACCCCCCTCTCTCCCTGTTCCTCTCTCTCTGCTTCTCTTCTCTCTCTGCTTCTCTTCTCTCTCTATCTTTCTCATGCCCAACAAAGAGCACATTTGCAGACTCTCCCCCACACTCGTCTGAATCCTCTCTGCTTCCTCCCAGCTATTCTTCCCACGGTAGCAACTCACATTACACCATTCTTCACTTTAATGCACTTTAATAGCATTAATATCTCCTTTTGCTTCTTGAGCTGCACCCCCTACATCTTAAGAAAGCTGCTTAAAAGCAATTGACAAGGGTAGTCTACCACAACAGATAGGGGGAGTGGGAAGACAACCATAATGATTCAGCTGTTTTAATTCATTATCGTTCTCTCCCTGCATGGAGCACTCTGTAAACAGGCACTAGAATATGTAGAAAAACAACACGAGTCAGATGTCACCTTCTATGCCATCCCAAGTTTCACCAGAAGTGACAGTGAAGGTTGGGTCGGTCTAAAATGACAGGGGGCTCTAGCATAAAGATAAGGCTCTACTATAAAACATCCAAACCAACGAGTGTGGGTGCCTCTGGTTTTGGAGGAGGAAAGAGAATCCTCCCTCTGCATTATTCAATGGATCTCCTCCTCTAAATAACAGCGGCTGAGGATTGTTTGACATCCCAAATGAATAATTAAGGGTGACCTTTTGTTCCCATTAGAGGTGATGGACCAATATCACATTCATCCACTTCCTGTTTAAGGCTCATGCTGCCATCAAATGGCACTCTATTCCCTTTATAGTGCACTTCCTTTGACCAGGGCTATGGTAAAAAGTAGTGCACTATATAGCAAATAGGGTGCCATTTGGTACGCATATCTGATCTAAAGCTAAATGTGAAGCTATTCCTATAGGATTGACTAGAAATGAATAGTCATTGATGACTAAGAGCCTGAAATGTAGCTACCAAACCATAAGTCACCTCTAATGATGGTAGTATAAATTGCATTGTAGGCATGTTGATTTCAGGAGAATGTAAATAAACATTTTGCGGAGGGAGAAAAGCGCATTCCATTTATATTTTCTCAGCAATATTATTAACCCATTGGATTATTTGGTTGTCAAGCTGTAGTCTAATTCACAAGTCAAGCTTTCCTTAATAAAATGTTACTGCAGTGAGCTAAATCAGGGTTTCTTGGTAGTCTTAAACAAATCTACTTTGAAACAGAAGTATACACCACACACACATGGTTATGGGCTTAAAAAAAGAAGACATATGTACCATGTCAGATAGTGAGTTGAAAGTTATTCAATTTTGAGTTTGCATCCCAATATTACACTTTATATACATCACAGAAGACTAAAATATAACAAAACCGTTTGACATAGAAACACCAGATTTCTGGCTTAAAAACTATAATAATGTTAATTAATTATGAAATGATGAAAAATATTAATAACATTCCACCCATGAGGCCACTAGAGGGCGCTTTGGTCATTCGAATGCAGGATCTAGCCAATAAACTCAACTGGTGTCTCTGATTTTCCAGCTCCAAACCAGTTGACAAGGCCATGGGTGTTGCCTGGTGATGCTGCGCTGTCTGGAGTGCGAAGATTCCTGGCATTGAAAGAGGCTCAGTGTTCAAGGGAGCACATATTTATAGCCGGGTGAGGAATAATTCATTGTAATCAGAGTGCAGATCATGCTCTTATTCCTTCACGGAACAGATATGTCGGAATGAAAAGAGCAGGCTTCTTTTCTCTCTCTCTCGCTCTGCTCTCTAGCGGCCTGCCAACTGGAAACGGCGAAGGAAGGTTAGCTCTTTGAAGCCACTGTGTGTGTTTGTCGTCAAGCGCTCCTGCTCCGCCTTGGGATCTCAGGTGGTTCTTCTTTAAAAAGAGAGAGATCTTGTAATGTCGCACAAGCCACTGCCTACGCACTGAATCACTGTCCTTAATCAGACTCAAGAGTGATCCAAACCCCCCTCCCCCAGTCCAGGGTCACCTAGCTACACAGTACCATGGGTTCAATACATCCCCATGGTAGTAACTGATAATCTATAAGGATCTACTGTATATTATTCTAAATCCAATAGTAACAAAAACTGCAGATTCAGCTTGGAAACCAAAGGGTAAAGTAAGTGAATTGTCTCTAATGTCCATTCTGATAGAGTCACCCCTTACAGAAAAAATACATGATTTCACATACATTTTTTCATGTGAAATCATGTGAAAACATGTTTTTGGAACACTTCACATGTGATCACATGTTAACACGTGTAGTTTCATGTTATCACATGTTGCTTTACATTTTGTCACATGTTATCACATTAACTTCACGTAAGATCACGTGATCACATGAAGAAAAAGAATGTGGAACAGTTCACGTGTTCACATGTGAAATTCATATGTTTTTTCCGTGGTGGATGTGTGATGAGGTGTGATGAGTAATTGCTCTGACAAACACACACATGCCCACACATGCACACGCTCTCTCTTACTCTCTCTCTCTTTCTATAACACACACAAGCAGGGTGGATGGGCCTTGGATATCCATAGATGGGCACATTTTTTCACAGGACCTCCTATGTGTGCACGCGCTTGTGCGTTCACCATTTTTTTATGGGTGTTATAGTAAAGCCCATAGGCAGCTCTTGAGTTTCAAGTTTGGGGATGCTTACAATTTATCCTACCATTTCTATCCATCTTTGTGACAGTTATGATCCTTTTTACATACGCATTTTCGAGGAACAGTTTTATTTCAAGAATAACGTTTCAGTGTTTCAAAATCATTGTCACGTGGTTAATCATAAAGATCTGAAGTAAGATTCTAAAATTCTAAGAGTAACAATGTAACTAAGGCGAGAGCACCAGCCTTTGCCATATGGACACATTGATACGCTGTTGCCCATTGGCGGCTAGACAAATTAGCGCATAGAACTCAGAGATAGCCCATAGGCCAATGCAGCAGTAGGCCTATAACTTCCATTGTCAACTAAGTAAAATACATAAGCCTAAAGCTGACAAATAAAAACAGAAAATCTCCTGATGAAAATTCTGGTTCTTTCAATCACATTCAACTCTCTACTCTGCCTCATTTCTATCTGTCTTGACTTGAGCTATCGCAAGTGAAGTACAACAATGTATCAAATCATTAACTGGGTCCGGCCAGAAGCTGTTGCTAGCTAACTTGCAACATTGTGTTAACTAGCCTATTCCGGGCCCTCAGAGTTTCCCCGCACCAGTGAGCTCGAGAAAAACAGCTGCTTTTTATTACGTTTCCACTGGATATATGGGATCATCAGATCATGATATTTTGCTCTTTCACTCTGAGGCTTGGTGATTATCGAGGCCGGGAGTGTTGGAAATATATTTTTAAATACAATTTGCTTACCACCCCAATAGGTCCACAGATGACGCAATCGCAATCACACTGCACACTGCCCTAACCCATCTGGACAAGAGGAATACCTATGTAAGAATGCTGTTCATCGACTACAGCTCAGCATTTAACACCATAGTACCCTCCAAACTCGTCATCAAGCTCGAGACCCTGGGTCTCGACCCCACCCTGTGCAACTGGGTCCTGAACTTCCTGACGGGCCGCCCCCAGGTGGTGAGGGTAGGAAACAACATCTCCACCCCACTGATCCTCAACACTGGGGCCCCACAAGGGTGCGTTCTCAGCCCTCTCCTGTACTCCCTGTTCACCCATGACTGCGTGGCCATGCATGCCTCCAACTCAATCATCAAGTTTGCAGACGACACTACAGTGGTAGGCTTGATTACCAACAACGACGAGACGGCCTACAGGGAGGAGGTGAGGGCCCTCGGAGTGTGGTCAGGAAAATAACCTCTCACTCAACGTCAACAAAACAAAGGAGATGATCGTGGACTTCAGGAAACAGCAGAGGGAGCACCCCCCTATCCACATCAACGGGACAGTAGTGGAGAAGGTGGACAGTTTTAAGTTCCTCGGCATACACATCACGGACAAACTGAAATGGTCCACCCACACAGACAGCGTGGTGAAGAAGGCGCAGGAGACTTCAGGAGGCTGAAGAAATTTGGTTTGTCACCATAAACACTCACAAACTTTTACAGATGCACAATCGAGAGCATCCTGTCAGGCTGTATTACAGCCTGGTAAGGCAACTGCTCCACCCACAACAGTAAGGCTTTCCAGAGGGTAGTGCGGTCTGCACAACGCATCACCGGGGGCAAACTACCTGTCCTCCAGGACACCTACATCACCCGATGTCACAGGAAGGCCAAAAAGATCCTCAAGGACAACAACCACCCGAGCCACTGCCTGTTCACCCCGCTATCATCCAGAAGGCGAGGTCAGTACAGGTTTATCAAAGCTGGGACCGAGAGACTGAAAAACAGCTTCTATCTCAAGGCCATCAGACTGTTAAACAGCCACCACTAACATTGAGTGGCTGCTGCCAACATACAGACTCAAATTTCTAGCCACTTTAATAATTAATAATTGGATGTAATAAATGTATCACTAGTCACTTTAAACAATGCCACTTTATACAATGTTTACATACCCTACATTACTTATCTCATATGCATATACTGTACTCTATACCATGTACTGCATTCTACTGCATCTTGCCTATGCCGCACGGCCATCGCTCATCCATATATTTATATGTACATATTCTTATTCGTCCCTTTACACTTGTGTGTATAAGGTAGTTGTTGTGAAATTGTTAGATTACTTGTTAGATATTACTGCACTGTCGGAACTAGAAGAACAAGCATTTCGCTACACTCGCATTAACATCTGCTAACCATGTGTATGTGACCAATAACATTTGATTTAATTTGATGTGTGAGGTGAAAAAAATCACTGAGAAGCTCAGCTTATTACTGGTGGAAGTGGTGAGTTAAGACAATCAGACATTGCCTAATGGGCACTTTCTTATATTTACACGCAGCAGGTTAGGTAGGCCTACTTCTATGCGTGCTCAGGCGCTCCTGAGAAACCAGACTCATGCTCATTGCTCATGGAGCATTTCAAACAAAAGACAATGAAAAGATTGACAAAACTTGTAATGGTTATGAAATAAACCAAAACTTGTTTATCATAAGTGTAGCAGGTTGTGAACACTGCAAACAACATTTCCATTCCGAGAATGAGAATGGTAAATGACTGTAATTAATACATGCATTAACAGAAATTAATGTAACCAAATGACGGGGGGATTAACGGTACATTTACTAGGCCTACTGGTGACATATGTAATGGGGAATTTATTTTAAAAATAAGCAGTCAAAGGGCAAACAATTCACAGAATGAAACAATGAATGCGCAAGAATTGATGAGAGACATCTGAGTGCATTCTGGAGAGCTGAGTGTGTGCATTCTGAAGATAGACATGACATATCTTCGCTGCACACCCCTCCCCTTCTTCTTTTGGCAACATATTAAATTATACTCAAGACACATTATCTTCACGCATATTTTAGATGCTTTTCACTGACAGCCGCAACTCAATCAGCTCGACATTATTGCAACACGTGCTGCCTAAATTGTGGCCTTCCCAAATAGGCATGACCTACACAGCTATGTTTTTAAAGAAGCTAATGATCCTCTGTGGCTAAGTTATGCTAAGTCATGCTATCTGGGGAAGTATTTTGAATGTTTTTATTTAGACAATTAATTATATAATTTTGGCAAAACATCCATTTACTTTAAGGGAAGCCAGCATCCTAACAGTGCACTGTGGACCCGCCAACTTACCTTTCCAATTCGCAAGAGGGTGAAACCAGAGATCTATATATAATGACGAGATGCTCATCTCTCTGACCTAACAACGGGAGTCATTGTCCCAAAGGCGGGAAGGCAGGCAACAAGCTTAGGTCTGCTTATTATGCCCATAGAAATGCATTAGGCCTATTCAGGCCTGATTTTGGAGATTGTCAGCCCTCTCGCTTCGCCTCTTCCTCTCTGCTGAAACTCTCTGACCGACGAAAGCATCTGAGTGAGCAAAACAGCGCCCCTCTGTCTTACTATATTTAGCCCATATATCTGATGCTGTCTGGACAGAAATGGTATGACATTCCATACTCTTTTGGTCCAGACAGGATCAGATACTGTACATAGTCTAGACATATTGAGACAGGGGGGCTCTGTTTCGCTCACTCAGATGCTTTATCTGAGATTGATGCATCTTTCTGTCAGTGTGTCTCGGTCAAATAAATCAATATTTAAATATATTATTTGGATGGGCAAGGAGGTATGGTAGGGGGCCCGCCCATAACGCCGGCCCTGCACACAAGTACACTCACTCTCACACCGGCAGTAACGCATCCCTAGCTTCCAGCTGGGCTTGGACTGCACTCTTCATCCGTTCCGAGGAGCCGTTGGTCACTGCAGAGCCATCTGGAGTGCTATGTCCCAGCTCCACTGGGCCTCTGCCAGCCTCAGTATGAGCACAGCATCTTCAAGCACATTTTGTATGCGTCAAAGCTCTGCTGTGTCCAATGACCCTGGCCGCTGACAGAAGCCATTACATTCAGTCACATGGACACCACCTCAAAGGGGGCCTTATTCTCTAGTTGGACAGCACCTGCATTCTCTGGCACCAATTGAAAAGGGGATGGGGGCCATTTTAACATGATTGACATACTAATTTCCTCTTACAAAAAAACTAAGTTGCACAATACTGCACAAATATTGCACATAATGTTTCTATAATCAGCAAATGTACAGAGTGGCTTCACAGAGGCCTACATCTTGATGCCCAAGAGGACCCCAATGACGGCAGAAAGCTGAGGTCCTCAAAAAGCCATTGAATACACTGTGTCTATCAGGGATCAGTAAGAGCTGGAGTAGCCTAACAGATCATTATAATCATTTATTCCATTGATCTGTAAATTACATCTTCCACAACGTGTCATACCCATGCTTATAGAGTCGGTCACTTTTTCAGAGCTAGTAAACACAGCAATCTCGTGTGTTCTTTTCACCAAGATTTTTCTATTTTGTTCAGCAGAGCACCTAGCAGTAGATTTGTAGGGGAAAACATGAACTGGCCAAAGAACGGATCACTGACCTTCGTCATCAATTACCAAGAGCTTCTTTTTTTGGAACAAAGCGTAACATGTTTTTGGAAGCAAGGAGGGGAGAACAAATGGAACCAGGTATGCTGAACTCACTCACTCTTTGTCATAAAGTATAAAGTGATGTAGGCCTATTTAAGGGTTTGCAGTTTGCGCTGCAGTTAATACTGACACCTGATCCTTGCGACCATCACCTTTATAATCCGACACACCCTCTGGGCCAGCTCCATAGGGCATCTCTGAGCCACATATACTGTAGGTCAGATACAAACTGCAATAGTAAATGAAGCCTACACAAAACTTTCTATACGTCATCCACGTCTGTTATCCACACAGGCACTTTAACCTACACAAATCCACAATATAAAGCTGATTCTCTCAACTCTATTGTCCCTTGGATCCTGTAACACAGGCGCATAACCACACCTTGCTGTCACTCACATTCTTGTCTTTTCCATGCATGCAGCAGGTGCTGTTGGAGATTTGCTCGTGTTTGTTTTTAATTACAGTTTTTAGTTATTGTACCTTCTTACATTAAAAACGGTGGGGAGTGTATTTATTCTCAGATTTCTGTCTGCCTCAGCGCATCTGGTAATAATGAGAAATTGAACAGAATCATGGTTCATTTGAAAGTGGAGTTAAACACAGACATCAATGTAATATATGCCATTTCCCATCTCACAAAACAAGGTGAAAATAATATTTCAAACCTAATAAGAATGCTCTGTCATTCATCACAGAAAATATTTGCAGTCAGTCTACCTAGCCCGCTCTAAAATGAGACTTGTGAATCACAGTATGAATAATGGGATACTTTCCCTATGTACTCAGTGTATAATTAGGATGAACACAATTTGAGTTCATTCACTGACCACTTAAATTGAATAATGCATGCTTGATATGGCAGTCTGCAAGGAGCAACTAGGCATGACTCCAAATGAGGGAAAGACAGTGGCAGCATTCATTATGTTCAAACTTTGGGGGAGGAGAACCGGGGCAAAGAGGAGCAGAAGAATACTATCTGCTTGACTAATGCCAATAATGGCAAGGTACAATATCAATATGTGGTGCTGTATGATGGATACCAGAGGAGAGAGCATGATCATTTCTTCAACAAACATATATCCACTGTAACTAGGCTATAGGTCTTATGTCACCTCTAAAATGTGCTGATGAAACCTATAGGTTATTGCAATCCACTGTTTGATTCCTATGAGCAAAGGTAAGACCACAGAAATGTGTAGGAAAACGTTTCTCGCACAAAAGTAGGCTAGGACATAGGCTTACTGTACAAAAACAATTGTATCAACAATATATATATATATATATATATATATATATACAGTTGCCCAATTGTCACCTGTGGAGACGGTCATCACTAGTTAACACAGCCACAAAGTCCTGAACCCCCTATTTCTACAATGTATATTCTTTAAACCTAACCCTAACCTTAACCATACTGCTAACCTTATGCCTAACCCTAACCTTAAATTAAGACCAAAAAGCACATTTAGGTTTTCTTGAATTTTTACGATATTGCCAATTTTGACTTTGTGGCTAAGGTATCTAGTGGAAACCGTATAAGACAGTGAGACAATAAACAAATCAAGCAAATATACGCTAATGAAGCTGTTATAGTTCAATAAAAACTAAATAGGCTCAATGTATCAATGTAGCCTATCAATATGATGTGTAACGAGGTTCTGTATAGACAAAAAAAAATCCATGTACAAGAACACAAAAACTTAACTGGCTAAATACAGGTGAGATGTCAACCCAGCCTACTATTCGATTGAAGACAGTTGGCCTAGTTATGTTTTATAACGTAACTCACATGACAAAAATAGTATCTAGATACGTATGGGAATAGATTTACCTTAGCGAAAGCACCTGATATCATAAAGCTGACAAGACAGGGCGGAAAGTGTGGGCTCGTGTACTGATTCTCCTCACTCGTAGATCAGCCAAGTCCTATCTTCAGCACCACGGAAAAGGCGTCCGCCTATTTCTTAAATAATAGGCTTTTCCGACTAAACAAACCCGAGACAAATGTTAGCCTACTGTCTCTACAAGTTAGATGTCTCGTGGTCGAGTCCTGGTTGCAATAGACCTGGTTAGAGCTTCGTCGGGTAGAACTAATGTGAAAAGATGAAGCGATGGACGGTTCGCCAATCAGACAGCAGCAGTATTGCGCTCCATTCTTGTGTCTTACGCTTGAGTTTTGCATCCCGGGAAGTCTCCAAGGAGAGGTACCTCTTCTTTCTTCCAGGCAACCGCTGCAATAATAGTAATGTCGTTGAAAAACTGACGAATAAACAACATTACATCTTGTATTTTCAATGCAAAATGTTTTTTCATCTTTTGGATTTGAAGCGAGACAAAATATGAAAATAACTACAGTAGCATACAGTCCCTGAACCAGCCCTTATTATAGAATAAACTCAGTAACTGGGAGCGGTTGTTTCCAGTTTACCTGAACATGAGTCGATGCCTCCAATGCCAGGGAATCACTGTATAGAATCCAATTTTATCTGTCTAGCGCGAAGCCGCTATAACTGTCAGGTGTCCGCTCATGCTCTTAACCGCAGGTCTCGTGCGAAGTGAAATAATGCCGGGTACCACGCGACAGAGACAGGTGCGACAGAATAGTTAGGAAGTAAAACAATTGTTTTAATATGGTGCTTGCACTGTATGTTTAGGACTACGCACTGTAATCGTTTTTTAAATTACAATGTATATTTAATTAGAGCGAAAAACCCAAGTGATATGCTATGTTTCCTGAATTTAGACATTTTTCCATTCCCAAGGAAATTTGACAATCTACATAATTGTAGAAGGGAAATCAGTCTGGAATGGATAGAGACATGCCGCACTCTACTGTAGCGTAACTCACATATAGTTCAATAGAGAAAGTGGTAATACAAGCCATAAGGGAAGTTGTATGGTTCTGAATGGAGACTTTGGCCCCACACCAAAAAGTGTATCAGCCCAGCCAGCTTTGCTGAAAATGTGATTATGTTGTCTCTAGGTGTCCATCATAGCCCTCATCCCAGACAGGCACAATACAAATGGTTTCAGCTATCAGAGGGACAGATGAGCTGACGTTTATTGATACATTGCCCTCCATGAATGATGTGATGTGAGAAGGGCACATTCAGGACAATAACATTTTCTCTTATAATGTCCTATGCATCAATGGACGGCTTCCTGCCTGCTCATCTCATCTGCAAGGTAGTATGTGTGTGTGTGTGTGTGTGTGTGTGTGTGTGTGTGTGTGTGTGTGTGTGTGTGTGTGTGTGTGTGTGTGTGAGAGAGAGAGAGAAAGAGGATACTTTTTAAAGAAATATTACAAATGCTGTATGACACGAAATGCATATACTGTATATACTGTACAGTAACCTTGCTTTACCTTAACTCATGCATATACAATAACTTACTCTGTATTCAGCAGCATGCCTGGGATGGATTCAAGACTCAAGAGCCCTCATGTATGGTCCTGACAGTGGGGTGCGATCAAAGTGGAGGCCTTCATCTGTAACCCCCACCATGGAGCCCATGTAGAACAACTGAGTACCCACATCCATATCCACACATGCAGTCAGAGCCGGCACTAGCCCTTTGGGTGCCCTAAGCTAAATTTTGTTGCCCCCCCCCCCCCCCCCCCCCCCCCCCCCCCCCCAGTTGCCTTTCCCTATCTTGGGCCATCCACAATAGACAGTCCAGCTCACCCTCTATTTAAAAAGTGCACATGGCATGGCCCATGAGCTAGGAGAGCTAGTAGAACTTGCACAGTACTGTATGCAGAGCATGCTCTCCGTTCTCAAACCAAAGACATTTGTACCTTCATTCTCTCAAAGGAACACACTGACAGAGAAAAAAAGGTTTAATCAAAAAATGGAAAGGAAAGCCTTGCAGGGTGAAAATCAAAAGCCACTGGATCTACATAATTCATTTCCAGGCTACTTCATGAAGCTCGGCTGGCAGAAGGAGGTTTTCTACCTGTTTTTAGTGCAGCCTCCAGAATGTAAACACTCCTGATAGTGTGGGCACTAGCTAAAGGGGGAAACCATCCTTATTAATAAGACCTTCACAGGCAGTATGGTTTGCAGTGTTGCCTGCCAAAAGAAACAGGCACCTGATTAATCATTAATCTGCACACTAGAGAAACATTTAAATATTCTGTTTTTTCACAGCAAAGTATCACAATATCTGTCATCTAGTATAGCTAAATACATCTAGTATGACTATTGTGTGTCATTGAATCAGATGAAATCCAATCAAAATTATTTTCCTTGAATGAGCCAGGAAGTGAGAATGAGTAAAATAAACACCACTTTATAATTTCATTGTTCATGTATCCAGTACGTTGTCTAAAGGAAAACTATATCAAGGCTGAATCTCAGGGTGTGGTAGAAACCATAGAGATTGTCAATAGAGCTGAGATCTTCATCCTTACAAGAGTAGCACACCCCCCTCTGCTGGTTCAAGACAGCAAGCAAACTCACACAGCTTTGTTGGCAGATTCCACAGTTTATTATGCCCAAGAAATGTGATCCAAAGCCATTGTTTTGGCCAAACTAACAGTCTACTCTAAACCATGCCATCTAGTCCACTGTACCACAAGCACATTTCAGTGTGTGTGTGTGTGTGTGTGTGTGTGTGTGTGTGTGTGTGTGTGTGTGTGTGTGTGTGTGTGTGTGTGTGTGTGTGATCACAAAGGAGACTACGAATCGCTTACTGGGGATATCAGCAGCACATCAGCACACTAATGATAATACCAATAATGGCCCTTTTTCACAATCAATGAGTCAGATTAGAGAAATACATTGATGAGCAGATTTGATCTGTGTTCTACATTTTCAAACAGACAATAAGCTTCTCTCAATATCTTCTCTCAAAGTCCATAGGATCATTGCACAGCACCTCAGTGGAGAGTCCTTGTCTGCTTTAGCGCGTGTTAATGAACATGCAGTCTGCTGGTCAACTTGATTCTGATGGATGCTGGCATTTACTGTAGGAGCCTTGACACAATCCCCTGACCAAGAGACAGATAAGACCTTTATGGTGCGTTTATCAATACGCTCCTCTCTGCTCATCACTCCTCCTACTGAGGCGTCTGGTATCAGTCAAAATCAAATACTGTTAGGTCTAGGAGGAGGTGGGGGGGGGGGGGGGGGGGGGGGGGGGCTTTTTAAATGATGACTGCCACTGCCAATACAATACAGTTACAATAACATGGCTGCAAATATTATACATTTTCCTAACCTTGAACATATTAAGTGTTCAAATAGTTGTTGTAATTTGAGGAGAGATACTGACTGTAGCAGGTCAGGGGTTGTGGGTTGGTCATAGTGTACTCTACTATACTATATACTGTACTTTACTCTACTGGACTCTACTGTGTACTGTACTGTACTCTATGTCTATGTGTAACGGATGTGAAATGGCTAGCTAGTTAGCGGTGGTGCACGCTAATAGCGTTTCAATCGGTTACGTCACTCGCTTTGAGACCTTGAAGTAGTGGTTCCCCTTGCTCCGCAAGGGTCGCGGCTTTTGTGGAGCGATGGGTAACGATGCTTCGTGGGTGACCGTTGTTGATGTGTGCAGAGGGTCCCTGGTTCGCGCCCGGGTCGGGGCGAGGGGAACAGACGTAAAGTTAAACCTTTACATTGATGCTGTTGACCCGGATCACTGGTTGCTGCGGAAAAGGAGGAGGTTGAAAGGGGGGTGAGTATAACGGATGTGAAATGGCTAGCTAGTTAGCGGTGGTGCGCGCTAATAGCGTTTCAATTGGTTACGTCACTCGCTTTGAGACCTTGAAGTAGTGGTTCCCCTTGCTCTGCAAGGGCTGCGGCTTTTGTGGAGCGATGGGTAACGATGCTACGTGGGTGACTGTTGTTGATGTGTGCAGAGGGTCCCTGATTCGCGCCCGGGTCGGGGCGAGGGGACGGACTAAAGTTAAACTGTTACATATGCTGTGACACAAATGTGACATTGTAGTGACGACAAAAACAAGTATCCCTCAGAGATTGTCCACATGAAACTACTGTACATAAAACGTATTAACCTATGAAACTTATTTTTAAATAATGACTGCCACTATACTCTACTGTACTCTACCGTATACTGTACTGTACTGTACTGTACTGTACTGTACTATACTGTAGCTTATACTGTACTCTACTGCACTGTACTGTAGTACTCTACTGTACTGTACTGTAGTCGACTTTACTCTACTATACTTTACTGTACTCTCCTGTATATTGTACTATACTCTACTGTACTCTACTGTATACTGTACTGTACTCTACTGTAGCTTATACTGTACTGTACAGTACTGTACTTTACTCTACTCTACTGTAGCTTGTACTGTACTGTACTGTACTGTACTGTACTGTACTCTACTGTACTCTACTGTACTCTACTGTACTCTACTCTACTGTACTCTACTGTACTCTACTGTACTCTACTGTACTCTATGTCTACGCGGTGACACAAATGTGACATTGTAGTGAAGACATAACCTCTGAAAAAAATTAGTATCCCTCAGAGATTGTCCACATGAAACTACTTTACATAAAAACATATTTTCAGAGGATTCAAGCTGTGGTTTCACTTATCAAGCCAGAGTTAACCTGTTGACCAATCATTGTACAAGTTCAGTATGGATCTATTCTAATGAATTATTAATTAATCTGTGACATAACCTCTGGCCCTGGCTCAGGGTCTAATATCACCTTACATAATCCTGCTCTAACTTATTACTGACTCAGCTACGGCATAACTCTTAGCTGTAAATTACCTCCGCTGGCACAGCCGTCCTCCAATTGATTATGATAAATTGGGATGAGCAACAGTTTAATGAATAACATGGGCAAGAGTAAATCCAACATTTTACATCTGAGCGGTCTGACACACTATATAATTCTGGGCTATTGACATCTACACCAGACACATTAGAAATAGGGGTGTTTGCATCTTCAATGTCACCTGGGGTCACAGCCCTCAGCCTGCTGCACTGAGTGGTTTGTATCTGTAACAACGTCACAGCTCAGGGCGCTAAAATTAGAATTATGGGTAAGTGTATCCTGTGGAGCTGAAGCACCCTGGAAATAGGCCTACAGGAGATGATTCAAACCTAAATATGTAGCTAGCTACAGTATAGTGCTTCAAGGCCTTGTTTTCCATACAGAATATTTTGAATCATTTAGTTAATTATCAAAACTGTTTAATCTGCTCAGTTCTTTAATGATATACAGGAATTCTGAATCGCCATCATGTTGCTGCAAATTCTAATGACCTACCCTTACGCCAAATCCTGACTCTGTCATCAGCATGACGCAACAGGAAGTGGGATTCCACTCTTCAATTGTCCAGTGTTTGTGATCGCGTGCCCACTGAAACTGCTTCTTCTTGTTTTTAGCTGATAAGAGTGGAACCCGGTGTGGTCGTCTGCTGCAATTACCCATCTGTGACAAGAACTGACGAGTTGTGCGTTCTGAGATGCCGTTCTGCACACAACTGTTGTACTGCGCTGTTATTTGTCTCTTTGTGGCCCACCTGTAAGCTTTCACGATTCTTGCCATTTTCCTTCGACCTCTCTCATCAACTTAATTTTTGTTCGCTCACAGGACTACCACTGACTGGATGTTTTTTGTTTGTTGCACCATTCTCGATAAACCCTAGACCACACCGGCCTCCTGGGCATGAAAAGCTGAGGTACTAGAGCGACACTCAAAGTTGCTCAGGTCCCTCGTTTTGCCCCTTCTAAGGTTCAATCGAACAGTAACTGAATGCCTCGATGCCTGTCTGCCTGCTTTATATAGCAAGCCACGGCCACTGCTGACTGGCCACTGAGTGTATATTTAAGCAATAAGGCACGAGGGGGTGTGGTATATGGCCAATATACCACGGCTAAGGGCTGTATCCAGGCACCCCGCATTGCGTTGTGCCTAAGAACAGCCCTTAGCTGTGGTATATTGGCCATATACCACAAACCCCTAAGGTGCCTTATTGCTATTATAAACGGGCTATCAACGTAATTAGAGCAGTAAAAAAAACAACGTTTTTGTCATACCCGTGGTATACGGTTTGATGTACCACGGCTGTCAATCAAGCAGCATTCAGGGCTCAAACCACCCAGTTTATAATAATGCAATTTGTGTGATATTGCTCCAATCTGTGAAGTACTGTAGATAGGGCCAACCACAACAACTGAATCTACTGATTTCTCTGTATTACAAGGCTTCTCCTGAACCATCCAAATATGCTGCTGCACTCTGATGAAGATGAATGTATCTGTGTAGCGGCTCATTTGAGATTTCCAGTGAGGGCACACCACACAGTGCTACTAGCGGTGCAGGAGTCAGGTCCTGATCAATAGATGTGGGGGCAGACATGGCAGAGCCGAGCAGAGTGTGGGCTAACCAATCCCCTGGCTGAGTGCTCCAGTGCTCTGCAGTCTGGAGAAGAGAGGCGATAGTGAGGGCTGAGGGCATGTGGAGGCTGGTGAAGAATTAGATACACCTGACTGACTCACAATATTGGGTGGACAACCTCTAGCTAGGGTATCATCACTACCTGCTATGTCAGGGGAGTAGAAGGATGAATTCAATTAAGTTTAATTAACTGAACTTGATGTGATGGCGTTAGAGTGAAAATGTATATTTCCTGTGTCAACTGTAATATAATTGTTTTTGTTAGTCTTCTTGGGCTGGTTTCCCAGACCCAGAGTACACGTAGTCCTGGACTAAGATGTATTTTCAATTAAAAGTCTCCATTGAGAATGAATGTTAGTCCAGGACTAGTCTTATTCTTGGGAAGTCTGAGAAACCAAAATGTATTTATTGTTTTGTAGTGGCCTCTAAAAGAATGAAAAGTAGCAACAGTTGATGTGGCGATTGGTATCTGGTTCAGATAGTGCACCTTGCTTAGGAGTAGGCAGTCTGGTCTGCTTTAGATGGCTTAATTTGGCTCAGAAGGATTCATGTTTGTGTCAGGGCCATAGGATGATCTGTCTCTCCGGCTGAGAGGGAGAAGCATAAAGTTATGAGTTGTAACTTCACTTGTCCTCCAGCCATATATTTAGCTCCAATATCTGCCGGGGTCGGCAAGGTGCGAGGCAACCAATTTTCTATAGTTCTGGCTCAGAACACACAGTGAAAATGAACATTAAATATTGATTTCAGGTTATATCACTTGCTGAAATACCCTTCGAGTTATGTATCTTTGGTCACTTCTACTTTAGTTGACTTCAGATACAAGTCAGAGTTGTTAAAAGTTAAGACACTACTTCTTAAGACTACTGTCATAGTATTGTACTTTTTGACTACAATGGGGGTCTGGTTGTACCATAACATTGGCCATTGATAGAAGTTAGGCCTATGCAGTCAGAAATGAACAGGGTGTTCGTTATTGCCGTTTCCTACAAAGTCTGGTGTTTGAAGTCAGGAAAGATAGTTTGATGAGAGATTCTTCCATTGAAGAGGTGGAATGGTGCAGTTCACTGCCTTCATCAGACCTAATGATGATGACTGTTAATACTAATACACAATTTCCACTGATGGTGGATTGAAATTAGTGGATTAAATCTTTAGGTTTTCAATCTATTTCCCATCTTATTTCATACACTGATGCACATCGTAATAATGTAACATTGTATAATTTCCTAAAATTAACCGTGGAGATTTTGATTCAAATCCTCCCAACAGAACATCAAACATCAAATTGTGAAGCACGCAGCAGTGTTTCCAATGATGTTAAAAATCCCTCAAGATCCAACCATAATTCATTATCTATGGCAGAAATAACTGCAAATGTTAAGTAGGCATGTGTAGCAAATAGTTAATAACAGACTTCATACCACCAAACAACAACACACAATAGGGTCTCATCAAATGATGTGGAAATACCACAGTGAATGAGAAACAGCTGAAGGACCCTGGGTTGAGTGGAATTTTAAAATCCCAGTGTAGTTTAGGATTTTTAGCGGGACAGAGGATTATTATATATATATTTTTTTTTTAACCAAAGACAAGGACTGTATTCTATTCATACATGATGGGGTGTACAGCCTACAACCGTAACTCTGCCTTGATTTGAAATACATTATCAACACTTCAGAAATAAATCAATTCTAACTGAAATTGAATGTTTGAACGTCAGTATCAAAGGAGACCTGGAGACGTTTCAAAGGCAGCAGAGAGCCCCCCGTCTATCTGTAACTGCTAGTGGACTACTAGGCTAGGCCCATCTCTGGTGGGTGTGTATCTGTGTGGAGGCGGCTGGTGGAGCAACACGTGTTTGGTGCCAAAGGGAAGACTTTCATACCGCACTGCAGCAGCCACCGCCAGTGCTGCCTCTCCCTGCCTCTCCCTGCCTGCCTGCTACAGATCTGTGTGTTGCATCTGCAGAATATCACCTTATATCACATTCCCTCTGATCAGGGGAAACTAACCCCCTGGGGAGGGATGGCGTGGGATTTAAAGGGGTGCACAGAGTTTACATAACAGAGCTTTTGAGAGTTTAGAAAGTGTTAATCAGTTTAACTGTGTTTGATTTGTTTTTGTAAGCCTAATATGTGGTATATAAATGCAATAGGGGAGAGTGGGGTAAGTTGAGCCATTTTGTAACGCTCGTCGTTAGGTGGAAGAGAGGAGGACCAAATCGCAGCGTGGTACGTTTCCATATTTATTGGAACACTATTGGATAGAAAACACTGTCTTGTTTCTAAAACCGTTTGAATTATTTCTCTGAGTGAAACAGAAGTCATTCTGCAGCACACTTCCTGACCAGGAAGTGGAAAGTCTGAAACCGAGGCTCTCTTCTACTTCCTGCCTATAAATGGTCATGAGATCTATTAGTATACATGCACGTCATACACCTTCCCCTGGGTGTCAAGAGGCTGTGAGAGAAGAAATGAGGTGATTATCTTGGTCTGAGATGGAACACATCATCTTGGAATGACGTGTCCCCCATTTTCGGTACTCTGAAGAGCGCGACGTGGACAGTGGGATTGCCTTCTCTTTAGCTGCCGTAATAGGCGAGTACTATCTCCGGCTTTGATTTTATTTGATACATGTCACCATATCATCGTAAAGTATGTTTTTTCAATATAGTTTCATCAGATTATTGAAAATTTTTCGGGAGTTTTGCCGTGTTCCGTTCTCTTCCGTTTGTTGACATGGAGAGATTCGCACCCCTTGGCTAGTGTGCATGCTAATTGAAGAGGGAAAGTTGCCGTTCTAAATCCAAACAACGACTGTTCTGGACAAAGGACACCTTGTCCAACATTCTGACGGAAGATCACCAAAAGTAAGAAACATTTTATGATGCTATTTCATATATCTGTCGTGCATGTGAACTGGTCGTTGGCGCCCAAGTGTTTCTGGCTATTGTGGCTACGCTAATCTAACGCTACATTTTGTTTTCGCTGTAAAACACTTAATAAATCGGAAATATTGTCTGGAATCACAAGATGCCTGTCTTTCATTTGCTGTACACTATGTATTTTTAGGTATTTGAGTAATTAGGTATTTGACGTTGGTGTCTGTAAATATTATGGCTGCTTTCGGTGCAATTTCATATTGTAGCTGCAATGTAAACTATGATTTATACCTGAAATATGCTAATTTTTCGAACAAAACATATGCTATACAATAAATATGTTATCAGACTGTCATCTGATGAAGTTGTTTCTTGGTTAGTGGCTATTTATATCTTTATTTGGTCGAAATTGTGATAGCTACTGATGGAGTAAAAAACTGGTGGAGTAAAAAAAGTGGTGTCTTTTGCTAACGTGGTTAGCTAATAGATTTACATATTGTGTCTTCCCTGTAAAACATTTTAAAAATCGGACATGTTGGCTGGATTCACAAGATGTGTACCTTTCATATGCTGTATTGGACTTGTTAATGTGTGAAAGTTAAATATTTAAAAAATATATATATTTTGAATTTCGCGCCCTGCACTTTGAGCTGGCTGTTGTCATAAGTGTACCGACGTCGGGCTTGCAGCCAGAATAAGTTTTTAAGCACCGAGCCTGCCCAACCTTACCTGGTTTAATGCTCCCCGTAGCCAGGCCAGTGCGGCGAGGTGGAATAGCCCGCACTGGGCTGTGCTGGCGAACCGGGGACACCATGCGTAAGGCTGGTGCCATGTACACCGGCCCGAGGAGACGTACTGGAGACCAGATACGTTGAGCCGGCTTCATGGCACCTGGCTCGATGCCCACTCTAGCCCGGCCGATACGTGGAGCTGGAATGTACCGCACCGGGCTAAGCACACGTACAGGAGACACCGTGCGCTTTTCCGCATAACACGGTGTCTGCCCGTACTCTCGCTCTCCACGGTAAGCACGAGGAGTTGGCGCAGGTCTCCTACCTGATTTCGCCACACCCCCCTTTAGCCCCCCCCCAATACATTTTTGGGGCTGCTTCTCAGGCTTCCGTGCTAGCCGCGTACCTTGATAACGTCTCCGTTCCTCCATTCTCCTGTATCCCTCCTCGCACTGTTCCATTGAATCCCAGGCGGGCTCCGGCACTCTCTCTGGATCGATCGACCAGTGCTCTATTTCCTCCCAGGTTGTATAGCCCTGCAATCGCTGCTGCTGCCTTTTATCACGCTGCCTGGTCCGGTTTTGGTGGGTGATTCTGTAACGCTCGTCGTTAGGTGGAAGAGAGGAGGACCAAATCGCAGCGTGGTACGTTTCCATATTTATTGGAACACTTATTAAACACGAACAAAACAATAAACAGAAATGAAACCAACGACGCTACAGACCTGAACATGTGAACCTAGTGAAAACAAAGAACGCAATGAACAGGAACAATCACCCACAAACAAACAGTGAACACAGCCTACCTAAATATGGTTCCCAATCAGAGACAACGTAAAACACCTGCCTCTGATTGAGAACCATATCAGGCCAATCAGACACACCTAAACCAATGAGACACAAAACATAGAATATACCCACCCAGCTCACGTCCTGACCAACTAAACAAAGACTAAACAAAGGAAATAAGGTCAGGAACGTGACACATTTTTACATTCAGCATCCCTCCGTAATGGGAAATATAGTATTCTTTCTAACAAAGATATCTACATATATTTCAGGATGTTGTGTATCCCTGGAGATAATCAGAATTCATGTAAACATGACAGTTTTGAAAACATAACATTGTCCAAAAAAAGTGGACAGAGTAAGTTAATTCGCCTATACATTTCTGTACTGAATGAAATATTACCACTACCTTTTAAAACCTTATTTCTCAAACACAATTTCAACACAATCACAATATTTTTTGTCTTTTGATAATTTGAAGCATATTTCAACCAGGCCCCCAGTGTTCGGTCTGGAGCGTGAAGTGACTAGCTCTGCTGGGTAGTTCCTGCGTAGCAACACAGCGGTGCCAAAGGCCCTTGTCCGCTCTAGAAAGCCTATGTAAATTACGATCGCCAGAACAGCCAAACAAAACATTTTAGACGGACGTTTTGGGCTCTAAAATTTGTTTATTATGATCAAGTTCGATTTAGTTATTTTAATGTTTGCTACAAATCGAGATATTTAATTAAATAGTGATCCATTCTGACTACTACAGTTGTCATCACACAGGACCATGTGCTGACACAGACCAATCACAGGCTGGCAGGCTATAAGGAGGCTCTGTTTGACTCTCTCAGGCAGGATGAAAACAACTACATCGACCATGATCCTTTGCTAGTTACGGCCACTTTCACCATGATCCTTAGTGATTTTTTGGGGCCATTCAGCCCCATTCAGCAATATGGCACTCTTAAAATTAAAAAAATTCCGACTTCATGCTCCATTGGGAGTTTTGTATAGGAATAGGTGGATGACATCAGCGCTATTAGTATTTACTGGTTTTAATGTCTATGATTTTAACACAGGCTTAACACCTCACAAACACTTTGTACTTTTAAAACATGTTTAACATAGGTCAGTCCCTGTTGTTACCTCATATCCCAGCAATAATGCCTTGGATTACACCTGGGAAGAAAACACTTAAATTTGCTCAACTCACCATTAGCTCCACCATTGGCTCAATTTACTCCAAGGCAAACATTTTGACAGCTATAAGGATGCACTTTCATGCTAGGTTTAGGACCTCATATTTGAGCTTATAGAGACCCAACTGACTTATAGAACAAACTTAGAATGATCTACTTTGGTTTAGATACAAGTATGATGAAACCTCTAACACAATAAATTAATTTGACTTGGGGAAAAATCTGTTTTTTGGACCTAACTTTCTTACCACTTTTTCCATGTGGGTTTTTTCTTCAGAGACTCAATGGAAGACTCCAGACTCAAATTATGGATTTTGTGTAGGGTTTCCTAGAAACAAGGGTGGCTCAACTTACCCCTTTGGCTCAATTTACTCCTCTGACTCTTAGTCCATGTGAATACATCCGGTCCTCTCTCCACCTCTATTCGTTTTTTCCAGCATGCCACATCAGAAAGTACTCTGAAAGATGCTATGAATGAAGCTCTCCCTATAGTACCTGTGTTATGCTATGGTCAGGTTTTCATACCAACTAGCTTTCACAGTCTCACTTCAGAATTAGACGTTCATCCATGTTTTTCAAACGTCAAATTCTGAAGTTGTTGCAAATGTCAAATTTCAAAGAGTTTAAGGTTAAGTTTAGGCATTAACTACACAATCTTAAGGTTAGGCACTAACTCCAAATGGTTAAGGGTTACGGTTTGGGAAAGGCTTAAAACAAAAATCTCAAAAAGAACTTTCTGCCACTGGATTTGAACTTGCAACCTTTGGCCCTTTGGAATCAGAGGCAGATGCTTACACCCATCCAACATCCTCATCCAGAACACCCGGTTCAGCAAAAGTGAAACCTACTTGAAGGTAACAACGCTCACTGTTTCCCCTAGTGGTCGGTTTCCACTTCATCTCCCGACGTCCTCAGACATGGATGGACGTCAAATACTGACTTGTTTCACGGGTGACCTGCCTGTTCATACAGTACTACTGTATATGGACTTGCTGTGTGTGGTATTGGTCTGGGGTTAGTGAGGGTTATACTGGGGCGTCAGAGAAAGAACATCCGATCCATGATGATGAAAAAGCCCACAGAATCCACGGAGGCACCACGTGAAGTGATGTTAAAAGCATTACTGGGCTGCTTTAAAGCACTCAGGCATGTTCCTTTCTCTTTTTAAGAGCACCATTTCAATGGCTGTCTAATGCACTCTGGGGCTCAAGCTGATGTCTGGAGCGAGCCACCACCAATACCATTGTGCCAGTGGAGGCTGCTGAGGGGAGGATGGCTCATAATAATGGCTGGAACGGAGCAAATGGAATGGCATCAAACACATGGAAACCATGTGTTTATGTATTTGATACCATTCCACTTATTCCACTCCAGCAGTTACCACGAGCATGTCCTCCCCAATTAAGATGCCACCAGCCTCCTGTGCACTGTGCCCTTTCCAGGGATCCCACAGAACCTCACAACAAGACGCCCATCCATCTAGAGCTCATTATTCATCGCTACTGAACTATAAGGAATCTGCAATATCATTTGGAGTATGTCAACTTTTGACATCACTGAGACCAATAAAGACAAAAAAGGCAAAAGAGTACAAAGAGTCACCAAAAGAGTAAAACTACAGAGATTTTTTTTTACAAAGGCTTTATCAAATAATTTTTCACCATGAGCGGTCCCTGAACTCTTGGAAATCCTTGTTCTGTTATTCTTTTTTCTTTGTGCAGTCACTACTAATGAGTTTTTTACGAAACAGTTTTTTTCCCCCCTACTGTAAGTGGCCATTCTCTCCTGGTCACAGCTCATAAATAGTCTCATGCATACAATATGATCTTGATATGAACAAATGTGGACTGCCAATGGCTGTGATAAGGCCAGAATGTGCAAATTCTTCATAAGTGAAGCAGCCTGGCTCAGGCATTTTTCTACAAGCATACAGTGCCTTCAGAAAGTATTCATACCCCTTGACTTATTCCACATGTTGTGTTACAGCCTAAATTCAAAATGGATTAAGTACACACAATACCCCATTACACACAATACCCCATTATAACAAAGTGAATGTATTTTTTTGTACAAATTTTTGCTAAAATATCTCATAATATCTTACATAAGTATTCACACCACTGAGTCAACACCTTGTAGAGGCACCTTTGGCAGCGATTACAGATGTAAGTCTTTCTGGCTAAGTCTCTAAGAGCTTTCTACACCTGGATTGGACAGCATTTGCCCATTTTTCTTTTCAAAGTTCGTCAAGCTCTGTCAAATTGGTTGTTGATCATTGCTAGACAACCATTTTCAGGTCTTGCCAAAGATTTTCAAGTAGATTTTAGTCAAAACTGTAACTCGGCCACTCAGGAACATTCACTATCTTCTTGGTAAGCAATTCCAGTGTAGATTTGGCCTTGTGTTTTAGGTTATTGTCCTGCTGGAAGGTGAATTAAACTCCCAGTGTCTGGGGGAAAGCAGACTGAACCAAGTTTCCTCTAGGATTTTGCCTGTGCTTAGCTCCATTCTGTTTCTTTTTTATCCTGAAAAACTCCCCAGTCCTTAACGATTACAAGCATACCCATAACATGATGCAGCCACCACTATGCTTGAAAATATGGATAGTGGTACACAGTAATGTGTTGTATTGGATTTGCCCCAAACATAACACTTTGAATTCAGGACAAAAAGTTAATTGCTTTGCCACATTTTCTGCACTATTACTTTAGTGCCTTGTTGCAAACAGGATGCATGATTTGGGATATTTTATTCTGTACAAGCTTCCTTCTTTTCACTCTGTCAATCAGGTTATTTTTGTGGAGTAACTACAATGTTGTTGATCCATCCTCAGTTTTCTCCTATCACAGCCATTCATGGTGATAACCCTGAGTGGTTTCCTTCCTTTCTGGCAACTGAGTTAGGAAGGACACCTGTATCCTTGTATTTAATGGGTGTATTGATACACCATCCAAAGTGTACTTAATAACTTCACCATGCTCAAAGGGATATTTAATGTCTACTTTTAATTTTATTTTTACCCATCTAGCAATAGGTGCCCTTATTTGCGAGGCAATAGAAAACCTCCCTGGTCTATGTGGTTGAATTTGTGTTTGAAATTCACTGCTCGACTGAGAGACCTTACAGATGTGTGGGGTACAGAGATAAGGTAGTCATTCAAAAATCATGTTGAACACTATTATTGCACACAGAGTCCATGCAATTTATTATGTGACTTGCCATAACAAAGTGTTTGAATACTTATTGACCAAAGACAATTCAGCTTTTCATTTTTTATTAATTTGTAAAAGAAAATTAAAAAATATATTTCCACTTTGACATTATTGGGTATTGTGTGTAGGCCAGAGCCAAAGAATCAAAATGTATTCCCTTTTAAATTCAGGCTGTAATTTTTTATTTAACCAGGTAACTTGACTGAGAACACAGGGGAGAGGAATGAGCCAATTGTAAACTGGGGTTTATTAGGTGACCGTGATGGTTTGAGGGCCAGATTGGGAATTTAGCCAGGACACCGGGGTTAACACCCCTACGATAAGTGCCATGGGATCTTTAATGACCTCAGAGAGTCAGGACACCCGTTTAACATCCCATCTGAAAGACGGCACCCTACACAGGGCAGTGTTCCCAATCACTGCCCTGGGGCATTGTGATATTTCTTTAGACCAGAGGAAAGAGTGTCTCCTACTGGCCCTCCAACACCACTTCCAGCAGCATCTGGTCTCCCATCCAGGAACTGACCAGGACCAACCCTGCTTAGCTTCAGAAGCAAGCCAGCAGTGGTATGCAGGGTGGTATGCTGCTGGTAATACAACTAAATGTGGAATAAGTCAAGGAGTCAAGTCCTCTAAGTCAAGTTCTCTGTATGAGGAGCTTGGTTAGTTGCAGGGTATAGAGGGCCTGCTTGTCAACATTTAGAAATGAGATTAGCAGAATATTTATCACCAGTGCATTGAATGGATCAGGGAAGTGGTGTAAATTGAAATTAAATGTATGAACATGGTTTTAAGTGCGCATTAAGCCATTTCGTTGCACTTAACAGTAGATTTATGCAACCTTCATCTTCAATGTTGGTTGGCCGAGTTAATTACCTGATTAAACCTCTTTGCCATATAAATTAATAAGGCACTAACTGTACACTATACTAATACTGTAGCTACACCACAGC
The DNA here is from genome assembly GCF_016432855.1 of Salvelinus namaycush. Taxonomy (NCBI): domain Eukaryota; kingdom Metazoa; phylum Chordata; class Actinopteri; order Salmoniformes; family Salmonidae; genus Salvelinus; species Salvelinus namaycush. Next base: position 70,553,624 of record NC_052307.1, read on the forward strand.
TCAATTACACATTTATGTTGTGATACTGAACACAAGTTTTATTATATCTGTAAAAAAAATTCATAGGGATCAAACATGTATTTGCTTAGCCATTGTATGGATTGTCAATATGGCTCTGGAAATAACAGTCAGGTCAGTATACTGTAAACTTTAAACTCACATGTTTATGCCAACTCCACATGTCCACAGTCTTGAGTAGGATAGCAGTTTTCACAAGATGTCTTTTTGCCAGGAGTAAGTCTGTGAATTATATCTGTGTTTGTCGATAAACTTAATTATTTTTGTTTTGTTTTAACCCTCATTTTGTGGTAGTCGATAGTTTGTTAATAGTTTGAGCATCTAGACCATCTGCAGGGAACAATCCCCAAAAAGTGGTGCCAATTTCTTTCCCATCCATGTCCACGTTATGCACATTTAGAGGCACACAATGTCACGGATAACACTTTCAGAAATATTGCGACAGAGAAATAGTTCCCTAATAAGGCAGGGTTCCCCAACTGACAGCTCGCGAGTGATTTTATTTGGCCCCCAAAATTTTCTGAGCATAAAAAAATGTACAAAGTTGTATTTTATTTTATTATTTTTATTGTTGGACATAAAATACTTTAAAAACACCAGAAAATCAGCTCCAAGTGATTTTAATTTGGGATATTTGTTCAAAAGTATTCCCTCGCACAATAGAGAGATATACACTAAGTGTACAAAACATTAGGAACACCTGCTCTTTTCATGACAGACTGACCAGGTGATTTCAGTTGAAAGCTAAGATCCCTTATTGATGTCACCTGTTTAATCCACTTCAATCAGTGTAGATGAAGGAGAGTAGACAGGTTAAAGAAGGATTGTTAAGCCTTGAAACAATTGAGACATGGATTGTGTATGTGTCCCATTCAGAGAGTGAATTGGCAAGACAAAAGATTTAAGTACCTTGGAATGAGGTATGGTAGTGGTAAGCCGGTGCACCGATTTGAGTGTGTCAAGAACTGCAACGCTGCTGGGGTTTTCATGCTCAACAGTTTCCTGTGTGTATCAAGAATGGTCCACCACCCAAAGTACATCCGGCCAACTTGACACAACTGTGGGAAGCATTGGAGTCAACATGGGCCAGCATCACTGTGGAATGCTTTCGACACTGTAGTCCATACCACAACGAATTGGGGCTGTTCTGAGTGCAAAGGGGGGTTCAACTCAATATTAGGACAGTGTTTCTAATGTTTTGTACAATCAGTGTATGTGATCATATACAAATGTAAGCAAGGTTTGAAATTATGATGTTTTAGTCAAATATGATATCTGTTTGGGATTCTTGCGGTCAATTTGCAGTTTACAAATTATTTGTTAATTATGTTCCGGTCCCCTGACCATCCGTTCAAGAAAAATCGGCCCACGGCTGAATCTAGTTCATGATCCCTGCTCTAAGGCAATATCTTCTCCCCCTTGATAACTAATCTGTCATGAGATATTCAACTGATCCAGATAAATCAAAACATTGCAGAGTTTGAGGGTTCCTGCCTGGCCCTTAAGATAACGCAAAGGATTAAATACTTTTTGTACTAGCGGGCATTCTGTGGTGTTCACTCTGCACCACCAGGCCAGCCACCAGCCTACTTGCCCTCATTCTATTAGTTGCCCTCCCTAGAGGCAGAGCGGAATGGCCCTTGTCCAATCATTCATCAACGTGTCCTCTAGGTGTGGGCGGCTGGGTGCAGGAAAGCGCTATGGGCAGGGATCCTATCTATTTATCGCCTCCAGTAGTGAGGTAAAGTGGAGCTTTAAGGGGAACTGCACCCACTGATTTGGCCTCGTTTTTTGGCTTGCTCCTCAAGAAATGCTGGCGGCCATGACAGAACCCAAACGTGAGTTGCCTTGGGGTGTGGTTTGATGTGGGTGTTTCTTGGGTTTGTCCTTGCCACCACCAAGACACACCCATCTGTCAGAACCTTGCCCACAGCTGTTTCCCCCACTCAATCACAACAAACAACCCTTCTGCAGGGTGACTTCAATAACTACAGGCAGATGTATGGTGAGATGTCGGATGAAGCTTTGAATAGGTCAATAGCCTACAGAGGAATATGAGAAGAATGCAATTGCTGAATTTATGTAGATATTCTAAACTAAGCGTTTCGATAACTTTCAAATGTAGTAACAGGTCCATGTAGAATATACCACCCTTTACATAATACAATTGAAGCAGTGTTTTGCTAATATAGCAATGTGCACCTTTCATCTTCCATTGTCATTCCCAGCCAATAAAGATACTGTTCCTATCAACATTTTGTTTGGTGGAAATGGGGCTACCTTGGAAAACATGTCATGGTTGTCAAACCTTCCTGTGTGGTGTCCCTTATATAGTGGCTTGCGAAAGTATTCACCCCCCTTGGTATTTTTCCTATTTTGTTGCCTTACAACCTGGAATTCAAATTGATTTTTTGGGGGGGTTTGTATCATTTGATTTACACAACATGCCTACCACTTTGAAGATGCAATATATTTTTCATTGTGAAACAAACAAGAAAAAAGACAAAAAACAGAAAACTTGAGCGTGCATAACTATTCACCCCCCCAAAGTCAAAACTTTGAAGAGACACCTTTTGCAACACTAGGATTTTTGCCCATTCTTCAGGTCAAAACTGCTCTAGCTTCTTCAAGTTGGACGGGTTCCGCTGGTGTACAGCAATCTTTAAGTCATACCACAGATTCTCAATTGGATTGAGGTCTGGGCTTTGATTAGGCCATTCCAAGACATTTAAATGTTTCCTCTTAAACCACTTAAGTGTTGCTTTAGCAGTGTCATTGTCCTGCTGGAAGGTGAACCTCCGTCCCAGTCTCAAATATCTGGAAGACTGAAACAGGTTTCCCTCATGAATTTCCCTGTATATAGCGCCATCCATCATTCCTTAAATTCTGACCAGTTTCCCAGTCCCTGCCGATGAAAAACAAGGGGGGGGTTGGCGCCCTGACCCCTCCTGTCTCAGCCTCCAGTATTTATGCTGCAGTAGTTTATGTGTCGGGGGGCTAGGGTCAGTCTGTTATATCTGGAGTATTTCTCCTGTCTTATCCGGTGTCCTGTGTGAATTTAAGTATGCTCTCTCTAATTCTCTCTTTCTCTCTTTCTTTCTTTCTCTCTCTCGGAGGACCTGAGCCCTAGGACCATGCCTCAGGACTACCTGGCATGATAACTCCTTGCTGTTCCCAGTCCACCTGGCCGTGCTGCTGCTCCAGTTTCAACTGTTCTGCCTGCGGCTATGGAACCCTGACCTGTTCACCGGACGTGCTACCTGTCCCAGACCTGCTGTTTTCAACTCTCTAGAGACAGCAGGAGCGGTAGAGATACTCTCAATGATTGGCTATGAAAAGCCAACTGACATTTACTCATGAGGTGCTGACTTGTTGCACCCTCGACAACTACTGTGAACATTATTATTTGACCATGCTGGTCATTTATGAACATTTGAACATCTTGGCCATGTTCTGTTATAATCTCCACCTGGCACAGCCAGAAGAGGACTGGCCACCCCTCATAGCCTGGTTCCTCTCTAGATTTCTTCCTAGGTTTTGGCCTTTCTAGGGAGTTTTTCCTAGCCACCGTGCTTCTACACCTGCATTGCTTGCTGTTTGGGGTTTTAGACTGGGTTTCTGTACAGCACTTTGATATATCAGCTGATGTAAGAAGGGCTATATAAATAAATTTGATTTGATTTGATCCCGACAGCATGGTGCTGCCACCACCATGCTTCACTGTGGGGATGGTGTTCTCGGGGTGATGAGAGGTGTTGGGTTTGCATCAGACATAGCGTTTTCCTTGATGGCCAAAAAGCCCAATTTTAGTCTCATCTGACCAGAGTACCTTCTTCCATATGTTTGGGGAGTCTCCCACATGTCTTTTGGCGAACACTAAACTTGTTTGCTCATTATTTTCTTTAAGCAATGGCTTTTTTTCTGGCCGCTCTTCCGTAAAGCCCAGCTCTGTGGAGTGTATGGCTTAAAGTGGTACTATGGACAGATACTCCAATCTCCGCTGTGGAGCTTTGCAGCTCCATCAGGGTTATCTTTGGTCTCTTTGTTGCCTCTCTGATTAATGCCCTCCTTGCCTGGTCCGTGAGTTTTGGTGGGCGGCCTTCTCTTGGCAGGTTTGTGTTGGTACCATATTCTTTCCATTTTTTAATAATGGATTTAATGGTGCTCCATGGGATGTTCAAAGATTCTGATATTTTTTTATAACTCAACCCTGATCTGTGCTTCTCCACAACTTTATCATTGACCTGTTTGAAGAGCCCCTTGGTCTTCATGGTGCCGCTTGATTGGTGGTGCCCCTTGCTTAGTGGTATTTTAGACTCGGGGGCCTTTCAGAACAGGTGTATATATACTGAGATCATGTGACACTTAGATTGCACACAGGTGGACTTTATTTAACTAATTATGTGACTTCTGAAGGTAATTGGTTGCACCAGATCTTATTTAGGGGCTTCATAGCAAAGGGGGTGAATACATATGCACATATTATTATACCTTTATTTCAACAAGGAACACAGACTGAGACCAAGGTCTCTTTTACAGCTGGGCCCTGCGTATACATATTTACACATACAGTTTAGGTACAATGATTAAGACATTACACAAGACAAAAAAACGATCACAGATACCACAAAAAATACAGCAGCAGATTGTTACATTTACACATAGGTTATTCCCTTAACAGCACAACCCGAAACAGTTACAAGCAATACAAAAATAAAAATCTTCCAATAAATGTTTAAAATTGGCAAGGGGGACAAGAGCCTCAAGTTTAAGTTTAGTCTGCAGGCTATTCCATAGGTAAGGAGCGTAACAGGAAAAGTCAGCCATACCCAACTCTGTGGAAATCGCATGGGCCTCAAGTGTAATCAATGTTTGAGACCTGATTTTAGGAATTCTAATTCTAATGTTGATGAGTGATGATAAATAAGAAGGTAGTTTATTCAGAAGTGCTTTATAGACAAACACAAGAGCATGTTGTTCTCGTCTCATGGACAGCGAAGTCCAACCCACATTGTAATATAAAACATAGTGGTCAGTTCTGTAGCTAGCATCCGTAATAAACCTAAGTGTGCAATGATAAGTAGCATCCAGCGATTTAAGTATGGATGCCGTAGCATGCATGTAGATAATATCCCCATGATCTATAACAGACATAAAAGTATCTTGCACAATTTCTCTTCTATTTGTAGAGGACAAACATGTCCTGTTTCTATAGAGGAAGCCTAGCTTGATTTTTAGCCGTTTACAAAGTTCGTCAACATGCATTTTAAAAGACAGTTTATCATTCAACCATGTCCCCAAGTATTTATATGCAGAGACCTGATTAATTCGAGAGCCATCAAAGCTTTTAAGCGCAAGTGTATTTTCAACCAACTTTTTGAATCTATTAAAAATCATAAAATGTGTTTTCTTTGCATTTAAAACAAGTTTCAGTTGTATAAAAGACCTTGCAATATCTTAAAATCTGTCTCCAATAGTGATAATGCTTGGTCAGCCGTTGAAGCGATAGAGTACATGACAGTGTCATCAGCATATAAATGCATTTTACACTTTCTTATCTCATCACCGATATTGTTTATGTAGCGAGTAAACAGTAATGGACCAAGTATAGAACCTTGTGGGACCTCTTTAACCAACTCCAATGGCTCCGACTGGATGCTGTCGACTCTAACAGCCTGACTTCTATCCTTTAGATAGTCATGAAACCAACGACAGGCATCCGATCCCAGTCCTATTAACGACAGCTTACCTAAAAGTATCGCATGGTCTACATTGTCAAAAGCTTTAGACAAATCTATGAACAAGGCGGCACAGTACTTTCTATTATCTAGGGCATTAGTAATATCATTTACAACACGTAAAGTGGCCGTAGTGGTACTGAATACATAACAACATAGGAAAAACACCAAGGAGGATGAATACTTTTGCAAGTCACTGTACAACAGGAATTCCCTGATCCTGGTGCAGAATACACCGGGTTTCTCCCTCCCCATATTGACTGATACTATTCAATTCAATCATTAAAAAAAAGACAATACAAGTAAAAGTTGTGTCTAGTAACAATTTAATGCCGAGTGCCAGGTCATTCAGAGACATCCGTATCAAGCCTGTCTGTCAGTCTGGACTTCATCACATCATCTTGCAAGTCTCCATGTGCTGGCTCCATATGTGAACAAATACACACATATTCGCTGTTCTATTACCAATAGCAGTTAGTATAGGTCACATCAGATTTTTTTTGTCCAGGGCATAACCTAGCCTGGTGCAACCAACCTGATCGCTGTGTTCACCTTTCTATTTTACTTCAGATATCAAATGTGAAGTGAAATAGAATGGTGAACACAGCGATCAGGCTGGTTCCACCAGGCTAGGTTATGCCCTGGACATTACATGCATCTAAGAAGTAGAAAATAAGCAATAAATAATGTCAGTTTACATAAATTATGTTTCACAATTGGGTTATCAAATTAATCAAAGTAATGAAGTGGGTTACCTTCTGTATTTGTACAAATGATGAGCCTGTGAAAGCTGTTGCCACCGACATGTGCAGGTTGCTGGCCAGATACTTGCCAACATGTGGTTGACTTTTCCATTCATAGTGTAGGAATGCTCACAGCGAGGTCATGTCTGCATGATTCTGATGAGGGCCCACTTGCTAGTCTTCTTTATGCTGCATGTTCGGCTGAAAACTGGACATCTCTCGAATAACTGCAGCAGGCAATCTTATGGGGTGGTGTTGACTGGGAGGGCCTGTGAACGGGGGGATATAATAGACAGACAAGTGGTAAATTGCATTTTGTTCTAAAGAAAAGACACAGCTTTTTGCTAATGCACTTCACAACCAAGATTACTCTACTAGTTGCAGTTGCTTGGCTGGAGCATTAGCCGACTGTTTTATCAAGTAGCAGGCTATTTTTTAATACAACTTTTCACATTTCACATAGCACACATTACCTGTCATTGTTGATGAAGCCGTCTGTGATGGTGTGTCCCTGGCAACAACGGAGGAGGTACTTGTGGGTACTTGTGTCGCATGACGCACTTTCTTCTGAGGTTTTGCCTGACAAGCTGTGAAAATAGGTAGGTCCCGGCATCCGTTCATGACCAGGGCATCAGTCTGGCCCAACTGGGCATCAGTCTGGCCCAACTGGGCACTTTGTCTCACAGAAAAACAGGGTCAACGATTGTCATCATTCCTCAATTATAAACATAGCTAGAGAATATAACGTAATCTTGTGTGGAAGCTAATTCTATGCTTTACAGATGTAGACTGACTCACTCCAGATTGGATTAGATTCAGGCCAGTGACGCCGTTACACTACAGTGTATGCAACCAACTGTGATATGTTTTGCTATGGCCCTGGGTTTGTTTGAGTTTGTTGCTGCTAGTTAGTACACTGTTGTACTCAGACATGAGTTAGCTAGTAAAAAGATGACTGCTATGGTGTGTGGTCATCCACACCCCCTCCCAAATTGGCTGCTGTGCCATTTTTTCCACTTGCATTACTTGACATAGATCCAGAAAAACTAGATGTGTAAATCTAGTAAATCCAGAACTGGCATAGTCCTTTAATGGGTCCTTTAAGACAACGGGGCAGATATTGTATGTTACCAGAGAGCTACAGTGGGCTCCAGGCCAGATTGAACTGGAAATGGACCGAAACACATCTGAGCCCTGTAGAAAAGTCCTGTGTCTGCCTGCCGACTGGACAGGACATTGTAGGAGACTGCCTATAGAGTATATAGAGTACTATAGAGACTATAGAGTACCACCATTGCTGCATCCATTACAGTTACTAGCAAAGTTAGTCAAAAATAGCTAGCAATGCTAATGTTAGCTAGCTAAAATAAGGTGGTCCCCTCAATCTTAGTTAGTTGGCTAAAGTTATACTGCATCTAAAGTCAATCTGGCGACATCACAATCATGACAACCGGTTGTCCTACTGATTATTTGCCTTCTTTTGAAATGTTATCGTGTTTCCAAGTCAAAACTGAGTTGTATTGAGGTAGGCTAACATTAGCCAGCTAGCTAGATAGCTAGTTGGTAGCTAGCTAGCTAATGTTAGCTATGCTAGAGATAATTGTGATAATGATTATCAAAATATACATAACCAGATACATAACCAGCAGTCTATGGTCTACCTACCAGTATACTCACCACCACTGGGGACCAACAAATTCCAACCACCTATTCCGCATGAATGGATTTTTCGGCAGGGCATGCAAACCATGGTTGTTGGCTGGGCATTCTGCTGGAAGCATGCATTTCATGGTCAATCCGTATAGGGTCTTTCAAATCATATCCAATTGTATTTGTCACATGCACGGAATACAACAGGTGTAGACTTTAAAATGAAATGCTTACATACAAGCATTTTCCCAACAATGCAAAGTTAAAATTTCTTAAGGCTAGGGGGCAGTTTTTGGAAGTTTGGATGAATGACGTACCCAAAGTAAACTGCCTGTTACTTAGGCCCAGAAGCTAGGATATGCATATAATTGGTAGCATTGGATAGAAAGCACTCTGAGGTTTCTAAAACTGTTAAAATAATGTCTGTGAGTATAACAGAACTGATATGGCAGGCAGCTCCCAGGTCATTCCTATGTTGACCTATTGAATTTCCAATCAAAAAGCGCCCAGACTGCAGTACCTATGGCTTCCATTGGATGTCAACAGTCTAGAAAGGGATTCAGGCTTGTTTTTTGAAAAATGAACAAGTAGTTGTAGTTTTCAAGGTGTCCCTCATTAGGACTCTAGTCTTGTGGCACACGTAAATGAGGGCGCGCACTTTGTTATTTATCTCCGGTATTGAACATACTACATTCCGTCTTAAATTTAATCGTTTATTTACATATTAGGGTACCTGAGGATTGATTAGAAACTTGTTGTTTGACTTGTTTGGATGAAGTTTACCAGTAACTTTTGGGATTCCTTTGTCTGCATGTTGAACGAGTTGAACAGGGGATTACTGAATCAAACGTGCCAACTAAACAGACTTTGTTTGGGATATAAAGAAGGACTTTATCGAACAAAACAACCATTTGTTGTGTAGCTGGGACCCTTGGGATTGCAAACAGAGGAAGATCTTCAAAGGTAAGTGATTTATTTTCTCGCTATTTGTAATTTTTGTGACGCCTCTGCTGGTTTGAAAAATATTTTTATGCGGTGTGTATGCAGGGCGCTGTCCTCAGACAATCAAATGCTATGCTTTTGCCGTAAAGCCTATTGTAAATCGGACAACGCGTTTCGATTTCCAAGATTCTAAGCTAAATAATTATGTATGACACTGTATTTTCATGAATGTTTAATTTGACAATTTTTGTATTTTGAATTTCGCGCTCTACAATTTCACCGGATGTTGTCGAGGTGGAACGCTAGTGGGACACCGATCCCAAAGAGGTGGATTTGGGAGATTTCCGCTCGAAATAAATGAATGCTTCTGTGGTGCCCCAGGTTATTAATTGTTGCATGGTTTAATTCAATCACGTAATCAATTAAACATTAGGTAACCGATTTGATAAAATAGCACACAACATAATTGATGCCCCCTGTGAGCATCAATCTAAAATAGAATGACGCTTTTATTTTGATTCAGCCTACATAATACATCCAGTTTATTCAATACATTATTGGAGTGGTAGACAGGAAGTGGTGAGCCGTGTCTGTGTTCTGGAGGCTGCCTCCGTGTTGTTCTCTGACATAGCCAGTGGGTAGCGTTAGCTATACGTTTTTAGTACTAGGGTTGATCCAGCTAATTATAGAAATATGAGAAAAGAGCATTTGTAAAACATAGTGCTATTTCTGCCTCCCTTGTTTCAGAACTGGGTAGACTCGGTCATTCTTAATTTCTCAAGCGAGGACACAGGGCCAGCCGACTGAAATTTGAGTAGATATTAGCTTGACTAGCGATAATTGTATCTCTATCTCTCGCGTTTCCACGAGAGTAGACCAACGGCGTATGTCTTTGTTTACCACACGTTCCGGTAAAACATTGCGTGAAACCGTTCCCTTGCTGAAGGGGACCCAATTTTGTGCTTGGACGTGTGATTTCTGTAACAATTGGGTTAGCTTAGCACGAGATGCTACAGCTAACGAAGGAAAAGCAGCCATTTTGTTTTCATGTGTCACACTGAATTTCCTCTGGCTTGGGCAACGGAAGTCCCTCTGAACTTAGGTTTGAGTTCAGCTTTGTACGATCAGTGACCTCTAGTGGTGAAGAACCGCAAGTAATATATATATATTTTTAAAGCATTTTATTTAAAAAAATATATATTTGAAGACAAAACGTGTTCTCATTTGGTGTTAATTAAAGTTTAATTCTGCAAATAGCCTATAAAGGTTTGATTTATCATTAACATTGATTAAATCAGTAAAATCTGCTTTTGCAAAGCTCATTCAGGACTACCCAGTACTGAATGAAGTCCCACCTCCAGCGGGAATCCCATGTGGCTTCGGCCATAGGGACATGTGAACCTGGTGATGAATGTACCCTAACATTTGAACTACGGTTCACACTTATGATAATCCAGCCAATCTCAATTGATTGGATATCATCATCTCATTCAATTTAATATGTTAAATTGTCGAATATACCATTTCAGGTTCTTCCAAGTAAATGAGACATTTTAAACATTTCCATATTAACCTAGATGAACCAACTTCTCAGGTTAATTAAAGTTTAATTCCCAGTTTAATATCCAGGTAGGATTAATCATTATCATTGATTCATCAATTTGCTTTTTCTAAATTAATTCACGTCCAACTCCCACATTACTGATACAGTACTGATGGTTCATTGACGTCTATAAATAGATTAAAATCGTCTTTGCAGGTTCCAACGAATTCCAAACCCAAACTTTTAAAAAAAAAATTGGAAAAGGTTTTCTCTACATTTTTCAAATAATGTGCAAGCTATCAGAGGAAGATGGTCACCACTCCTTCGCTAATTAGTGAACCTCCACCCATAAAAGGATTGATTGCCTATCTTACAACTCAGAGAGCTTGCAAGCACAGCTTTTGAGGCATCAAAAGCTCACAATGGTAAGAGCCCTGACCACTCGGTTTTGAAGTTTGACCAGGAGTACTCACTCCAGTTAGAGGGTACATTATCAGGTATTGGTGCGTTGAGAGATGACGTACAACAACGGTTTCTACCACGAAACCACAAATCCAATAACCACGCGATCGAAATACTGTAACTGTAAAGTACGTTGCCATCGAAACAACTACCGCTACAATCAACCTGTTCGCTACGTTCCTGCACCCAACCCACACAAAGTGTCAGAGCACAAGGGTAACAAAGGGTTAAAGGACGATCAAAACATAGACCAATGTTCTCTACAAGTTCCACTACGTGAAGAACTAATGCGAGAAAAATTTGAGAAAAGGGTAAAATATAAGTCACAAGGACTAGACTGGGAATTGCCGGACACCAGGTCCTCAGGAATTAATACCCTTAGCAAGTACGTTAAAAATCGAATTTCTTTCCTGTCCGGAGCTGCCAGAGTCGCCCTCCTGTCCGGGGCCCGCTGCGAGGGTCCCCAGTCAGGGGTCGGCGGCGAGGGTCCCCGCTCCAGAGGCGCCACATAAGTGGGCCAAGCTTAAGGTGGAGCGTGGTCCACGTCCCGCACCAGAGCCGCCACCGCGGATAGATGCCCACCCAGACCCTCCCCTATAGGTTTAGGTTTTGCAGCCGGAGTCCGCACCTTTGGGGGGGGGGGGGGGGGGGGGGGGGGTACTGTCACGCCCTGACCTTAGAGATCCTTTTTATGTCTCTATTTTGGTTGGTCAGGGCGTGAGTTGGGGTTGGCATTCTATGTTTTTGTTCTATGTTGTCTATTTCTATGTGTTTGGCCGGGTGTGGTTCTCAATCAGAGGCAGCTGTCTATCGTTGTCTCTGATTGAGAACCATACTTAGGTAGCCTTTTCCCACCTGTGTTTTGTGGGTAGTTGTTTTCTGTTTTGTGTCTGCACCAGACAGAACTGTTTTGCTTTCATTCTCCTGTTTGTTGTTTTTGTAGACACATATTTAACCTTTATTTAACCAGGTAGGCAAGTTGAGAACAAGTTCTCATTTACAATTGCGACCTGGCAACAATAGAGCAAAGCAGTTCGACACATACAACAACACAGAGTTACACATGGAGTAAAACAAACATACAGTCAATAATACAGTAGAAAAATAAGTCTATATACAATGTGAGCAAGTGAGGTGAGATAAGGGAGGTGAAGGCAACAACAAAAAAAGGCCATGGTGGCGAAGTAAATACAATATATCAAGTAAAACACTGGAATGGTTGATTTGCAGTGGAAGAATGTGCAAAGTAGAGATAGAAATAATGGGGTGCAAAGGAGCAAAATAAATAAATACAGTAGGGAAAGAGGTAGTTGTTTGGGCTAAATTATAGATGGGCTATGTACAGGTGCAGTAATCTGTGAGCTGTTCTGACAGCTGGTGCTTAAAGCTAGTGAGGGAGATGAGTGTTTCCAGTTTCAGAGATTTTTGTAGTTCGTTCCAGTCATTGGCAGTAGTGAACTGGAAGGAAAGGCGGCCAAAGGAAGAATTGGTTTTGGGGGTGACCAGAGAGATGGGTGGGTGCTGCTATGGTGACCAGCGAGCTGAGATAAGGGGGGACTTTACCTAGCAGGGTCTTGTAGATGACCTGGAGCCAGTGGGTTTGGCGACGAGTATGAAGCGAGGGCCAACCAACGAGAGCGTACAGGTCGCAGTGGTGGGTAGTATATGGGTCTTTGGTGACAAAACGGATGGCACTGTGATAGACTGCATCCAATTTATTGAGTAGGCTATTGGAGGCTATTTTGTAAATGACATCGCCGAAGTCGAGGATTGGTAGGATGGTCAGTTTTACTAGGGTATGTTTGGCAGCATGAGTGAAGGATGCTTTGTTGCGGAATAGGAAGCCAATTCTAGATTTAACTTTGGATTGGAGATGTTTGATGTGAGTCTGGAAGGAGAGTTTACAGTCTAACCAGACACCTAGGTATTTGTAGTTGTCCACATATTCTAAGTCAGAGCCGTCCAGAGTAGTGATGTTGGACAGGCGGGCAGGTGCAGGCAGCGATCGGTTGAAGAGCATGCATTTAGTTTTACTTGTATTTAAGAGCAATTGGAGGCCACGGAAGGAGAGTTGTATGGCATTGAAGCTCGCCTGGAGGGTTGTTAACACAGTGTCCAAAGAAGGGCCAGAAGTATACAGAATGGTGTCGTCTGCGTAGAGGTGGATCAGAGACTCACCAGCAGCAAGAGCGACATCATTGATGTATACAGAGAAGAGAGTCGGTCCAAGAATTGAACCCTGTGGCACCCCCATAGAGACTGCCAGAGGCCCGGACAACAGACCCTCCGATTTGACACACTTAACTCTATCAGAGAAGTAGTTGGTGAACCAGGCGAGGCAATCATTTGAGAAGCCAAGGCTGTCGAGTCTGCCGATGAGGATGTGGTGATTGACAGAGTCGAAAGCCTTGGCCAGGTCAATGAATACGGCTGCACAGTATTGTTTCTTATCGATAGCGTTTAAGATATCGTTTAGGACCTTGAGCGTGGCTGAGGTGAACCCATGACCAGGTCTGAAACCAGATTGCATAGCGGAGAAGGTATGGTGGGATTCGAAATGGTCGGTAATCTGTTTGTTGACTTGGCTTTCAAAGACCTTAGAAAGGCAGGGTAGGATAGATATAGGTCTGTTGCAGTTTGGGTTAAGAGTGTCCCCCCCTTTGAAGAGGGGGATGACCGCAGCTGCTTTCCAATCTTTGGGAATCTCAGACACGAAAGAGAGGTTGAACAGGCTAGTACTAGGGGTGGCAACAATTTCAGCAGATAATTTTAGAAAGAAAGAATGTCCAGATTATCTAGCCCGGCTGATTTGTAGGGGTCCATATTTTGCAGCTCTTTCAGAGCATAAGCTGACTGGATTTGGGAGAAGGAGAAATGGGGAAGGCTTGGGCGAGTAGCTGTGGGGGGTGCAGTGCTCTTGACCGGGGTAGGGGTAGCCAAGTGGAAAGCATGGCCAGCCATAGAAAAATGCTTGTTGAAATTCTCAATTATAGTGGATTTATCAGTGGTGACAGTATTTCCTATCTTCAGTGCAGTGGGCAGCTGGGAGGAGGTGTTCTTATTCTCCATGGACTTTACAGTGTCCCAGAACATTTTTGAGTTTGTGTTGCAGGAAGCAAATTTCTACATGAAAAGGCTATTCTTGGCTTTTCTAACTGCCTGTGTATATTGGTTTCTAGCTTCCCTGAAAAGTTGCATATCACGGGGGCTGTTCGATGCTAATGCAGAACGCCATAGGATGTTTTTGTGTTGGTTAAGGGCAGTCAGGTCTGGAGAGAAGCAAGGGCTATATCTGTTCCTGGTTCTAAATTTCTTGAATGGGGCATGCTTATTTAAGATGGTGAGGAAGGCATTTTAAAAAAATAACCAGGCATCCTCTACTGACGGGATGAGATCAATATCCTTCCAGGATACCCCGGCCAGGTCGATTAGAAAGGCCTGCTCGCTGAAGTGTTTCAGGGAGCGTTTGACAGTGATGAGTGGAGGTCGTTTGACCGCTGACTCATTACGGATGCAGGCAATGAGGCAGTGATCACTGAGATCTTGGTTGAAAACAGCAGAGGTGTATTTAGAGGGCAAGTTGGTTAGGATGATATCTATGAGGGTGCCCGTGTTTACGGCTTTGGGGTGGTACCTGGTAGGTTCATTGATAATTTGTGTGAGATTGAGGGCATCAAGCTTAGATTGTAGGATGGCTGGGGTGTTAAACATGTTCCAGTTTAGGTCGCCTAGCAGGACGAGCTCTGAAGATATATGGGGGGCAATCAGTTCACATATGGTGTCCAGAGCACAGCTGGGGGCAGAGGGTGGTCTATAGCAGGCAGCAACGGTGAGAGACTTGTTTTTAGAGAGGTGGATTTTTAAAAGTAGAAGTTCAAATTGTTTGGGTACAGACCTGGATAGTAGGACAGAACTCTGCAGGTTATCTTTGCAGTAGATTGCAACACCGCCCCCTTTGGCCGTTCTATCTTGTCTGAAAATGTTGTAGTTA
The DNA here is from genome assembly GCF_016432855.1 of Salvelinus namaycush. NCBI lineage: Eukaryota > Metazoa > Chordata > Actinopteri > Salmoniformes > Salmonidae > Salvelinus > Salvelinus namaycush. The sequence goes on from NC_052307.1 coordinate 70,568,711, forward strand.
GGGATGAAAATTTCAGAATTTTTGGTGGTCTTCCTAAGCCAGGATTCAGACACGGCTAGAACATCCGGGTTGGCAGAGTGTGCTAAAGCAGTGAATAAAACAAACTTAGTGAGGAGGCTTCTAATGTTAACATGCATGAAACCAAGGCTATTAACCTCTCTGGGATATAGGGGGTGCTGTTTCGACTTTGCGAAAATTGATCTCCAAATTAAACTGCCTAGTACTCAATTCTTGCTCGTACAATATGCATATTATTGTTATTATTGGATAGAAAACACTCTCTAGTTTCTATAACCGTTGGAATTATGTCTCTGAGTGAAACAGAACTCATTCTACAGCACTTTTCCTGCCAGGGAGTGAGATTTCAGAAATCTTGGCCCCTGCTCCCAGGTCAGTTCATAAGTCCCTGTGAATGCTATGATGCTACAAACACTGCCTACGCCTTCCTCTAGATGTCAGTAAGCGGGGAGATTTTGAATGGAGTGGATTGCGCAATCCGGGCTCTATAAATAGACCCTGGAGCAGAAAGAACGTCCTTTTCAACAGTGCGCTCGACGCAGAGTGGTCGTCGGACTGGCCTCCTTCCAAGCTTTGGTTTAGCCACTTATATATCGCCGGTCATATTTTTATTCGTTATAGGTGTTAAAGACATCATAAGGTAGTTAATTTAAACCGTTTTATAGCAATTTATATCCGTTTAGTGCGATTTTGAGGCATTTCTTTGTGACGTACTTTGAAGAGCCGGGCACGTTTCGGGGTCCCGGTCGAACGTTAGTGGGCATTTCGACGGACAAGAGGACATCTTTCGACCAAAAGAAGATTAGACCCAAGAAAGGATACATTGCCCAAGATTCTGATGGAAGATCACCTCATAGTAAGAAATATTTAAGATGATAAATCGTTGTTCTGTCGAAAAATTTTAAACGCATATTCCGCCATTTGTTTTGGTATAGCTTCGCTTGGCGAACCCTGTATTGCACAGTAAGGATAATTTTAGAAATGTAATTCAGCGATTGCATTAAGAACTAATTTGTCTTTCGATAGCTGTCCAACTTATATTTTTTTAGTCAAGTTTATGAATAGTTATTCATGAGACAAGATCACTGTTAAAGATGGCGCCCGACATTTTCAGGCTAGTTTTGCTAGTATTGTCATTGTATAACCACGTTTTTTTGTGGCTAAATATGCAAATTTTCGAACAAACTCTATATGTATGTTGTAATATGATGTTACAGGAGTGTCATCGGAAGAATTCTGAGAAGGTTAGTGAAAAAATTAATATATTTTGGCGATGATTACGTTATCGCTCTCTTTGGCTTGAATCAATGCTCGGGTAACGTTTGCACATGTGGTATGCTAATATAACGATTTATTGTGTTTTCGCTGTAAAACACTTAGAACATCTGAAATATTGTCTGAATTCACAAGATCTGTGTCTTTCCATTGCTGTGAGCTGTGTATTTTTAAGAAATGTTTTATGATTAGTAATTAGGTAATACACGTTGCTCTCTGTATTTATTCTAGTCGAGTTGTGATGGTGGGTGCAACTGTAAACTATGATTTCTACCTGAAATATGCACATTTTTCTAACAAAACCTATCCTATACAATAAATATGTTATCAGACTGTCATCTGATGAGTTTTTTTCTTGGTTAGTGGCTATCAATATCTTTATTTGGCCGAATTGGTGATAGCTACTGGTGGAGAGAAAAAATGGTGGACAAAGAAAAATGGTGTCTTTTGCTAACGTGGTTAGCTAATAGATTTACATATTTTGTCTTCCCTGTAAAACATTTTAAAAATCTGAAATGGTGGCTTTATTCACAAGATCTGTATCTTTCATTTGGTGTCTTGGACTTGTGATTTAATGATATTTACATATTTAGATGCTACTATTTAATTGTGACGCGATGCTAATCAGTGAGGGGGGGGTTGGGGGTGCTTGTCAGTTGGGACGCTAGCGTCCCAACTATCCCAGAGAAGTTAACAAGATGTTTATCTTTAATTTGCTGTATTGGACTTGTCAATGTGTGAATGTTACATATTTCAAAAATATATTTTTGAATTTCTCGCGCTGCCTTTTCAGCGGAATGTTGTCGGTGTTCCGCTAGCGGAACCCCTGCCCTAGAAAGGTTAATATCCCCTCTTAATAACCCCTCTGGCACCAAGGCACCCGGATCTATTAAGGCTTAATAACCCCTCTGGCCGCCAAGGCACCCGGATCTATTAAGCTAATTTTATTTATGGTAGTGCACCTTACCTCAGGCCATTTCGGACCTGCCCTGTTATCGATATTGGTTATTTAAAAAAAACAACCCCCCTAGTGAATCTGTTTGGAATACCCAAGCTCCTATTATTGATAAATTCTAAACATTTTAGAACATCAAATCAAAGATATCTTAAATCATTCCCCCCAAATTCGTAAATAAAGATTTACTGACCTGTCTTGTAGACTGGGAAAAGCAATGTAGGTTGGATCCCGTCACCGTCTCTGCCGACCTTAGGTATATACCGGCCTGTTATGGAACCCCAATGTCAGGGGACAGGTCTTTAATTTACGGGTCAATGACCCGCCTGTGCACGGTATTACGGCGTGGTACCTTCGGACGGCAGGGACAGATATTGAGATCCGGCTCGAAGGACCAATTGATAAGAGACTTAAGTTCTCATGTTTTTAACCAATTTAATTAAAGTATTCAGTCTGCTATATCGGGATTTGTAGGATACTGATATAAATAAAAACAGACAGAGGCCCAGTCTACAATAGTCAAATGTTTATTTACGTGAACGTTCTGCCTATCATTTCCGGTACATTGGTCTATATACCTCACATTTCGTCATAAACGTTCCTCCTCCTCTCAGATACAATGGCAACATAGGTCACAAGTCTTCTTCTCATACATTGTCCGCCACCTGTTATACAATCTACTACAAGCCCAAGGTCTCTCCCCTCCCTGGGTGGGGAGACTTCCATCCCTGTTATCAGTTTCACAGTGGTCACAAGTTGTCTGGCACAGTTCCTTGCCTACCAACAGTCCCTCTTTCTTATGGACAAACATTCTTCATCAGACAGGATATAATTCTGTTAGTTATAATTCTACATCATTTAGTCATTATTCATAAAATTCCCATAACATGTACAGACAAAGGTATGGTAGGATGTGAATACGGTGGAGGTAAACCTAGGTATTGAGTGATGATGAGAGAGATATTGTCTCTAGAAACATAATTGAAACCAGGTGATGTCATCGCATGTGTGGGTGGTGGAACTGAAAGGTTGGATAAGGTATAGTGAGCAGGGCTAGAGGCTCTACAGTGAAATAAGCCAATACACACTAACAAGAACAGCAATGAACAAGGCATATTGACATTAAGGAGAGGCATGCTTAGTCGAGTGATCATAAGGGTCCAGTGAGTAGAGGTTGGTTGGGGTCACGGCGATTCAGACAGCTAGCCGGGCCATCGGTAGCAAGATAGCATAGGATGGAGGTCTGTTTTTAGCCATCTCGTGCGTTTCCGTCGGTAGATTAGTGGGGTTCCGTGTGGTAGAGGGGATCAATCCAATTGGCAAAATATATATAGTTATAGTGACCCAAGAAAAATTGTCTGATAGACTTATTCAGATAGCAGCCGATAAGACAGCTAACGATTAGCGGGCCGCAGATGGGCGTTCAGGTAACGTCGCGACGGAGGGGCCAGTTGGATAACTCCCTTGAGCAGATAACGTCGGTAGTCCAGTCGTGAAGGCCCGGTGGGGCTCTGCATTGGCAGTAAAACGGGTCCGGATAGGTGATTGTAGCCCAGGAGTGGCTGATGGAACTCTTCAGCTGGCTAGCTCCGGAATAATTGATGTTTGCTCCGGGATCGACGTAAGCCAATAGTCACACGGATAGCAGCTAGCTAGCTGCGAAATCCAGTTGTAAATGTCCAGAGCTTGCGGTTGAAATCCGGGGATATGGAGAGAAAAATAGGTCCGGTATGTTCTGGTCTGAGTCGCGTTGTACAAAACTGGCGATAGATTTTCGCGCTAAAGGAATAGCTGATGACCACAAACCGTGGTTAGCTGAATACTAACGTTAGCCAGTAAACTGGCTAGCTTCTGGCTAGCTTCTGGTTAGCTTCTGGCTAGCTTCTGGTTAGCTTATGGCTAGCTTCTGGTTAGCTTCTGGTTAGCTTCTATTGTGGATTTCAGATTTGAGGTAAATAATACTTTTTTTTTAAATTGGTGAGGCGGGTTGCAGGAGAGTGTTTTGAAGTTGAGTTATTGGAAAAGAAAATATATAAAAGATATGCGAAGAAAGGTGTAAATATATATATATACGGGATACGACAAGACGAGGACAAAGGACGTCTGACTGCTATGCCATCACGGTGTGTTCAATAAAGACATGAAAACGTAGAATTGTTTGTGTGTTGTTGTGGCTTAGATGAAGAGCAGATCAAATTTGATGACAAATTTATGCAGAGATCTAGGTAATTCCAAAGGGTTCACCTACTTTTTCTTGCCACTGTATATAAATTAATGCTTCCGTGGTGCCCCAGGTTATTAATGGTTTAATTGTTGCATGGTTTAATTCAATCACATAATCAATTAAACGTTAGGTAATCGATTTGATAAAATAGCATGTCATATAATTTAATCATAGTCAGAGACACGACTGTGATGGGGACACGACGAACCCCCTCCATTACAGTCCCGTCGATGTGAATGGTGGCGTGCTCAGCCCTCCGTTTCCTGTAGTCCAGGATCAGCTCCTTTATCTTTCTGACGTTGAGGGAGAGGTTGTTGCCCTGGCACCACACTGCCAGGTCTTTGATTTCCTCCCTGTAGGCTTTCTCATCGTCATCGGTGATCAAGCATGTAGCATCGTGTCGTCTGCAAACTTAATAATGGTGTTGGAGTTGTTCGCAGCCACACTGTCGTGGGTGAACAGGAAGTACAGGAGGGGCCTAAACTCTTAGAAAAACGATTCCAAAAGGGTTCTTTGGCTGTCCCCATAGGATAACCCTTTTTGGTTACCGGTATAATTTTTTTTGGTTCCAGGTAGAACTCTTTTGGGTTCCAAAATAACCTAAAAGGGTTGTACCTGGAACCAAAAAGCGTTCTTCAAAGGGTTCTCCTATGGGGACAGCCAAAGAACCATTTTAGGTTCTAGATACTGTAGCACCTTTTTTCTAAGCGTATAACCACACACACCTGAGGGACCCCCGTGTTGAGGAGGTGTTGTTGCCTACTCTCAACACCTGAGGGACACCCGTGTTGAGGAGGTGTTGTTGCCTACTCTCAACACCTGAGGGCGGCCTGTCAGGAAGTCCAGGATCCAGTTGCTGAGGGAGTTGTTTGATCCCAGGGTCCTTAGCTTAGTGATGAGCTTTGAGGGCACTATGGTGTTGAACGCTGAGCTGTAGTCAATGAACAGCATTCTCACATAGGTGTTCCTTTTGTCCAGGTGGGAAAGAGCAGTGTGGAATGCAATAGAGATTGCCTCGTCTGTGGATCTGTTCAGGGTGTTTGGGATGATAATGTTGATGTGAGCCATGACCAGCCTTTCAAAGCATTTCATGGTTACAGATGTGAGTGCTACAGGGTGATAATCATTTAGACAGGTTACCTTGGTGTTTTTGGGCACAGGGACTATGGTGATCTGCTTGAAACATGTAGATATTACAGACTGGGTCAGGGAGAGGTTGAAAATGTCAGTGAAGACACTGAAGTATGAAGTATGCGTCTTGGTAATCCTTATTTATCAAATTTCCAAATGGCCGTAATCCTTTGAACGCAACACGTTCAAAGGGGGCGAGGAAACAACGGAGCCCCGTTCAATAAAGGGAAACGAAGTGGGTGGAGGGGCGATTTGCACGTGGAGCTTGGCAAAGGGGGCCATGATTTCTTGACATAATTGTAATCCAAACCCAAACTTAATTTACTTTTTGTGACGCACTGAGGTTCCAAACTCCATTTTAGACGAGACAGACTTTATTACAAAAATTATCCTATTTATACTTTGTATAAAATTTTGACAATAGAGGCCAAATAGGCCATTTTCAAAGGGATTAGGTAAGCGTTTCCCAAACTTGGTCCTCAGGACCCCAAAGGGTGCATGTTTTGGCCCCAACAGTACACAGCTGATTAAAATAATCAACAAATTTGATTATATTTTTTATTTAACCAGGCAAGAATGAACTCTTATTTACAATGACAGCCTACCGGGGAACAGTGGGTTAACTGCCTTGTTCAGGAGCAGAACAACAGACTTTTACCTTGTCAGCTCGGGGCTTTGATCCAGCAACCTTTCAGTTAATGGCCCAACACTCTAACCACTAGGCTACCTGCCACCCCTGAATCAGCTGTGTAGTACTTAAGCAAAAAACTAAACGTGCACGTCTTGGGCTCTTCAGGACTGAGTTTGGGAAATGCTGGATTAGTTGTTTTTTAGGGGCAGTCGCTCTTTAATAAGGATCGGTGGTCTGTGAAGGCCTAGCCACAGAAAACAGACCCTCTCATTGAAAGAGTTGCCGCACTCCTGTCATGTTGTCTTTTTTGTTGCTGCTATCTTATAAAATGATGTTTACACCTTCTGGTAGTATCATACTTTTATTGATCAACTGTTTGTGTCTGTTTGCGGTTTCACTTTTACCACCCATTTATTCCTACACCCATGTTGAGAAAGATTGTGGTTTGCATAATTCCATATTGCTTCAATGCATCGTTGAGAGGCTCTTACTGTCCCGTACTGCACCTGGGAAATGGCCGCGAGAATGTGCATTTCAGTTCAGAGGCTGAACATGAAAAGTCAATTACAGAGATGGATGGAGATGTGACTGAGGTCCCTGGCTGACACTTTTGACTCATGTGGTTCTTTTCTGTAGGAGTCCTTTTTTCATTGGGCTTTTGGAGTGACTGAATCTGACTGCTAGGAGCCATCGATGTGGACACAGGAAAATTCATCCTCTTTGTCCCCAAGCTGCCTGAGAGCTATGCAACCTGGATGGGAGATTGAGTCACTGGCAACGCCTTTCAGCTCAGTCACAGGAGAGAGAGGGAGAGAGGGAGAGAGCGAAGAAGAGAGAGAGAGAGTTTATTTTTTAAATTAGCTCATTTTCAGAATGAATGTGTGTGGCTGCCTGTTATTGCATATCTAGCCCTTTGGGTTCTCGAAAGAAGATATTATTTTGAAATGGATTCCATAGACTTCAAACCTTTATCTTTTCTCTCAAGCTCAGCAGACGGAGTCAGGAGTATTGCTGCCTTTGCTTTAATCAGCAAATTGAGTGGACGCATCCAGCTTATCTTAAAAGGCCCTCTTCGTAGACAATAGTGCTTCTGCAGACTGTTTCAGTTTGAAGTCTCTGAAACACAATGGATGGAATATTAGATTACCATAGTTCTTTATTGTTGTTTTACATGTATATATATTTATTCAGCTTCTAGCCTTGCTTCAGTTAGACTAATTAGTCCACTGCTGCCTCATCTCTCTCTCTCTCTCTCTCTCTCTCTCTCTCTCTCTCTCTCTCTCTCTCTCTCTCTCTCTCTCTCTCTCTCTCTCTCTCTCTCTCTCTCTCTCTCTCTCTCTACTATTGTAGTGATTTTGGAGGGCTACATGCTGGGAGATATGCTATTTCCCAGCTATTAAGCTCTGTCTGTATTTTTCCTTAGATGTCACAGCCGCTAGAACTGTATTGTGCTAAACTGCCTAAGAGAAACACTTTATTTGTTCTTAAATCGAGTGTTTACAACATTGCCATTAACACACTGTGGCTGATATTTTGGCAGTGGAAAAATATGGGGATTTAACAAAAAAACAACTTGCGCCATACTGTACTTTATTCTTACGTAATCATGTGCCATGTGTAGACGTTTTAGACAGTTATGAAACATGTGCCATGTGTAGACGTTTTAGACAGTTATGAAACATGTGCCATGTGTAGACGTTTTAGACAGTTATGAAACATGTGCCATGTGTAGACGTTTTAGACAGTTATGAAACATGTGCCATGTGTAGACGTTTTAGACAGTTATGAAACCAGGGGTGGCTGATGGGTGAACACCTGCCACCTCACTCAACCAACCTTTGTCAGAACCTGATAGATGGAGGAAAGTAATTATTTGTTGTATCTATGCAGTGATGCGTCTGACTCATTTGGGTGACCTTGGCACCATTGTCACTGTGACTCAGATTATATGTGGATATGATCAGCCTCAGGAGACAGCCCACCACTTTCAGCAATATGGACTCAACACACTAAGAATCCTGTACTCTTGTACACTGTGTGTGTGTGTGTGTGTGTGTGTGTGTGTGTGTGTGTGTGTGTGTGTGTGTGTGTGTGTGTGTGTGTGTGTGTGTGTGTGTGTGTGTGTGTGTGTGTGTGTGTGTGTGTGTGTGTGTGTTTGTGTGTGTGTGTTTGTGTGTGTGTTTGTGTGTGTTATCCTGCTACTTAAGGCCTACTCATTATAACAGAATGTGTTTGTGTCTTTTGACAGGATCCATCCCTGGGAATACTTCAAGGAGAAATATGTTGTCGATGAGGTGCAATACACTTGTGATGCAAGTTAGTGTGTACGTGCACATGTTCTTTTTAAGTCTGTGTTTTTTTGAGTAACAGTGCAGAAGATGCGTCTTACGGTATTTAGGTTGAAAGCCTGGTCAGGGTGCAGAGCTTTATACTGGAAACTGAACCAATGGGCAGAGGTAAAGAAAAAACAATGATGGTTTCATTCATTCATAGTGTGTATAAAACATAATCATTTGGTGGGTGCTCATATGTGTCCTATTTCAATTGTGTGAATTGGAAATGTGTTTTTTGCATATCTTTCTCTCCCTGAGACATCTTCTGGGATTGAGGTCATGGCCAGGGTCTACCATTATCAACAGTGACCCTGGAGCAATTAGGATTAATTGCCTCACTCAAGGTCATATCAACAGATTTCTTACCTTGTCGGCTTGGAGATTCAAACTGGCAACCTTTGGGTTACTTCCCCACACGCTAACCCCTAGGCTACTAATAACCTATGCTATAGCAGGCCATTGGAACGTTCTATGTGTGCCCTGTCATTAACTGCCATGCCCTTTGCACGACTTGACTTAACTTGACTTATTTCCTTTAGGTCCTAGTGGAGCAAATGTCCTTTGCATGTAGAGGCCATGATTTTTGTTATGATAAGTAACTGTAATGTCTCCCACAAGGGATCATTCTTCAAAGCGTTACACACTATTGCCTCTCTCGTCATACAAAACAGCTAGCCTATATGAGGAGATGGTAAAGCTCAGAATGATTTGAGCTCACACTGTGGAAACACTCTTTATTCCTGCAGACCAGCATGGTCATTAGCATGATGCTATCTGTCACTGAGGCATATGGCACATTAAGATTAAGTATGCATGCAGTGGTTTTGACGTTTACCCAATGGTCTTTTAAGATGCATACACCTGTTTGTTTAGCAGGTATAAGCAAATGAGGACAGAGGGACGGGGTAAGAAAGGGGAGTGTTTAAGTTTCAATCTACACTTTCAACCTTGGGATACTTATTTTATTTAACTAGGTAAGTAAGTTAAGAACAAATTATTATTTACAATGACGGCCAAGACCTAACAACGCTTGGCCAATTGTGCGCTGCCCTATGGGACTCCCAATCACGGCCAGTTGTGATACCCCCTGGAATCAAACCAGGTCTGTAGTGACACCTCTAGCACTGAGATACAGTGCCTTCGACTGCTGCGCCACTCGGAAGCCCTAAAACAAGTTGTGAGTTAATCTATATTTAGTTGTCAATAATTTATCAGCCTTGAACCAAAATACTGTGCCTTTCCTTTTCACTTGAGATTGTGAGATAAACATTTGACATTTTAAGGAGAATTTAGCACTGCTCTGCAGTTCTATATTTTTATTTTATTATGTTTGCTTTTATGTGGTGTTCCTTGGGGGATGGAGAGTGCACCGTGTGCTCTGCACAGGTTCCCTTCCCATACCTCCACACAGATCCTGGCAGGGTCTAATATCTCCCCCTCCACAGCTTTTGATCCTGCCAGGTAAGCAGGTAAGTAAGGTGGATGAGGGCCTGCTCATCTGCTCTCATCTGCTGAATGCAGAAACACAGAGTAGAGCAGACCAGTGGTGTTTGTGAGAGTCAGTCTGGGTGCCACTGCCAGGCTTATTCTCCCTGGTGCCTCTGTGTTAATGACAGAGAACGTGCAGGACCTTTGAATGATGCATAGAGCTTATGCACATCTCTTGGCATTCAGCCAGAATAAGCCCCATCTACAGTACTTTGAAGAATGAATCCCATATGTCATGGTGTACTTCCGTACACATCTTTGAAGACGTCATTTGAATGTGTTTCATAGACTACTACCATGTTAATCACCTCACAACACTGTACACATTATTTTATTTTGAAACCATTATTCCTTGTAGGTGAAAAATGTCTCTTCTCTTGTTTGGAGGATTGAGGCAAATGCATGCTGATCCTGTGCGGTTCATCATGTGTGAGGGTGACATACTGTCAGACTGAGTGTCAGGATTATGGATGAGAGTGCTGCTGGCAGGGAAGGTGACTGACCAGCCCTGCCCAAGTGTAAACCCATTTCACTGTGTACTGTACCCATGGAGATCTGACGTACAGTAGAGTTGATTAAGGGGTATTGGAAATTTGAATACAGAGTAGGCTGGTTGAGAACATAGAACCTTGAGGTAGCCTTAATTTGTTAATATGCTGTTTTGATGTCTTTTAAAATCTACATTTAAATTAGAAATCGTATTTAAAATGCATGCCATTTGAATTTTAATCTCAATCATGATTCTTTTTCCAAAGGTCCTTCACCATAGATGCTGTTTGACATCATGTCTCTAAGTATGTAGACTCAGTGCTTCATGGCTACCCACTGGGCGAAAACGGATTGAATCAACGTTGTTTCGACATCCTTTAAACCCCAAAGAATCTATGTGATGCTGTTGAATCAACTTGAAAAGGGCAATTCGTATTTTTTTCACCCAACTGAAATGTTTTGTTGATGTCACATTGAATTCACGTTAGTTGACAACTCAACCAAATGTAAATCAAAACTAGATGTTGAACTGACGTCTGTGTCCAGTGGGTACTGTCGTCCCTAAGGTGCAAAGTCCAATAAACAAAACATTTGTGGGTGGCCCATCATGTCTAGGCACCAATAACAACGTTTAAATGAGATTGAGGTGAGGGAGGGTCACTTGCTTCAATTCAAGCTTCCAGGAAGTGCAAACCCATGTCTCTGGAAGCAGCTTTTAGCACTACTCAAACAAATCATTTGAAGGAGCAAATAGTGAAGAAAAACATCAACAAGCTTGAGATGGGTAATCTTAAGAAACAACAGAAAGTGAAGAGTAAACACTGAAATGTTATTCATTTTGCCAACAACTTGCTGTGATGTGGATTCTCCCCCTGCCCTCCAATGGCAATAAAGCCCTGATAATTGTAGGTTCCAATCTCAGGCACCCCTCTCTCTCTCTCTCTCACTCTCTCTCGCTCTCGCTCTCTCGCTCTCGCTCTCTCTCTCTCTCTGCTTTTAGAAAGCATTTACCAGTAGTCAAGGGGTAGTGCTGCGGTGCAAAGGGAATAGCTGTCATTACATAAACAGCAACAACCACAACAAACGGAAACACAGAACAGTCTGGTGGAACAGTTTGTTGGTGGACTGCAGGGCAGATTGGATGTGATTGAGACCTTATTTGGAGAGAGGGATCCCTGACTGTTTGGTGCCCCTCTATCCCAATGTAATGCCACAGTGTGTATTCATTAGGCAGCCCCTTACATCCCATCCCCTTGATCTGTCATTAAGGGGCCTTGTTTGAGTTTCTCCACATCCATTACATATACAGTGCATTCGGAAGTATTCAGACCCCTTGACTTTCTCCACATCTTGTTACGTTACAGCCTTATTCTAAAATGGATTAAATATAAAAATGTTCTGAATAATCCACACACAATACCCCAAAAAGACAAAGCTAAAACAGTTTTTTAGAAATGTTTGCTAATTTATTAACAATAAAAAACAGAAATACCTTGTTTACGTAAGTATTCAGACCCTTTGCTATGAGACTCGAAACTGAGCTCAGGTGCATCCGGTTTCCATTGCTCATCCTTGATGTTTCTACAATTTGATTGGCGTCTACCTGTGGTTAATTCAATTGATTGGACATGATTTGGAAAGGCACACACCTGTCTATATAAGGTCCAAAGGTTAACAGTGCATGTCAGAGAAAAAAACAAGCTATGAGGTCGAAGGAATTGTCCATAGAAACAGGATTGTGTCGAGGCACAGATCTGGACAAGGGTACCAAAAGATGTTTGTAGCATTGAAGTCAAGGGGTCTGAATACTAGCACTATGTGACATCGGCTAATGTAAAAAGGGCTTTATAAAAACATGTGATAGAATTTGATTGAAGGTCCCCAAGAACACAGGGGCCTCCATCATTCTTAACCTCTTGACGCTAGGGGTCAGATTTTTTTAATTTTTAAAAATAACGTTCCCAAGGTAAACGGACTATTTCTCAGGTCCAGATCGTAGAATATGCATATAATTTACAGATTAGGATAGAAAACACTCCAAAGTTTCCAAAACTGTCAAAATATTGTCTGTGAGTATAACAAAACTGATTCTGCAGGCGAAAACCTGAGAAAATCTAACCCGGAAGGGATTTTTTAATTTTTTATCTGTGTTTCCTGGCCCGTCTTTCTTCCATTTAAAGGGGTATCAACCAGATTCCTTTTCCAATGGCTTCATCAGGCTGTGACCAGGCTTTAGACATAGTTTCAGGCTTTTATTTTGAAAAATGAGCGAGATTTTTCAAAACTAGTCAGGTGTCCTCTGATTAGTTCCTGCGCGCGAGAGGGGTAGCTCTCCATTTTCTTTTTCTCTCTTATTGAATAGGTTACGGTCCGGTTGAAATATTATCGATTATGTTTGTTAAAAACAACCTGAGGATTGATTATAAAAAACATTTGACATGTTTCTACGAACATTACGAATACTTTTTGGAATTTTCGTCGAACGGAACGAGGCTTTGGTTTTCTGAACATAACGCGCAACCCAAATGGCGTTTTTTTGTTATAAAAGTAATATTTATCGACCAAAAATAACATTTGTTGTGTAACTGGGAGTCTCGTGAGTGCAAACATCCGAAGATTATCAAAGGTAAGCGATTAATTTTATTGCTTTTCTGACTTTCGTGACCATGCAAATTCGGGGCTAGCTGTTGTAGCATTGATTGATACACTCACAAAAGCTTGGATTGCTTTCGCTGCAAAGCATATTTTCAAAATCTGACACGATAGGTCGATTAACAACAAGCTAAGCTGTGTTTTGGTATATTTCACTTGTGATTGCATGATTATAAATATTTTTTGTAATATTTTTGAATCTGGTACGTTTGGGAATTTTCTTCTGCCTTTCAGGACCGGAACGAGGCTGTAATTTCTGAACATAACGCGCAACCCAAATGGTGTTTTTTTGTTATAAAAATAATATTTATCGAACAAAAATAACATTTATTGTGTAACTGGGAGTCTCGTGAGTGCAAACATCCAAAGATTATCAAAGGTAAGCGATTAACTTTATTGCTTTTCTGACTTTCGTGACCATGCTAATTTGGGGCTAGCTGTTGTAGCATTGATTGATACACTCACAAAAGCTTGGATTGCTTTCGCTGCAAAGCATATTTTCAAAATCTGACACGATAGGTGGATTAACAACAAACTAAACTGTGTTTTGGTATATTTCACTTGTGATTGCATGATTATAAATAGTTTTAGTAATATTTTTGAATCTGATACGTTTGGGAATTTTCTTCTGCCTTTCAGGATTATAAATATTTTTTGTCATATTTTGCGCCCTGCAATTCAGCGGTTGTTTAGGAAAATGATCCCGTAAAAGGGATCCGTAACGCAGAGAAGTTAAATGGAAGATGTTTGGAACCATTGTCATGACGTTGCCCTGTTGGTGAGGTTTATGACCCCCCATAAATACCTTTCCCCCTTTTCTCTCTCTACTCTACAGAATGGACTCTTGGAAAGCCCTTTGTTAACATAGAGAGAGTATGGTAACATCAAAAGGTTGGGAACGGAACAATATTTCGGTAATCCAACCAGTTGAAAGTGTCCGTTGGTACTTAAAGAATATGATGTCAGATCAGTTGTCGTCTGAGACATTATTACTGATGATAGGACGACATAAATTGTATCTTGGAAAGTCGACACATTCTAGTTATCAGATTCACATGGAATTGTTGTGCAATTTAAATGTTTAAATATGAAACTATTTGTGAAAAGATTAAATGTAATTTTAGCTTCTAAATGAGAGAATTGTTTTCATCAAGTAAACTATGATCACTCAGTGGCCACGCCCAAGTGAACAGACATTGGTTGAGAAATATGAAACATGCCCTCCTCTCCCCCACTACGAAAGCCCGTTGACGGCTTTATGCTCCCGATGACGTGAGGACTGATGTCCATACGTTTAAAAGAGCTAATATCAACGTGGAGGTGACTATCGCCACGCTGGAAGGATGAATTTCGACTACACCAGACAGAATATAGCACGAGCTGAGTATGGCAACTTGGTATGACCTTTGAAATCTTATTCACTAAAGAAGTGATACATCCTAGACATTGAGTTATCAGCAGCAGCTGTAAACGTGCGTGGCCTAGGAAAGGACAGACTATCTCTTCAGAACGACAGGGTACTACAACGTATCCGTTCTACCACACAACGACAGACTACAACGTATACGCCCAGAAATATTCTTCAAAGGACAAGGGAGATCTCTGCTGGGCAACCCAGCCTTCCATCTTCGACCAATATATCGAAGCGCAGCTCAGAGTAAATTTATTTCTTGCATTTTCCTTTTCCGAATGGGCGGTTATTTAGAATGCATAAGATTCTGTATTTACAATAGCATAGCTTCATAAGATCCGATAGAGACCCAATCCTTTTGTTCCTCAGTCTTCCCGCTCTTTCATTCAAACCCAATCCCCTTTCTTTGTGCAACCAGCCGTCATATCGGTTTCGTCCGCTCGGGACGTTTTCTTTTATGACATAATTAGTAATCGATGTATGATCCATCCTGTGTATATGTAATTCTGTGTGATTTTTTTGGTATTTAGTAAATAAATAACTAAACCAAATTTTGTATTGCTGATTCAACCAGGGTTCGTGAAGATAACCAAGAATTTTACAACGTTCAGATGAGACTGAATAAGGAGATGATTAATAATTGACTGATATTGATATAAAAGATTACCAGATTTTACAGAGTTTATTCGGAAGACAACAGCTCTATAAACCTTCTTCTGTGGTTCCGTGGTGCTTCCTAGTTAATTACATTTACATGATTAGTTTAATCGGGTAATATTAATTACAGAGAATTGATTTGATAAAATAGCATGTCATATAACATTTAATCCATAGTAAAGTTACGACACCATCAAGACTCTTCCTAGAGCTGGCCGTACTGAGCAATCAGGGGAGAAGGGCTTTAGTCAGGGAGGTGACCAAGAATCCGATGGTCACTCTGACAGAGCTCCAGAGTTCCCCTGAGGAGATGGGAGAACCTTCCAGAAGGACAACCATCTGTGCAGCATTCCACCAATCAGGCCTTTAGAGGGGCCAGACGGAAGCCATTCCTCAGTAAAAGGTACATGACAGCCCGCTTGGAGTTTGCCAAAAGGCACCTAAAGGACTCTCAGACCATGAGAAACAAGATTTTTTGGAATGCCAAGTGTCACATCTGGAGGAAAGTATCACATCTGGCACCATCCCTACGGTGAAGCTTGGTGGTGGCAGCATCATTCTGTGTGGATGTTTTTCAGCGGCAGGGACTGTGAGACTAGTCAGGATTGAGGGGAAGATGATCGGAGCAAAGTACAGAGAGATCCTTGATGAAAACCTGCTCCAGAGCGCTCAGGACCTCAGACTGGGGCGAAGGTTCAAACAGGACAGCGACCCTAAGCACACAGCCAAGACAACACAGGAGTGGCTTCGGGACAAGTCTGTGAATGTCCTTGAGTGGTCCAGCCAGAGCCCGGACTTGAACCTGATCGAACATCTCTGGAGAGACCTGAAAATAGCTGTGCAGCGACGCTCCCCATCCAACCTGACAGAGCTTGAGGGGATCTGCAGAGAAGAATGGGAGAAAATCCCAAAATTCAGGTGTGCCAAGCTTGTACTGTCACACCCAAGAAGACTCAAGGCTGTAATTTCTGCCAAAGGTGCTTCAACAAAGTACTGAGTAAAGGGTCTGAATACTTATGTAAATGTGTTATGTCCGTTTTTTTATTTGTTAGAAATTTGCTAAAATTAAACCGTTTTTGCTTTGTCATTATGGGTTATTGTGTGTAGGAGGATTGAGAAGGAAAAAAACTATTTAATTCATTTTAGAATAAGGCTGTAAACGTAACAAAATTTGGAAAAAGTCAAGGGGTCTGAATACTTTCCAACTGCACTGTAAGCGTGCTCAATGCTTTGTAATGACAGATTACAGACTTGTCACTAAATGGTTCTGAATTTTGCATTCGCACCATATGAACAGTATGTCGTGTGTTCTTGTCATTGAAAATCTACTTACTGTAAATTGAGCCAGGAAAAAATCAAACAAGACAAAGCCATACTCATCTGGGATGTTTGAAATAGTAAACTGCGCATTCAACTCTGCAGTAAACAAAATATCTTGTTTGGAGAATTATATTGTTAGGAAAAACACTGGGGAAGTATACTCACATTAAACAATTGAACAAAATGCACAATTTGAAAAGTCCCATTCCAGCTGCACAGCGCTACTTTCGTGCTGGATATGAGAGTGGTCATAATGAGATGATGGGTTATGCTGGTGTAACAGTATAACTTTAAACCGTCCCCTCGCCCCGACACGGGCGCGAACCAGGGACCCTCTGCACACATCAACAACAGTCACCCACGAAGCGTCGTTACCCATCGCTCCACAAAAGCCGCGGCCCTTGCAGAGCAAGGGGAAACCCTACTTCAGGTCTCAGAGCAAGTGACGTAACCGATTGAAATGCTATTAGCGCGTACCCGCTAACTAGCTAGCCATTTCACATCCGTTACACTGGGCTCCCTCTGGGTTGTTTAATATTAATTAAATTACCATCAGTGCCCCCACACATCAGCTTAATAACACAGATTTTCTCAGTCTCTCTCTCTCTCTCTCTCTCTCTCTCTATCTATCTCTGTCTCTCTCTCTCTCTCTCTCTCTCTCTCTCTCTCTCTCTCTCTCTCTGTCTCTCTCTATCTATCTCTGTCTCTCTCTGTCTTTGTCTTTGTCTCTCTCTCTCTCTCTCTCTCTCTCTCTCTCTCTCTCTCTCTCTCTTGCTCTCTCACTTTCTGCCACTGCTTTTAGAAAGAAGTTGCCAGTAGTCAAGGGGTAGTGTTGCGGTGCAAAGGGAATAGCTGTCATTACATAAACAGCAACAACCACAACAAACGGAAACACAAAATAGTCTGGTGGAACAGTTTGTTGGTGGACTGCAGTGCAGATTGGATGTGACTGAGATCTGGAGAGAGGGATCCCTGACTGTTTGGTGCCCCTCTATCCCAATGTAATGCCACAGTGTTTATTCATTAGGCAGCCCCTTACATCCCATCCCCTTGGTCTGTCATTAAGGGGCCTTGTTTGAGTTCCTTCACATCACTTACATATATAGTGCACCCTAAATGGCACCCTTTTTCCTATATAGTGCACCACCATATGGGCTGGTCAAAAGTAGTGCACTATATAGGGAATAAGATGCCATTTGGAGCGCAGATAAATCACTCTGGAAAGGCCCCTGTGCCCAACTTGGTAATAAATAAAAATCAAATTGTATTGGTCACATACAAATCTTTTGCAGATGTTATTGCCGGTGTAGTGAAATGCTTGTAATTAAAGCTGCTTGACTTCCCTGCAATATGCAAACAAGCCAATCTTGATCACCATAATTATCATAATTCCCCACTTACCTAAAATGGTCATTTGCTTCTCAATGTTCTGGATCCAATCACAAATTATAGATTACAGACTCGTCGATAAATAGTGTGTTCTTGTCATTGAAAATCTACTTACTGTAAATTGAGCCAGGAAAAAATCAAACAAGACAAAGCCATACTCATCTGGGATGTTTGACATAGTAAACTCTCCATTCATTTCTGCAGTAAACATATCTTGTTTGGAGAATTATACTGTTTGGAAAAAACACTGGGGTTGTATTCTCACATTAAACAATTTAACAAAATGTACAATTTGAAAAGTCCCATTCCAGCTGCACAGCACTTTTTTTGTGCTGGATATGAGAGTGGTCATGATGAGATGATGGGTTATGCTGGGCTCCCTCTGGGTTGCTTAAGATTAATTAAATTATCATCAGTGCCCCCACACATCAGCTTAATAACAGAATTTTTCAGCTAGTTGCTCAACATATTCACTCAACATAGTCTCTCAGCTTCGTATTTGCTCAATTGTCATGTTTACACCTTAATCATTGCCAGTGAAATATTACACAGACTACTTTTGTCTCAACAAACTTGCACTGAGGTGCAATGGTCTTGTCAGTGTCTGTATTCATTATAGTATCGCATTTTTTGTTCACATGAAACCGTGCGTGACCATAATATGTGTGAGCTTTCCCAACTACTCATCATGTGAATGTTAGCAGCAACATACTGCTCTGACACATTCTGTTTCTGTCCTCGGTCCTCAGTCTCAGTCTCTACTCTCCTAATCGGGCTGTTTTTAACAAGATCCTATCTATCTTGACCTCTTAGGCTCACCATGACACTGTCCCTCTCTGTAAATTGGGAGAGATATTTACTTGTTTTCATCTCCAATATCTTGTCAGATTGCCTGATAACAGTGATTGATCTTTTGCCATTCAGAAGCCAAATGGGCAAGATAAAACATGTAAATGCCTTTGAACGGGGTATGGTAATAGGTGCCAAGCGCACCAGGGTTGAGTAGGGTTGTGTTGTGTTTCAGAGGACGCATGGCTCTTGACCTTTGCCTCTCCCAAGTCCGTACAGGAGTTGCAGCGATGGGACAAGACTGTAACAACCAATTGGATAAAAAAACTCCCTAGTTGATGTCAAGCATACCCATAACATGATGCAGTCACCACCATGCTTGAAAATATGAAGTGTGGTACATAGTGATGTTTTGTGTTGGATTTACCCCAAACATAATGTTTTGTATTAAGGACGTAAACTTAATTTCTCCACCATTTTTTTGCAGTTTTACTTTAGTGCCTTATTGCACACAGAATGCATTTTTCTTCTGTACAGGCTTCCTTTAGGATCTTATTGTGGAGTAACTACAATGTTGTTGATCCATCCTCAGTTTTCTCCAATCACAGCCATTGAACTCTATAACTGTTTTAATGTTTTAAAGTCACCATTGACCTAAAGGTGAGATCCCTGAGCGGTTTCGTTCCTCTCCGGCAACTGAGTTAGGAAGGATGCTTGTATCTTTGTAGCAACTGTGTATTGATACACCATCCGAAGTGGAATTAATAACTTCACCATGCTCAAAGAGATATTCAAAGTCTGCTTTTTTTTACCCATCTACCAAGAGGTACCATTCTTTGCGAAGCATTGGAAAACCTCCCTGGTCTTTGTGGTTGAATCTGTGTTTGAAATGCACTGATCGACTGAGAGACCTTACAGATCATTTTACATGTGGGGTATAGAGATGATTTAGTCATTCAAAAATCATGTTAAACATTATTATTGCATACAGAGTGACCTGCACATTTTAACTCCTGTACTTATTTAGGCTTGCCATAACAAAGGCGTTGAATACTTATTGACTCAAGACATTTCAGCTTTTCATTTTTAATTAATTTGTCAACATTTCTAAAAACATACACTACCAGTCAAAAGTTTTAGAACACCTTCACATTCAAGGGTTTTTCTTTATTTGTACTATTTTCTACATTGTACAATAATAGTGAAGGCATCAAAACTATGAAATAACACATATGGAATCATGTAGTAACCAAAGAAGTGTTAAACATATCAAAATATATTTTAGATTTTAGATTCTTCAAATAGCCACCCTTTGCCTTGATGACAGCTTTGCACACGCTTGGCATTCTCTCAACCATCTTCACCTGGAATGCTTTTCCAACAGTCTTGAAGGAGTTCCCACATATGCTGAGCACTTGCTGACTGCTTTTCCTTCACTCTGCGGTCCGAGTCATCCCAAACCATCTCAATTTGGTTGAGGTCGGGGGATTGTGGAGGCCAGGTCATCTGATGCAGCACTCCATCACTCTCCTTCTTGGTCAAATAGCCCTTACACAGCCTGGAAGTGTGTTGGGTCATTGTCCTGTGATAGTGATAGTTCCACTAAGCCCAAACCAGATGGGATGGCGTATCGCTGCAGAATGCTGTGGTAGTCATGCTGGTTAAGTGTGCCTGGAATTCTAAATAAATCACAGACAGTGTCACCAGCAAAGCACCCCCACACAATAACACCTCCTCCTCCATGCTTTAGAAATACACATGCAGAGACCATTCGTTCACCCACACTAATGTCCATTGCTCGTGTTTCTTGGTCCAAGCAAGTCTCTTCTTCTTATTGGTGTCCTTTAGTAGTGGTTTCTTTGCAGCAATTCGACCATGAAGGCCTGATTCACACAGTCTCCTCTGAACAGTTGTTGAGAAGTGTCTGTTATTTGAACTCTGTAAAGCATTTATTTGGGCTGCAATTTCTGAGGCTGGTAACTCTAATGAACGTATCCTCTGCAGCAGAGGTAACTCTGGGTCTTCCTTTCCTGTGGCGGTCCTCATGAGAGCTAGTTTCATCATAGCGCTAAATGGTCTTTGCGACTGCACTTGAAGAAACTTTAAAAGTTCTTGAACTTTTCCGTATTGACTGACCTTCATGTCTTAAAGTAATGATGGGCTGTTGTTTCTCTTTGCTTATTTGAGTTGTTCTTGCCATAATATGGACTTGGTTTTTTACCAAATAGGGCTATAATATGGCCTTTTTCCAAATAGGTATATCTTCTGTATACCCCCCTACCTTGTCACAACACAACTGATTGGCTCAAGCATATTAATCTTAAGGATCCGCCCCTTATTTTCAATTTTCGCTTAAAATGACATACCCAAAACTAACTGCCTGTAACTCAGGCCCTGAAGCAATGATATGCATATTCTTGGTATCATTTGAAAGGAAACAAGTTGAAGTTCGTGGAAATATGAAAGGAATGTAGGAGAATATAACACAATAGATCTGGTAAAAGATAATACAACTGTTCTTTTGTATATTTTTTGCACCATCATCTTTGAAATGCAAGAGAAAAGCCATAATGTATTATTCCAGCCCAGCTACAATTTCGATATTGGTCAATAGATGGCAGCAGTGTATGTGCAAAGTTTTAGACTGATCCAATGAACCATTGCATTTCTGTTAAACATTTTATATCAAGACTGCCCAAATGTGCCTTATTTGTTTATTAATAACTTTTCATGTTCAAAACTGAGCACTCTCCTCAAACAATAGCATGGTATTCTTTCACTGTAACAGCTACTGTAAATAGGACAGTGCAGTTAGATTAGCAAGAATTTAAACTTTCTGCCCATATCAGATGTGTCTATGTCCTTGGAAATGTTCTTGTTACTTACAACCTCATGCTAATCGCATTAGCCTACATTAGCTCAACCGTCGGAAGGGACACTGATCCCGAAGAACTTTTAAGAAGGAAAGAAATTCCACAAATTAACTTTTAACAAGGCACACCTGTTATTTGAAATGCATTCCAGGTGACTACCTCATGAAGCTGGTTGAGATAATGCCAAGAGTGTGCAAAGCTGTCATCAAGGCAAAGGGTGGATTTTGAAAAAAATCTAATATAAAATACATTTTGATTTGTTTAACACTTTTTTGATTACTACATTATTCCATATGTGTTATTTCATAGTTTTGATGTCTTCACTATAATTCTACAATGTAGAAAATAGTACAAATAAAGAAAAACCCTTGAATGAGTGGGTGTTCTAAAACTTTTGACTGGTAGATATTAGAGGTAACTGCACCTCAGATTCCAGAACAAACAAATGCCTCACAGATTTTATATATAATAAAAAATGAAATATCACATTTACAAAAGTATTCACACCCTTTACTCAGCACTTTGTTGAAGCACCTTTGGCAGCGATTACAGTAGCTTGCGAAAGTATTCACCCCCTTGGCATTTTTCCTATTTTGTTGCCTTACAAACTGGAATTAAAATTGATTTTTGGGGGGGTTTCTATCATTTGATTTACACAACATGCCTACCACTTTGAAGATGCAAAATATTTTTTCTTGTGAAACAAACAAGAAATAAGACAAAAAAACAGAAAACTTGAGCGTGCATCACTATTCACCCCCCCAAAGGCAATACTTTGTAGATCCACCTTTCGCAGCAATTACAGCTGCAAGTCTCTTGAGGTATGTCTCTATAAGCTTGGCACATCTAGCCACTGGAATATTTGCCCATTCTTCAAGGCAAAACTGCTCCTGCTCCTTCAAGTTGGATAGGTTCCGCTGGTGTACAGCAATCTACGACAGATTCTCTATGGTATTGAGGTCTGGGCTTTGACTAGGCCATTCCAAGACATTTAAATGTTTCCCCTTAAACCACTTGAGTGTTGCTTTAGCAGTATGCTTAGTGTCATTGTCCTGCTGGAAGGTGAACCTCCGTTCCCGTCTCAAATCTCTGGAAGACTGAAACAGGTTTCCCTCAAGAATTTCCCTGTATTTAGTGCCATCCATCATTCCTTCAATTCTGACCTGTTTCCCAGTCCCTGCCGATGAAAAACATCCCCACAGCATGATGCTGCCACCACCATGCTTCACTGGGATGGTGTTCTCGGGGTGATGAGAGGTGTTGGGTTTGCGCCAGACTTAGCGTTTTCCTTGATGGCCAAAAAGTCAAATTTTAGTCTCATCTGACCAGAGTACCTTCGTCCATATGTTTGGGGAGTCTCCCACATGCCTTTTGGCGAACACTAAATGTGTTTGCTTCTTTTTTTCTTTAAGGAATGGCTTTTTTCTGGACACTCTTCCGTAAAGCCCAGCTCTGTGGAGTGTATGGCTTAAAGTGGTCCTATGGACAGATACTCCAGTCTCCGTCTGTGGAGCTTTGCAGCTCCTTCAGGGTGATCTTTGGTCTCTTTGTTGCCTCTCTGATTAATGCCCTCCTTGCCTGGTCCGTGAGTTTTGGTGGGCGGCCCTTTCTTGGCAGGATTGTTGTGGTGCCATATTCTTTCCATTTTTTATTATGGATTTAATTGTGCTCCGTGGGATGTTCAAAGTTTCAGATATTTTTTATAACCCAACCCTGATCTGTACCTCACCACAACTTTGTCCCTAACCTGTTTGGAGAGCACATTGGTCATCATGGTGCCACTTGCTTGGTGGTGCCCCTTACTTAGTGGTGTTGCAGACTCTGGGGCCTTTCAGAACAGGTGTATATATACTGAGATCATGTGACAGATCATGTGACACTTAGATTGCACACAGGTGGACTTTATTTAACTAATAATGTGACTTCTGAAGGTAATTGGTTGCACAATATCTTTTTTAGGAGCTTCATAGCAAAGGGGGTGAATACATATGCACGCACCACTTTCCAGGTTTTTATTTTTATTTATTTTTGGAAACAAGTAATTTTTTTCATTTCACCTCACCAATTTGAACTATTTTGTGTATGTCCATTACATGAAATCCAAATAAAAATCAATTTAAATTACAGGTTGTAATGCAACAAAATAGGAAAAATGCCAAGGGGGAGGAATACTTTTGCAAGGCACTGTACAGCCTTGAGGCTTCTTGGTTGTGAGACTAGAAGCTTGGCACACCTGTATTTGGGGAGTTTCTTCCATTCTTCTCTGTTGGATGGGGAGCATTTTTTTCAGGTCTCTCCAGAGATATTTGATCGGGTGCAAGTCTGGGCACTGGCTGGGCCACTCCAGGACATTCAGAGACTTGCCCCAAAGCCTCTCCTGCATTGTCTTGGGTGTGTGCTTAGGGTTGTTATCCTGTTGGAAGGTGAACCTTCACTCCAGTTCATCTTTCCCTCAATCCTGACTAGTCTCTCAGTCCCTGCCACTGAAAAACATCCACACAGCATGTTGCTACCACCACCATGCTTCACTGTAGGGATGGTGCCAGGTTTCCTCCAGACGTGACACTTAGCATTCAGGCCAAAGTGTTCAATATTGGTTTCATCAGACCAGAGAATCGTGTTTCTCATGTTCTGAGAATCTTTAGTTGCCTTTTTGGCAAACTCCAAGCAGGCTGTGCCTTTTACTGAGGAGTGGCTTCCGTCTGGCAACTCTACCATAAAGGCCTGATTAGTGGAGTGTTGCAGAGATGGTTGTCCTTCTGGAAGGTTCTCCCATCTCCACAGAAGGAGAAGGACCTTGGTCACCTCCCTGACCAAGGTCCTTCTCCCCATTTTGCTCAGTTTGGCTGGGCAGCTAGCTCTAGAAAGAGTCTTGGTGGTTCCAAACTTCTTCCATTTAAGAATGATGGAGGCCACTGTGTTCTTGGGGACCTTCAATGCTACAGACATTTTTGGTACCATTCCCCAGATCTGTGCCTTGACAGCTCTACGGAGCTCTACGGACAATTCCTTTGTCTTCGTGGCTTGGTTTTTTCTCTGACATGCACTGTCAACTGTGGGACCTTATATAGGCGTGTGCCTTTCAAAATCATGTCAAATCAATTGAATTTACCACAGATGGACTCCAATCAAAATATAGAAACATCTCAATGTATATATTGTTCTCATGATTAGGTTGAAATTAGACTGATGTAACAACCTGTTAGTCAGTTTAAGTCAATGTATGTAAGTTGAAGTTTTACCCTAATTTCAATGTTTACAGCAACGCTGGTTGAAATTAGATGAAAACAGTACAGGTTGATAACCTTTTTGAAATCCAATGTATTTTCCACGATGATTCCATGTCACAATACGTTCAGAAATTATGTGCAAACAACGCGGATTCAACCAGTGTGTGCCGAGTGGTACCCAGGGAATCATTGCTGTTTGGAATAACAGTGCCCTCAGGGAGTTTGAGTCAGCATGGTCTCATTAGACTTGATCAAAATGCTGACACATGGACTTCAGTTTGAGTAGGGGTCAGGGTGAGATGTTTTCCCATTGTGAGCCTTGCAAACATTAAAGTAGTTCTCTCTAATCCATCATCCCCTAAAATTAGGGTTAAAGTTGTGTAGTTTTTATATTGCTCACAGCATGTTTATAATTTGTTGGATACGGAACATCATCCTCTGATTTTGTGTCATTAATCAGAGTCTTCTTTCTGGGCTCATTAATTCCAAATATAAAGTCACACTACATGTTTTTCTGCTGAATTTGCTATGGGTGTGATGCTTGATAAAGTAGATCCTTCAACTAAACTCAATAAACACTTCCCTCACTTACTGCTTGATTTCAGCTGTCATATCACTCAGGTCGCAGTTGTAAATGAGAACATGTTCTCAACTTGCCTACCTGGGTAAATAAAGGGTAAATAATAAAAAAGATATACATTATGCATATATGGATATTTCCTAAACAAGCTTTTATAATATTACGTGGGGTGGTAGATAAAAAAATACTCACTTAACTAGCTGGTAGCTTAGTTAAATGTTTACTTCTGTCGCCTTACTTTATCACAGTATAGTGTCAGAGACATTACTGATGTTAAAACTATAGTTCTCCAACTCAGTGGCTGCTTGTTATGTTTTCTTATGCTGTTGTGTATCCTCTGTGAATATCAATGATAGTTCTCTAACATTGATCAATGTTCTCTATAAACATTATCAAGTCAGGGCCATGTTGCCTGACATTTAAGCTGTTTGCAGAGGAGTAATAAACTGTGTTAAGCTCGTTTTAGCTTTGCCATTTAATGTGTTTAGTACCAGGGGAGCCATAGTACCACATCACTGCTTATGAGAGAGACCTTCCTGTCAGCAGATCAGGATAATAAGAAAACATGAGCTTTTGCTTCTCCCAATTAGATGGTTGATCATCACAGTGATCCTTCATCAATGCTCCTCATCCTTTCTGCTCTCATATAGATTGCTGATAATATATGCGATTTAGATGATTTTATCCAAAGTGACTTACAATAATGCACGCTTATATATACATTTTTTACGTATGGGTGGTACCAGGAATCAAACCCTCTGTACAGACATTGCGAGAGCCCTGCTCTACCAACTTTGTATTTTTTTTATTTCACCTTTATTTAACCAGGTAGGCCAGTTGAGAACAAGTTCTCATTTACAACTGCGACCTGGCCAAGATAAAGCAAAGCAGTGCGACACAAACAACACAGAGTTACACATGGAATAAACAAATGTACAGTCAATAACACAATAGAAACATCTATATACAGTGTGTGCAAATGAGGTAAGATTAGTGAGGTAAGGCAATAAATAGGCCATAGTGGCAAAATAATAACAATTTAGCAATTAAACACTGGAGTGATCGATGTACAGAAGATGAATGCGCAAGTAGAGATACAGGGGTGCAAAGGAGCAAAAAAATAAATAACAATATAGGGATGAGGTAGTTGGGTGGGCTATTTACAGATGGGCTATGTACAGGTGCAATGATCTGTAAGCTGCTCTGACAGCTGATGCTTAAAGTTAGTGAGGGAGATATGAGTCTCCAGCTTCAGTGATTTTTGCAATTCGTTCCAGTCATTGGCAGCAGAGAACTGGAAGGAAAGGTGGCCAAATGAGGAGTTGGCTGCTATGGGGGTGACCAGTGAAATATACCTGCTGGAACGCATACTACGGGTGGGTGCTGCTATGGTGACGAGTGAGCTGAGATAAGGCGGGGCTTTACCTAGCAAAGACTTATAGATGACCTGGAGCCAGTGGGTTTGGCGACGAATATGAAGCCAGGGCCAGCTGACAAGAGCATCCAGGTTGCAGTGGTGGGTAGTATATGGGGCTTTGGTGACAAAACTGAATTTAATCGCCGAAGTCAAGGATCGGTAGGATAGTCAGTTTTACTAGGGTATGTTTGGCAGCATGAGTGAAGGATGCTTTGTTGTGAAATAGGAAGCTGATTCTAGATTTAATTTTAGATTGGAGATGCTTAATGTGAGTCTGGAAGGAGAGTTTACAGTCTAACCAGACACCTAGGTATTTGTAGTTGTCCACATATTCTAAGTCAGAACCGTCCAGAGTAGTGATGCTAGACAGGCGGGCAGGTGCGGGCAGCGATCGGTTGAAGAACATGCATTTAGTTTTACTTGCATTTAAGACCAGTTGGAGGCCACGGAAGGAGAGTTGTATGGCATTGAAGCTTGTCTGGAGGTTTGTTAACACAGTGTCCAAAGAAGGGCCAGAAGTATACAGAATGGTGTCGTCTGCGTAGAGGTGGATCAGAGAATCACCCGCAGCAAAAGCGACATCATAGATGTATACAGAGAAGAGAGTCGGCCAGAGAATTGAACCCTGTGGCACCCCCATAGAGACTGCCAGAGGTCCAGACAACAGGCCCTCCGATTTGACACACTGAACTCTGTCTGAGAAGTATTTGGTGAACCAGGCGAGGCAGTCATTTGAGAAACCAAGGCTGTTGAGTCTGCCAATAAGAATGTGGTGATTGACTGAGTCGAAAGCCTTGGCCAGGTTGATAAATATGGCTGCACAGTATTGTCTCTTATCGACAGCGTTTATGATATCGTTTAGGACCTTGAGCGTGGCTGAGGTGCACCCATGACCAGCTCGGAAACCAGATTGCATAGCGGAGAAGGTACGGTGGGATTCGAAATGGTCGGTGATCTGTTTGTTCACTTGGCTTTCGAAGACCTTGGAAAGACAGCGTAGGATAGATATAGGTCTGTAGCAGTTTGGGTCTAGAGTGTCTCCCCCTTTGAAGAGGGGGATGACCGTGGCAGCTTTCCAATCTTTGGGGATCTCAGACGATACGAAAGAGAGGTTGAACAGGCTAGTAATAGGGGTTGCAACAATTGAGGCGGATAATTTTAGAAAGAGAGGGTCCAGATTGTCTAGCCCAGCTGATTTGTAAGTGTCCAGATTTTGCAGCTCTTTCAGAACATCAGCTATCTGGATTTGGGTGAAGGAGAAATGGGGAGGTTTGGGCAAGTTGCTGTGGGGGGTACAGAGCTGTTGACCGGGGTAGGGGTAGCCAGGTGGAAAGCATGGCCAGCCGTAGAAAAATGCTTATTGAAATTCTCAATTATAGTGGATTTATCGGTGGTGACAGTGTTTCCTAGCCTCAGTGCAGTGGGCAGCTGGGAGGAGGTGCTCTTATTCTCCATGGACTTTACAGTGTCCCAGAACATTTTTTAAGTTTGTGCTACAGGATGCAAATTTCTGTTTGACAAAGCTAGCCTTTTCTTTCCTAACTGCCTGTGTATATTGGTTCCTAACTTCCCTGAAAAGTTGCATATTGCGGGGGCTATTCGATGCTAATGCAGTACGCCACAGGATGTTTTTGTACTGGTCAAGGGCAGTCAGGTCTGGAGTGAACCAAGGGCTCTGTCTGTTCTTAGTTCTACATTTGTTAAATGGTGCATGCTTATTTAAGATGGTGAGGAAAGCACTTTAAAAAAATAACCAGGCATCCTCTCCTGATGGAATGAGGTCAATATCCTTCCAGGATACCCGGGCCAGGTCGATTAGAAAGGCCTGCTCGCTGAATTGTTTTAGGGAGCGTTTGACAGTGATGAAGGGTGGTCGTTTTACCGCGGACCCATTACGGACGCAGGCAATGAGGCAGTGATCGCTGAGATCCTGGTTGAAGTCAACAGAGGTGTATTTAGAGGGCAGGTTGGTCAGGATGATATCTATGAGGGTGCCCGTGTTTACGGATTTAGGGTTGTACGTGGTAGGTTCCATGATCATTTGTGTGAGATTGAGGGCATCTAGCATAGGCTGTAGGACAGCCGGGGTGTTAAGCATATCCCAGTTTAGGTCGCCTAACAGTACAAACTCTGAAGATAAATGGGGGGCAATTAATTCACATATGGTGTCCAGGGCACAGCTGGGGGCAGAGGGGGGTCTATAACAAGCGGCAACAGTGAGAGACTTATTTCTGGAAAGGTGGATTTTTAAAAGTAGAAGCTCAAACTGTTTGGGCACAGACCTGGATAGCATGACAGAACTCTGCTGTCTCTGCAGTAGATTGCAACTCCACCCCCTTTGGCAGTTCTATCTTGGTGGAAAATGTTGTAGTTGGGGATGGACATTTCAGAATTTTTGGTGGCCTTCCTAAGCCAGGATTCAGACACGCCTAGGACTGCAGGGTTGGTGGAGTGTGCTAGTGTAACGGATGTGAAATGGCTAGCTAGTTAGCGGGTACGCGCTACTAGCGTTTCAATCAGTTACGTCACTTGCTCTGAAACCTAGAAGTAGTGTTGCACCTTGCTCTGCAAGGGCCGCGGCTTTTGTGGAGCGATGGGTAACGACGCTTCGTGGGTGTCAGTTGTTGATGTGTGCAGAGGGTCCCTGGTTCGCGGCCGTGTCGGGGCGAGGGGACGGTTTAAAGTTATACTGTTACACTAAAGCAGTGAAAAAAACAAACTTAGGGAGGAGGCTTCTGATGTTAACATGCATGAAACCAAGGCTTTTACGGTTACAGAAGTCAACAAATGATCGCGCCTGGGGAATAGGAGTGGAACTGGGGCCTACAGGGCCTGGATTAACCTCTACATCACCAGAAGAACAGAGGAGGAGTAGAGCTACAGAGGACCGTTGATGCCGTTTCCAACATAAAGCTGGGAGTTCTACTAACTTTGGTAACACTCAATGCAACACTTGATACTTCACAACATAATGGCATGCCTTGGTATGTCTCTACCATCAACTAATCCCTTTTTATTGTAACATGTAGATGCTGTCGATTCAATCAATGTGGGTCTGTTAGATCAGAAACGGCCACAGAGTTAACTGTCATCATGCTGTATCTCTTACCAACATGCTGCACATGTTCACTTTCAATATACTGGGTGTCTCATTCAGTATTAACATACAAATTGCTTTGTTTTAATGAACTGCAGGTCCAACACGTAAGACCCATATTTTGTTGTTTAAACACTCGTTCTCTACAATCTGCTTCAATGTTATTCTATTGGCGTTTCTCTCTAAGCTTGTTGTCATGATTTGGGATGAGTTCATTTTCCTTTTAGACCCAGACAGACAGTAATCGATTAAACAGTGTTCTACTCCTGCAATAGACTGAAACGTGAAAGTGGGCCTGATACGTATATCATGTTTCTTCCAGCGTGGACAGAACACAGATAGTGGGAGTACCTGCCGCAGAGCCTCCTTTGAAAGAATCAGCCAGTTCGTTTAATTGGCATCAATTATTCATTAGTGTAATTGTACATTGTTCAGCGAGGTCGACAGAGTTATATTACTGGCATGCAGTGAATGCTCCTGCATACAGATTGGTTGGTGATTAATTTAATTCTGGAACTAATTCGGTTGACACTGAGATCTTGCTCCTTGCTTGTGAGTTATTAATTCATGGCAGCAACATTATTTTCTGTTCTGTTGGCCTTAATTTTTTTCTTCTGTTCTTTTCATATTTGCAAATTGTCCTGTCTGTATATGCACACACACTTTTATCCACAACATAACCAATACACTCTTGACATCTTCATTAATGGAAGCCAAATAGAAGTGTGGCGCTTGAGTCAACTGTTAATGCTGTCAGCACAGTTGTGATAATATCTGCAAGTTTGGATATAAGCCTCATTTTAATTTAAGATGCCTTTGGTGTTAATGTCTACATCCAAAAGAATTTTAAATAGTCAAACTTTTACCCTTAAGCTATACGTTTTTAGGATAATCTATATAATGCACAGTGAGCTATGTGAGCTTGGAAGCACATTCCTGCACATCTCGAAATTTGTCTTAAATACCTCAAAGGCATTTCTGTGGTATTTCTAATTGTAGTATCTTGGTTGTGTACCTTGATCAACAACACAATCTTGCGTCTGGTATTTCAGACTCCAAGTGAACAACATTCTTCTGCATCCAGTCATTGTGGAATGGTAAGTTGCAACTTGTTTCTGTTTGCTGCACTTTCACTCTCTGCGATTCTGCAGTGTTAACTGATTTTTTTTTTGTCAAATTGAAGATTGAAACACTTCTGAAATGACAGACATGCTCATTATCTCTGATTAATCAATTAAGGTCTGATTGTTTGACAAAAATTGAATAAAAAAATGGTGCATAAAAATCTAAATAGTGCTTTGATAAAATACTGAAATGCTGCTTTGATAAAAGATTAAATGAACAATAATGAATCCTTGTTAATTGAAACTTCATAGAGAAGTTGAATCTCTTTGGACCCTCTGTGTAATTCTGGAAAGAGTGGGAGGTTCTGTAGTCTGATGTAATAAAGTATAACAGAGTAACTGCATCATTCAACTCTCTTTCACCTTACATGTTACCTTTCTTTTGTATTTGACATAATAATGTTTTGCAGGAGGTAGTTTTTCATCAGAACACATCCATCCTGTTATAGATCATATTTTATATAGGCTACCACTATTTAAGAAGTTTTATTTGAAAAAAGTATTTGTGAAAGACATTCAAGACCTATTTCTGAACTGTTGGGGGTCAAATGAAAAGCTTTCATCTCTCAGACTTACAGATTCCAGACAATCAGGAGGAGTAGCTGCATTTTGGAGACGTTTAGATTTTGTTTTGCTAAATTTGATCAGTAATGTAGTTTGAATCTGCAGGCGCCCAGTACCCTTTTTCTGATTATGTTCATAGCGTGTTAGATACAGTAGGTTGTGTGTGATCAAAGACCAGGCAAATTATAAGGAAGAGTTAATGGTCAAGCTTTGAAAAATCTCCATCCTCAATTTTCCTCTTAAACCTCACAGCCATTTCAAATGACTTTCTACATCTCATTTGGTGCATATTATTTTATTCCATATACTGTAGAAAGATCTCAGTCCATACGTCTCTTGATTGCACCCCTTGAACTGTAAAAACGGGTTCCGGTCATTTGTGTTGGTGCTCCTTCTATGAATTTAGATGGCCCAAAACTGAAGCTCTGATTTTAAAGTGTCAGACTTTCTCCCCAGTCCCTCTTAAGCATGTTACTTTGTTACCAATGCTTTGATATCTATGCATAGTCACTTTACCCCTAAATCAAATCAAATCCAATTTTATTTGTCAAATACACATGGTTAGCAGATGTTAATGCGAGTGTAGCGAAATGCTTGTGCTTCTAGTTCTGACAATGCAGTAATAACCAACGAGTAATCTAACCTAACAATTCCCCAACTACTACCTTATACACACAAGTGTAACGGGATAAAGAATATGTACATAAAGATATATGAATGAGTGATGGTACAGAACGGCATAGGCAGATGCAGTAGATGGTATAGAGTACAGTATATACATATGAGATGAGTAATGTAGGGTATATAAACATAAAGTGGCATAGTTTAAAGTGGCTAGTGATACATGTATTACATAAAGATGGCAAGATGCAGTAGATGATATAGAGTACAGTATATACATATACATATGAGATGAGTAATGAAGGGTATGTAAACATTATATTAAGTGGCATTGTTTAAAGTGGGTAATGATACATTTTTACATAAATTTCCATCAATTCCCATTATTAAAGTGGCTGGAGTTGAGTCAGTATGTTGGCAGCAGCCACTAAATATTAGTGGTGGCTGTTTAACAGTCTGATGGCCTTGAGATAGAAGCTGTTTTTCAGTCTCTCGGTCCCTGCTTTGATGCAGCTGTACTGACCTCGCCTTCTGGATGATAGCGGGGTGAACAGGCAGTGGCTCGGGTGGTTGTTGTCCTTGATGATCTTTATGGCCTTCCTGTGACATTGGGTGGAGTAGGTGTCCTGGAGGGCAGGTAGTTTGCCCCCGGTGATGCGTTGTGCAGTCCTCACTACCCTCTGGAGAGCCTTACGGTTGTGGGCGGAGCAGTTGCCGTACCAGGCGGTGATACAGCCCGACAAGATGCTCTCGATTGTGCATCTGTAGAAGTTTGTGAGTGCTTTTGGTGACAAGCCGAATTTCTTCAGCCTCCTGAGGTTGAAGAGGCGCTCCTGCGCCTTCTTCACAACGCTGTCTGTGTGGGTGGACCAATTCAGTTTGTCCGTGATGTGTACGCCGAGGAACTTAAAACTTACTACCCTCTCCACTATTGTCCCGTCGATGTGGATAGGGGGGTGCTCCCTCTGCTGTTTCCTGAAGTCCACAATCATCTCCTTTGTTTTGTTGACGTTGAGTGTGAGGTTATTTTCCTGACACCATACTCCGAGGGCCCTCACCTCCTCCCTGTAGGCCGTCTCGTCGTTGTTGGTAATCAAGCCTACCACTGTAGTGTCGTCCGCAAACTTGATGATTGAGTTGGAGGCGTGCATGGCCACGCAGTCGTGTGTGAACAGGGAGTACAGGAGAGGGCTCAGAACGCACCCTTGTGGGGCCCCAGTGTTGAGGATCAGCGGGGTGGAGATGTTGTTACCTACCCTCACCACCTGGGGGCGGCCCGTCAGGAAGTCCAGTACCCAGTTGCACAGGGCGGGGTCGAGACCCAGGGTCTCGAGCTTGACGACAAGTTTGGAGGGTACTATGGTGTTAAATGCTGAGCTGTAGTCGATGAACAGCATTCTCACATAGGTATTCCTCTTGTCCAGATGGGTTAGGGCAGTGTGCAGTGTGGTTGCGATTGCGTCGTCTGTGGACCTATTGGGTCGGTAAGCAAATTGGAGTGGGTCTAGGGTGTCAGGTAGGGTGGAGGTGATATGGTCCTTGACTAGTCTCTCAAAGCACTTCATGATGACGGAAGTGAGTGCTACGGGGCGGTAGTCGTTTAGCTCAGTTACCTTAGCTTTCTTGGGAACAGGAACAATGGTGGCCCTCTTGAAGCATGTGGGAACAGCAGACTGGGATAAGGATTGATTGAATATGTCCGTAAACACACCAGCCAGGTGGTCTGCGCATGCTCTGAGGACGCGGCTGGGAATGCCGTCTGGGCCTGCAGCCTTGCGAGGGTTAACACGTTTAAATGTTTTACTCACCTCGGCTGCAGTGAAGGAGAGCCCACAGGTTTTGGTAGCGGGCCGTGTCAGTGGCACTGTATTGTCCTCAAAGCGAGCAAAAAATGTATTTAGTCTGTCTGGGAGCAAGACATCCTGGTCCGCGACGGGGCTGGTTTTCTTTTTGTAATCCGTGATTGACTGTAGACCCTGCCACATACCTCTTGTGTTTGAGCCGTTGAATTGCGACTCTACTTTGTCTCTATACTGGGACTTAGCTTGTTTGATTGCCTTGCGGAGGGAATAGCTACACTGTTTGTATTCGGTCATGTTTCCGGTCACCTTGCCCTGGTTAAAAGCAGTGGTTCGCGCTTTCAGTTTCGCGCGAATGCTGCCATCAATCCACGGTTTCTGGTTTGGGAATGTTTTAATCGTTGCTGTGGGAATAACGTCGCTGATGCACTTTCTAATGAACTCGCTCACCGAATCAGCGTATTCGTCAATGTTGTTGTTGGACGCAATGCGGAACATATCCCAATCCACGTGATCGAAGCAGTCTTGAAGCGTGGAATCAGATTGGTCGGACCAGCGTTGGACAGACCTGAGCTCGGGAGCTTCCTGTTTTAGTTTCTGTCTGTAGGCTGCAAGCAACAAAATGGAGTCGTGGACAGCTTTTCCGAAAGGAGGGCGGGGGAGGGCCTTATATGCGTCGCGGAAGTTAGAATAACAATGATCCAGGGTTTTACCAGCCCTGGTAGCACAATCGATATGCTGATAGAATTTAGGGAGTCTTGTTTTCAGATTAGCCTTGTTAAAATCCCCAGCTACAATGAATGCAGCCTCAGGATGTGTGGTTTCCAGTTTACATAGAGTCAGATAAAGTTCGTTCAGGGCCATCGATGTGTCTGCTTGGGGGGGAATATATACGGCTGTGATTATAATCGAAGAGAATTCCCTTGGTAGATAATGCGGTCGACATTGTGAGGAATTCTAAGTCAGGTGAACAGAAGGACTTGAGTTCCTGTATGTTGTTATGATCACACCACGTCTCGTTAATCATAAGGCATACCCCCCCGCCCCTCTTCTTACCAGAAAGATGCTTGTTTCTGTCGGCGCGATGCGTGAAGAAACCAGCTGGCTGCACAGACTCCGTTAGCGTCTCTCGAGTGAGCCATGTTTCCGTGAAGCAAAGAACGTTACAGTCTCTGATGTCTCTCTGGAATGCTACCCTTGCTCGGATTTCATCAACCTTGTTGTCAAGAGACTGGACATTGGCGAGTAGTATGCTAGAGAGTGTAGCGCGATGTGCCCGTCTCCGGACCTGACCAGAAGACCGCTTCGTTTGCCCCTTTTACGGCGTCGTTGTTTAGGGTCGCCGGCTGGGATCCGATCCATTGTTCTGGGTGGAAGGCAAAACACAGGATCCGCTTCGGGAGAGTCATATTCCTGGTCGTAATGATGGTGAGTTGACGTTGCTCTTATATTCAGTAGTTCCTCCCGACTGTACGTAATGAAACCTAAGATTACCTGGGGTACCAACGTAAGAAATAACACGTAAAAAAACAAAATACTGCATAGTTTCCTAGGAGGCGGCCATCTCTGTCGGCGCCGGAAGTGTTGGCGCATCTCTGTCGGCGCCCTACCTACATGTACAAATTACCTCGACTAACCTGTACCCTCGTACATTGACTCGGTACCGGTACCCCCTGTATATAGCCTCATTATTGTTATGCAATTGTATTGTTACTTTTTATTTTATTTTTTACTTTAGTTTATTTAGTAAATATTTTCTTAACTCTATTTCTTGAACTGCTTCTTTGGTTAAGAGCTTGTAAGTAAGCATTTCACGGTAAGGTCCACACCTGTTCGGTATTCGGTGCATGTGACAAATAACAAATGTCTCTCTGTTGTAATTTCATTAACCAAAATGAAATTTAAATGTCACCTTTTTTATAACCACTATAGTTTAAGTCAATAAAAACATAGTGTTAGTTCTAGAGCATCTTTACTCTCAGACCCACCAGTGAGACAGCAGCTATTGCAGCATCAGCCTCCTGAGGTAATTGTGTTTATGCTGTCAGAAGCAGTGCTTTTCCCTGGGCTGTTTTTGGCCTTCCAGGCAGAGCCCTAAGCCAGCCTTCTCAGCTGTAATGGTCTTCGTGCTTGTCTGGCTGCCCCTGGCATTAGGCTCAGACCTTTACCTCTATAGGAAGACGGTTCATTATGGCTACACTCCTCTCTGCTGCAAACTTTCCATTTCTTTCTCTCCTTGCTTATTACCAAAGAGAGTTCAAGGGCCTTACCGTCCTGATGAACTGACATTTTCTCAAATGAGCTAAATCACCATTCAGGCACGTCTCCTAGGGGGAATGATAGAAATCATATTTTTAGGCATGACAGTTTTTGTGTAACCAGGCCTTTTTGAAGTAATGCATATTTACCAGTATGATGTGTGTTAGTTTGAGGGGTTGATTAAGGACATGAAATGTAACACCCCATTAGAATAGTTCTGTCACAGTGCTCTGTAGAATATCCACCCGTAACCATTGGTTACTGCTTATTTTCTTATGTGGAACTATTTTTGTAAGGTCTTATTAGTCTACTGTGGCCGTTTCACTCTGAGTCATCTGAGGTGGTGACTGCATCTCTAATATGAAGAGAATCATTAAGACATAAATGGTGGTAGAAACCATGACCAAGAATAGAATCAGAAAAACACCTCACTAACAAGATGGTAAGAAGCTGATTTCCCTGTGCGCATGTTTGTGTGTGTGTGTGTGTATGTGTGTGTGTGTGTGTGTGTGTGTGTGTGTGTGTGTGTGTGTGTGTGTGTGTGTGTGTGTGTGTGTGTGTGTGTGTGTGTGTGTGTGTGTGTGTGTGTGTGTGTGTGTGTGTGTGTGTGTGTGTGTGTGTGTGTGTGTATCAGCAGTGAGGAAAGGATGAGTAATGTGAGTGTTAGCTGAATTCATTATACACCTGTTTATTGAAGTTTCACCTCAACATCGACATAGATTTACTTCCAATGCTGTGAACAGATGAGCTTTCGTATCACTTTTTCTATCACAGCCCCCACTCTAACACACACACACACACACACACACACACACACACACACACACACACACACACACACACACACACACACACACACACACACACACACACACACACACACACACACACACACACACACACACACACACAGCTTTGGCTTTCTTGGTGGTACTGTTGCCTCTGGCTGGGTGCTATACTGTAGACCTAGATAATGTGTGTTTGTGCATGATAAAATATAGTAATCTACACCTGGCATGCTAACGTTAAGCAGTTGATCTAATCTAATGAACATAGAGAAGAGGCCCTTGACTCCTTGTTCCTTCTCTTCCTGCAGCCGGCTGACTAAGACTGACATGGAGCTGGAGGTCCTGCGATACACTAACCGGATTTCCAGTGAAGCCCATAAAGAGGTAAAATCCTGCAGGACAGACAGACATACCTGCCACATGGGGAGAAGGAGCTCCAGATTCTGACTCATCTCATTTTCAAAGGGAGGTGATCTGTGCATTTTGGAAATGGGATGTCAGGATCTTCTGAGGTGCAGCATTCAGCCTATGAATATGTTCTAAATGCAGAAGAAAGTTAACAGCCTGCTAGCAGTAAACAGACATGAACCCACTATAGCGTATTGATGCTACTCTATACAGATTACATTGGTTGTATGTACTAGGACTGTAAACATAAAGTACTGTAAACTACAAAGATAGCCTACATAGCTACAT
Source organism: Salvelinus namaycush (assembly GCF_016432855.1). Classification (NCBI taxonomy): domain Eukaryota; kingdom Metazoa; phylum Chordata; class Actinopteri; order Salmoniformes; family Salmonidae; genus Salvelinus; species Salvelinus namaycush. The sequence goes on from NC_052307.1 coordinate 70,606,521, forward strand.
ACAGTATCTTAGGCACCAATTCCCACCTTGCAACTACTGGGAACATCAACCACCAGGCACTATAGTGTGAACCTAAAAGGCTTAGCCATCCCATATCCATGCAACATGGCAGGATCATGGTATTAAATCCCATTTTACACAGGCTCGTAGTAATAAAAGCAAACACTACCATGAGGATGATTCATACAGTCCCTCCTAACAGTCAAGCTGGGCAAACCCTGGTCCCATTAAGAAAAAGGAGCCTAGAATGGTTGGGGTTCAAAGCTCTACCCTCCATACACTCTCTCGTGTTATCCAGGAGAGAGTGTATTCTCAGTTTTCTCAGAGAAGTGTAGGGCAGTCTAGGAGCAGAAGTGCAATGTGCCTTTGGAAGCTTAAGAGTAATTGACTAATCCAGATTGATGGTCACATACTGTAATGGAAAGAAAATAATTGCTAGCAGTGAATTAAAATATGAAAGGGGTTTCTTCTAGGAAATGCAATATTAATGCACTTGCTGGCTTTTTATTGGCAAAATAAATTACGAATGTGATGACAAATAGATATTGAGTTGGGTTGTCATCTTGGCTCCAAAATAACAAATACAAATTGAGCCTGACGACTCCTCTTGATCAATGGAAAACAATTTGATGTTGACATCTCTAGGTAGTATTTCCCATAATGGATGAAATACTTGAAGAATATTTCATTAATTATCTCAAATCTATCAGAATACAATACCCATAGTACATTCTAAAAATAATAACAAGGGGAAAAGATTCCATATTTAGACAGTTAAAGTTAAATGTTCTTCCAGTCTCCACGTCCTAATACATGCTGGATATACCCCAAATGTATTCCCCTGCACTGCAGGAAATGTTTCCACTGCCCCATCACGTGTAGGGGTGTCCTTTACAGACAAGGCCAATCGTTGCTCCAGGTTTGCCCGACCTTGAGCAGCCTGAGGTGCTGAATCTGCTTTGTGGTCCCATTTTCTGCAATAAAGCCGTTGATGTATATTCACCGACATTGGTCTTCATAAGTGCCAGTATCACGAAGGACGTATAAAGACAAATACCTCTGCTTTTCTGCCGGCCGCTGTTCTCTCCTTTATTGCTGCATACCCTCTGAGAGAGGTACAGGACTCTGGAGGCAACAATGAAGTTAAAACAAATGGATCCTAAATGCAGAATTAATTTAAAAATCCAATAGTGTTATGGTTTCAATAAAGGGGCATGGCTTACCGAGTGCCGGTGCTGTTGGGTCCATATGATTTAAACAGAACTGGTCATGCAAGAAAACTGCTCTAGAGAATTAGCACTAAGTCCAACAGGGGAAATCTGAATGGAACTAAAAACCTGACAGAGCTTTGTTAAGATGCAGCATGCCGATGGGTAAAGGCCAGGTCTTAGGCAGTGTCATTAATTCATGCAGTCATATTAAGTCATTAACATCATACCTAATGGTCTCTCTCGTTGCATCTTACTTAATTAAATAACCATATTAGAAATGTGTAATATTTCCACTTAATTACTTAGTTAGCCTAAATCTGCCTGTCTGTTTAATTGAACATTAAGTTTCACAGAGAACAAACGCTATTGGGCATTCTGGGTAAACAACTAAATATAACTAACCGGAAGCAGTTAATCAGCTCCCTTGTCCCTATACTGTAATATTAATTATACTGTTATAGTCTTGGAATGCGATGTGAATTATTGTATATTACTTTTCTAGTCATGAATGTTAAAACAATGTGTAACAGAGCAATATGATTTTTTTAAAGAAGGAAAGGCACAGGTCTTCTTTTACTATTCACATGACATACAGCATTTGGACATTCAGTGTGTCTACCATGCAGGTTATGCAGGTGAAACCAAGATACCACTGTTGAAATAGATTTTAACTGAGCTAATTGAACAGTGTAACAAAATGCACTGATGTCCCATCTATTGGCCAACAGGGAGGATGTTTTACTCTGGAGACCCTATATTCTGTCTCCAGCTGAGGGATGAAGATGTGCGCTCTGTCCCAAGGCCTCCCCAGTCTTATCAATCTGACTAGAGGAGGGCTGTGCAGCCGTTTGATCCTTGGTCCTGCTTGATGAGAAGGCGGTGTGCAGAAAGATGTTAAAGGCTCTGGGCTGGGGAATACTGACACTGTATTAACTTGATGTAGTGTATTATAACAGGATCCAGATGTGACGTTGTCCCACTTCCACTTGGAGCTCTTGCACTAAGTCAATATGGATGGAGCTAGGAGGATTCGGTGACACGTTTGGCTGCAGTGTCCTTCACTGTTGTTTTCCCATTCCACTGCTCGCTCTGATGATGTAATTTGTCATCATAGAAGAAGCTACTACAGCTCAATGGTAAGAGCACTGCCGCATGTCAACATAATTTTTTAAAATAATGTTATAGTTTTCTTTGTATAATCTTCCCTGTCTTTTATCCTTTTGGACATCTGAAGGCAGCCAAACTTTTTTTGTGTATAATTAAGAAATAAACTTCCTTCCTTCACTGGCATAACTGTTTAATGAGGCAAATTATTTCCTGGGATGAAAATGTCAAAGTGTGAGTAGGGTGGAAGAAAACACATTTACATGTACTAGTATGCTGCTCTGCTCTGCCTGCTCTGCCAAGGTGACTGGCTTCAGTTAGACTTGACAGGGTCAGCCTTCCTGAGCACTGTCTTCCTCCTGGGACGTCATTAAATTTCTGTTCCCAGCACCTGAGCCTCTTTGACGCCTCTGGTCACGTCCCTCCCTGACTCCCTGCTCTATGATGTGATGTCCTCGTTCCGTGGCCCCGGCTCAAATTGAAATCAAGAGTTTCTCCAGAGGCTGGTCCTTCAATGTTGTGGATCTTGCTGGCTGTGTCAGACGGCCAAATAAAACTGGCCCTTTCCAGATCATTGCAACGCTTGCCCTAGATTATTATAGTACCATATCACAGATAGGTTGTGTTCAGTAGGCACGAAATGGAAGAAAACAGAGTGAAGCAGGGAGGTACTATCTGAAAATGTCCAGTAAGAAACATATTGTAATGACCTGGCTAGATCGTAAAGGAACAATTGTCCAAACAGAGGATTGAGTTTACGAATTCAAGGTTTATTAACCCAACTCCACACAGGCTACTGTTTGGCCGTAGCCCATGCCAAATAAATGAAGGATACCCCTATAAAACAACCGTGACATTCTCTTGTGAAGACCAGACGTAAGAGAGAGAACAATGGCTAAACATGGCATTCCTGTGGTTGGCAGATAGCAGGTTGACTGGCATGTCGGACCCCGCGAACACTGGGTACTGGTAAGTACAACACAACCAACGAACAGCATAACGCATAACACACAGCTGTCTGTGCGGGTCGCTACAATGTGTTATAGTTTTCCAAAGCATAACCCTGAGTACGTGGACTACAGATTTGTTCTCTTGTTCTGTGCATGTGCATGGCTAGTGTTTCTTTCTGCTACCCGGCTGAAGCATTTAGTGAAACGTGTTTCTATTGAACTGAAACACTGTAACCTTTTAGCTGTGTTACACTGCAGACTATGTCAGAGGGGACAACACAACATTTCCAACTTTCAAATGAAATAAAACAATTGAGCTGATATTGAATTTCGTGTCTACTGAGACTACAAATACACATCGGTAATTTGTGTTAGTCTTCGTTCCTCATGATGTCTTGAGGGCTTGAGTTAGAATGGCATACATAGTATTGGTCTTGACAGTCTCTACGGTATAGGCCTGTAGTATTTTGTCTAGTCCCTGGCAAATAGAGTATATGGAGTCACATTTATTTCTCCCATTTGGAAGGTAAAACACCTGAGAACTAACTATACCAGTTGTACAGCAGTAACATTGCACTGCCACATCATACCAAGTGTTATCTTGACCTACACTTCCTATTATAACTTGCTATTATCTTGGCTAAAACGCTTAATCCATGAGTTTGAATAAGTGGCTATTAACTGTTCAAATCGCCTGCAATTGTGAATAATCCCCCTTGTCCCTGAAGCATAATTTTCCTTTCTGTCAGACAGTGAGTTTTTTGGGACTTGAGTAGATGATAACACTTATCTTATCACAAGGACTCAATAGCATGTCATTTGCAGGCTATTGCACCTCATTTTCCAATCCAGAATGAAACACTCCCACAACCGCCCTCACCTCTCACAGTGTAGGATGGATGAATTACAACAGTGAATAGAAAATATGCACGATTAGCCTTTAGCCACAACAGCAATTACTTTAAAGAGAACAACAAGTAGTTCTCTACAATGTTTCACAAACACAGACAAAATAAAGTGCTTTTGTCGTTTCTCTTCAGATAATGAAGCATGTGAGACATGGACAGAAAGAATATGAAATGAAGAGGTGAGAATACATGTTGTCTCTATATGTCACTGTGTGTACAGTACCATGTCGTGTGAAATACAATACTTTAAACACATCTTAGTGTGACAATACACTGTTAAGAAAATAAATTGTTTGGCCAGAGGGTTTGGCCTTTGCACTGTACTGTACTGTCTGCTCTTAAAGGTGATGGTAAACCAGTATGTTCCTGATCTATCAAGGTGTGTTCCTCTGGCTGAATTACATTCACAGCACTGCTGATAAGACATCCTACTTCCCTCCCTACTGCCCATCCCTACACCAGTTCACTGAAATCTATTTGGCCCCTAAAAGCAAACTGAGATAAGCCGTGGTGCTTTGTGTTCCATCTTGATGGGATTCTTCAGACTCTGGACGCTGTCAAAGGAAAAGAGATAGAAATGCCAGGTCTGTGTCCGAAATGGCACCCTATTCCCTATATAGTGCTATGGACCCTTGTCAAAAGTAGTACACTATATAAGGAACAATGTACCATTTTTGACGCAACCCTGGACTGAGTTTGAGCTGCTGCAAAACACAAATGGTAGTTTATAGTACATAGTTGTATAAGTATCCTGTCTGACTGCACTGCTGACCAGACCACTCAGTCTCATCTCACTGCTGTGAGACTGACCTGCTTTACTTTCTGACATTATTCTTGAAGATTCCAGTCAGTCTGGGGAAAGGAAAGCTTGGGCTGTGTGTGTGGGTGTGTGTGCTGGAGTATGTAAAAATATGATCGTTCCTGTGACCAAATCACTTTCCTAGCACTATGCCCATCTACCTGTCCACTGTTTGGTCTGGCTGGGGACAGCAACAGCTTCTCCTGAGTACTTTGGCTTGAGGGTCTGTGATGTTTATATGAGACACTGGCTCTGCTGACGGTACTCCTATCATCCTAGTCCTCTCATCAGTCTCACTCTCAGCCTCCATGACATCATCATATTCACTTTAGATGGGGGATGCTTCTCTAATGTCTGTGCACTAATCAGTACGGAGAGATGATCTGACAGAACAGGTGCAGGTAGTGGAGAAGGAGGAGGTATTGTGTCTGAACACATCAAGGCAAGACTGCTTTGGCTGCAGGGCTGGCAGAGAGGTTACGCAAGGCTCTATCACTGAGGAATGCTCAGTGACAGAGGGAAAGAGCCAGTGACCCAACACTCACAGAGTGTCCACACACCATCACCCACTCTCACATACCTCCTCCCCCACCCCATCTGGCCTCCACCTTCTACACAAAAACCTCTGGAGTTATTGCAGAGTCCACTGCTGCATTCACAGGCTAATGTTACAGAAGTAGCCTATAGAATCCTCCACAAGGATAATGATTGCAATATTTCTGCATCATCGACAAACAAAGAGCATTCTCTGCAATTTTGAAAACCTTTTTATAGAGGCCTAGATACTGTAATTAATTAATTAACAAGATAATAAAGTATTCATTGTAAGTAATGAATGAATATGTTTTAACATAGTTTTTGCATGGTGGGGAGTGGCGGGAGGTGTATTATCCATTGGGATTCAATCTGTCAGGATTACTGAGCAATTTTATTAATTGAGTTTTGTTGCAGTGAGCCAGAGGCTCTTAACAGCCAACAATGCTGCACATTATTTTGAAAGTAATTATTTATTTCAGTACTGTTATGAAGGATGGTTTTGAATAACTATTACCCCTAAATTGGATTCCCCCTGTGTAGACAGTGCTGGTGTCCTTGCCTGAAGTTTGAGTTTGATTAGTGACATGTTATCCATCTTCAAATCAAACCCGCCTTGCAGTATCTATGCAGTGGCATTGTAATGGCTGGATGGAATAAATGGAACGGTATAAAACACATCAAACATATGGAAACCACATGTTTGACTCTGTTCCATTTATTCTATCCATTACAATGAGTTTGTACTCCTATAGCTCCTCCCACCAGCCTCCTCTGGTATATTTATCTCTCCACAGAACAGTGATTTCGGAAGAGGTGAATGGCGTGTAGGGGACACAGTAATAGAGCACAGCTCCTCTGTGGTGTGTGTGGTGGCAGTAGGGTGATGATGCGTGTCAGGGTCTGGCTCAGGGAGGGATGTCATGAGGTTGGTGATCACGGTCAGGAGGCAGCCCGGGGGCGTAGGAAGAGATGCATGATGGGAGGTGAAGGGCAGAAGAGCTGGAGCTGAAAGACAATGAAGATAGGATAAGAGTTGAGCACTCTCATTGCAGTACAAACTACGGGGGAAGATTCTGTTGCTTTTTGTCAGCTAGCTAAGCAGTTTAGGTTTTTTTTTTTTTTTTTTACAAAGGATTAGTTAGTGATGTTGTCTGAAACTTTTTAATTGTGAGGTTGATTAACTTTTAAGATGGCTTTATCTACTTTTTTCATTGAATTAATTGTATCATTCACTTTTCCTTAGGTACTCACAGTGCTAGCAGATAAGATGCCAATAAGACGACTTGATTTACTCAATGTTGGGACTTAGTCAATCAATCAATCAAATCAATCCAATTTTATTTGTCACATACACATGGTTAGCAGATGTTAATGCGAGTGTAGCGAAATGCTTGTGCTTCTAGTTCCGACCATGCAGTAATATCTAACAAGTAATCTAACCTAACAATTTCACAACAACTACCTTATACACACAAGTGTAAAGGAATGAATAAGAATATGTACATAAAAATATATGAATGAGTGATGGCCGAACGGCATAGGCAAGATGCAGTAGATGGTATAGAGTACAGTATATATATATGAGATGAGTATATGTTTTGTATCAAAGAACTATACTAACCTTAATACTGGTATACAGACAAATATCTGGGTTTTAAGCTTAGAGTTTAAAAAAATAATATTTCAGGATTAAAATAGTTATTTTGATTCTCTCTGAGGGGAAAACAACCCTGCTATTCTGGTCTTTTATTACTAAAAGTTACACTTAATAGATTTTGGTCTTGCTTTCACTGAGAAGCTAAACTGCAGCATAAGTACCCCTGTGCTTATTCATACCAGTGATAAATACTTCTAGAATGTAAGAAAAAGGGGAGAAAGAGGCAGAGCTTTTTTTTTTAAAGTAGAATAGGTCTCTCTCTCATACTACTGCTGTTAGACCACTTCTGTCTCAAAGAAAGGACAGGTGTCAGATCTCCAGTTAGGGAGGCAGCATGAGCCTGGAGGTAGAGAGAGAGAGAGGTTAACCTACCATAGAGCAATCCTCTCTCCTTTCTCCATGCCTAAGGGTAGAAAGGCTAACTCACCATAGAGCTATCCTCTCTCCTTTCTCCATGCCTAAGGGTAGAGAAGCTAACCCCCCATAGAGCTATCCTCTCTCCTTTCTCCATGCCTAAGGGTAGAGAGGCTAACCCACCATAGAGCTATCCTCTCTCCTTTCTCCATGCCTAAGGGTAGAGAGGCTAACCCACCATAGAGCTATCCTCTCTCCTCTTCCCCTCGGCTGGACAGCCCAGGTGGCCTTGGAGGGATTTTTGCTCTTATTAAATAAAAGCCTTGTGAATTTAGTGAAAGTTGTCCACTGCTGTTTAGATCACCAGGGAGATGGAAGGACAAAGCGTGTGTACGTTAATGAATAACTCACATTGGTCTCTCCTTCCCAGGCAATAGCTTTCGGAAATACAAATAAATACAAATAAATACAAATATATATTCATTTGACATTGCATGCTAGTTCATTATTAAGGAAGAAAACAGGATGTTTGGGTACTTTTGAAAAAGTCACACAACCTTGGAAAGCCATTGAAAGGGATTTTAAAGTTATTTTCAGGACATCATCCTCATGTCCTTCACTCTCAATGGACCATTATGCTCTACCATGTCTTTCTACTAAGCACTCGTATGTGACTCATCTCGTCAATCTTTTAATGCGCTCCAAATTGCATTTTAACAAGGTCAAGAGAAAATATATAAATAATAGGATTTTGATAATAATTTTTAATCCCGCTCTGTTGTAACACAAATATATATTGTATTTGTTCATTTAGATTTGATCAATCTCATTGGCTGGAGAATAAATTGTTTTGGTCCCTAAACTCCCCACAGAAGGATTAACACTCCTTCTGCGTTGTGCAAATATCAGATCAGAACCAAGTTGGAATGAGGCTGTGTGATTGGACAAGGAAGTGTAGGATCTTTACCCCAGTATGCTTTAGGTCAAGTTCAGGGAAGTGTGACCAGAGGATTGGTTCCTCAGAGAGCAATTACTGTAGGCCTCACTAAAGAAAGTTGGGATGGGAGATGGAGTCTGGAATGTGTCAAACAATGCCGTAACCCCTTGTCAGCTGTAAGCCTATTGGCCCTACTCCAGATAGGAGAGTAAATCCATTTGAATTCAACCACTTTTTGACAGCACCCCGTTCAATTTGAACAAAACCTTTCATACATATTTGCCCATTGTAGAAGTGCTCAGAAAGGGACTTTTTGGACCTGAATGCCAAAACATTCAAGAGATAAAGGTGCTCAATTTTGCATACTCCACCATACCATGAGACATCCATGTCTTCAATACTGGAAACATGTCATTTAAAGCTTACAAACAGGATTGTCAAACTATTTAATAATTTATTGAAATGTTCTTTAGTAAAAAAAAACGTAAATTATCTAAAAACGTGTACTCAGATTTTTTGCATATTCTCATATGGTATAGCTTAGACTCTGTTCTTCTGAGGTTTATGTGTTTTGCCCGCCATCGTTTGAGACACAACATGCTCTTGAACATTACAACAAAATAAAAACACCTGGTCACATAATCGGGGCGACAGGTAGCCTAGTGGTTACAGCGTTGGGCCAGTAACCGGAAAGGTTGCTAGATCGAATCCCCGAGCTGACAAGGTAAAAATCTGTCGTTCTGCCCCTGAACAAGGCAGTTAACCAACTGTTCTTAGGCTGTCATTGTAAATAAGAATTTATTTGACTTGCCTAGTTAAAAAAATAAAAACAAATCTGTCCATGCGAACTACAAGGTTTAGATAGCTAGTTAATTTACACATGTAGGATCTTAATTTGAGCCAGTTTGCTACAGCAGGACAATAATCCTGGTGCAACAGGAAATGTGAATAATAATTAATTTACATTTTTGTAGGCATTGATACATTCAAGTCTGAAAGTTCAAAGTGTAAATTACAAACTTCAGAAGCCTTTTTAAACACTACAAGTTTTACATTTCCTGCATCCTGCAACAGGGTGATCAAATTAAGATCCTACATCTGTACTTACCTAGCTAAAAAACGTTAGCTGACATAGGATAGTTGATCTACAGGAAATGTATGACCGGTTATTAATAGTTCAAACTAAGGTATTTCAGTGACTGACATAAGAAGAGGAAAACTGCACATGTACTACAAATTTCAAAATGGAAAATTGTGCATTCTACTATTACTTTCCCATCCACCCTATAGCCCAGTTGTTTTATTCATCGTGCAGAATAAAAACCTTTCTACTGAAGGTGTCACGTCTGCTCCTACGACATCGCCAGAATAATAACCACCAGTCCTGGGAGTCATCATTACACACACCTGGCACTCATCATTACGCGCACCTGTGAATAATTATGATTCACACTTGGACTCCATTACCTTCATAATTTCCACCCCTTTATATGTCACTCTCCCATGTTCACTCAACAGTTTGTATTGTTCTTGTGTATCGGCATACTGCCTTATGTTCATAGCCTGTTCTTGGTTTTGCTGTTTTATTAAAACGTTTCACCTGCTTCCGACTCACTGCCCCATCATTACAGAATACCAACTCAAAATATGGAAGCAGCAGGACAACTGGATATCTCCCAGATGATCAATGAACAAGGTGACCTTCATCAACACCATGATCAGCTGGCTCAACTGGGGACGGCCATGGAAGAAATTCTCCGCAGTCTACAACATCTCAACAGCGGAGGATATTCTAGAGCCAGTCTACCCAACGAGTCAGCACACCAGCCCATTCAGCAACCCGCGCAGGTCAGCGATGCCCATCTATCCCTCCTGGAGAAATATGACGGGACACCATCCAAATGCCGTGGCTTCCTCCTTCAATGCTCCCTCTATTCCGCACATCAGATGGGAGCTCTCACCACCGAGAGTTCTAAGGTTGCCACGATTATTTCTCTGTTGACTGGGCGGGCATTGGAATTGGCTACGGCCATCTGGGAGAGAGGAGAGGAGGAGCTCGAGTCTTATGAGGGGTTCATGGCTCTGTTTAAATGTATTTTCGATCATCCTGCGGAGGGCAGAGAGGGAGGTGAGCATCTGCTTCAGCTCAAGCAGGGGAATCAGATGGCTGCTGAGATTGCGCTTACCTTCCGGACAGTAGCAGCTTCTAGTGGATGGAATGATCTCAGCACATTATTTAGAAGAGGTCTGCGCGAGCAGGTCCAGATGGAACTGGCTTGCCGAGATGACAACCTCACCCTGGACGCACACATTGCGATGTCCGTCCGTCTGGATAACCTCCTCCGGGAGCGTCGGCATCTCCATCGCTTCTCTCCCTCCTTTGGCGAGTGTTCAAGATCAGAGCCTGAACCCATGGAGGTAGGTGTCACACGCCTTCCCGCGGCAGAACGACGCAGACGGATACAGCTGGGGCTCTGTCTGTACTGTGGCCAGGGAGGGCACAAGCGCCAGCAGTGTCCGTTACTTCAGAATCCGGGATACACTAGAGCAGAGGGATGGTCACGTGATGTTATATCCCCTGGACCATGCTACTGCTCTTCCTGTTAGACTATTTTTAGTACCCATCATTCTGGCTGACTGTCCCTCATGCCCAGTGTCTACAGCTTTAGTGGATTCCTGTGCCGGAATCAGACCCTTGCTTCCTCTCTCAATATCACTACCTACCCGCTCTCCTCTCCTTTCCCTGTTCAAGGTCTCGACTGTCGGCCTGTAGGATCCAGAACCATCACACACATCACCCAACCACTCATCCTCACCGTGGAGCCCAATCACCAGGAAAACATCCCCTTCTTCATCACCAGTGCACCAGTTCACAAGATCATCCTCTGTCTACCTTGGCTTCAGCGACATAACCCTACCATCTCATGGTCAAGGATGAGAATCACCGTCTGGTCACCTGAATGCCAGAAGACCTGCTTTCCTGTCCCCTGTGGTTCCACGTCGGTTGAGACTCCTGTGGTTGCCCTCCAGCCCAATATCCCGGAGGAATATCAGGATCTAAGGGAGGTATTTTCCAAGACCCGCGCTACCTGTCTCCCTCCTCATCGCCCCTGGGACTGACCATTGACCTGTTTTCCGGTGCTACACCTCCCCGCAGATGCATCTACTCTCTGTCGGTGGCTGAGACCCAGGCCATGGAGGACTACATTCAAGAGGCGCTCCAACAGGGTTTCATCCGCAGGTCCACGTCCCCTGCGTCAACTGGTTTCTTCTTCATGGCCAAGAAGGAGGGAGGATTACACCCTTGTATCGATTACCGTGGACTCAATGACATCACCACAAAGTATCGGTACCCTCTCCCGCTGATGCCATCGAGCAGCTCTGCTGGGCCCTGTTCTTCACCAAACTGGACCTGCGGAGTGCCTACAGTCTCATTCACATCCGGGAGGGGGATGAGTGGAAGACAGCGTTCAGCACAATGTCTGGTCACTACGAGTACTTGCTTATGTCCTTTGGCTTAGCCAATGCTCCGTCAGTGTTCGAGGTGTACAAGGACATGCTCGGACGTCAGGTGATTGTATACATTGATGACATCCTGATCTTCTCGACCAACCTGGAGGATCACATCACTCACGTTCGAGCAGTCCTGGAACGCCTCTTGGCTAACCACCTGTTCGTCAAAGCGGAGAAGTGTCAATTCCACCAGAGGGCTGTCTCCTTCTTGGGCTACCAAATCAGCCCGCAGGGAGTGAGGATGGAGGACAAGAAGGTAGATGCGGTAAGGTCATGGCCCGTCCCAACCACCATCATTGGGTTACAACGTTTTTTGGGGTTTGCCAACTTTTACAGCCGCTTCATCAGGAACTTCAGTGCCTTCGCCGCCGCCCCTCTCACCTCCCTCCTCACGGGTGGACCTCATAGGTTGGTTTGGTCTCCAGCAGGCGACGAGGCCTTTTGTCTCCTCAAGGGGCGTTTCATCTCCGCCCCCTTGCTAAAACACCCAGATTCCACGCTACCTTTTGTTGTTGAGGTAGACGCATCGGAGGTGGGTGTGGGGGCAGTTTTGTCACAAAGACAGGGGGACCCACTAAAATTGTATCCTTGTGCTTTCTTCTCCAAGAAACTGTCCCCTGCAGAGAGGAATTACGACATCGGGGAGCTCTTGGCGGTGAAGTTGGCATTAAAGGAGTGGAGACACTGGCTGGAGGGTGCCAAGGAACCATTCACCATTCTCACCAACCATCAGAGCCTTGAATACATACAGACAGCGAGGAGACTGAATCCGCTCCAAGCCAGTTGGGCCCTCTTCTTCACCAGGTTCGACTTCACGCTGACCTATCACCCAGGTTCTAAGAACATCAAGGCCGATGCCCTGTATCTATTATTCGGGAGAGGCTCCTATCCAGAGGGCACCCATAATCCCATCCTCCCGAGTTGTGGGTCCAGTGGTTTGGGACGTAGATGCGGACATCCGCCATGCTCTAGAGAGGGAGCCTGCACCCCGGAATTGTCCTCCCATGCACATCTACGTTCCCACAGGGATAAGGGACTGGATACTGACCTGGGCACACACAGCTGTCGTCACTGGACATCCAGGTATTTCTCGCACCATCCATTCCCTCACTGAGAAATACTGGTGGCCCACCTTGGTGCGGTATGTCAACTCCTGTTCTGTGTCTGTGCCCCCCAGAATGCTCCAGCAGGGAAGCTCCTGCCACTTCCCGTGCCTCAGCAACCTTAGTACCATCTATCCATTGACTTTGTTACTGATCTTCCCCCTTCTGATGGTTTCACCACCATTCTGGTGGTAGTGGATATATTTTCCAAGACATGTCGATTCTTCCCACTGCTCTCCAGTTCACTGAGGCACTCTTCCAGCAGGTCTTCCAGCATTATGGCCTTTCGGAGGACATCGTCTCAGTCCGTGGCCCCCAATTCACATCCCGAGTATGGAGGGCCGCCTTGGAGAAGCTCGGCGTCACGGTTAGCCTCCCATCTGGTTATCGGCCTCAGTCTAACGAGCAGGTGGAGAGGATGAATCAGGAGCTAGGGAGGTTTCGGAGGAGTCACTGTCAGGACCGACAGGGTGAGTGGGCACGTTTCCTTCCTTGGGCAGAGTACGCCCAGAACTCTCTACCTCACTCCTCCACTGGGTTGATCCCTTTCCAGTGGGTTTTGGGTTTCCAGCCGGCCCGTGGACCCTGGGCCAGACTGCGGCTCCTGTGGTAGATGAATGGTTCCATCAGAAGGAACAGGCAGACTGTCACCGCAGTGAGACCTCTGTGTTCCATCCTGGGGAACTTGTCTGGCTCTACCAGGAACATCCCACTCCACCTGCCCTGCAAGAAACTGAGCCCCTGGTTTGTGGGGCCATTCAAGGTTCTCCGGAGGGTCAATGAGGTGACATACAGGATACAATTACCCAGTCACTACTGTATCTCACCCTCTTTTCACGTCTCCCTTCTCAGGTTGGTGGTTCCTGGTCCCCTGCTGATGCTGTCCCCCACCCCCCGGACATCAAGGGGGGCCCAGCGTACGCTGTCAGATCCCTATTGGACTCCCGACGTTGTGGGGGTCAGCTCCAGTATCTGGACTGGGAGGGGTATGGGAGGCGTCTGCTCCTCCCCTCCAGTGTACAACGTCGCCAGAGTACTAACCACCGGTCCTGGGAGTCATCATTATGCACACCTGGCACTCATCATTACACGCACCTGGGAATCATTATGATTCACACCTGGACCCCATTACCTTCATAATTTCCTCCCCTTTATGTCACTCTCCCATGTTCACTTACCAGTTGGTATTGTTCTTGTGTCTCGGTGTACTGCTTTATGTTCGTGTTGTGTTCTTGGTTTTGTTGTTTTATTAAAACGTTTCACCTACACCTGCTTCCGACTCACCACCCCATCATTACAGAAGGTTTGTACATGTGATTTCATGGAAGCCTCTTGATAAGGATGCTTGTCTTAAAAACAAATATTACAATGTTGTGGAATCCTGCTAAGAGTTTTTCTTGTATTAAGTATAATTATATTTAAAAATGTTTGCTTCCTTCTCGTTGTCTCTTTGACAACACTGAAGAACACTCTGTAAACATGTAACAAGGTGAGCTTGTTCTCCCAGGAACAAAAGACACATAGTGACAGGAATTCTATCAGATTAACCAAGGAATACAGCAGTTGTTATGGTTACAAGTTATAAATAGTGGCTGGGAGACAGTGCAGGTGACAGGGGAACTGAGAGTTTCAGGGTGTAAGGCTCAGATCCATCCCAGAATTCACTGCTGAAGCTCAGCAAACTTGCTGGGAAACATTCAGTCAGCCGTGGTTCTGACATCAGGCAAGTAAAATCACTCTCTTGCATTAATTAGACAGACTACTGTGTGTATAGTGGCCCACCTAGCAGCAGTCATGAATATTAACTTGAATGGTCTGAAAAGCAATTTCTGTAATCCAACCTTCAAGCAACCATGAGCTCCATAGCTATGAGATGCCAATTTTCCTAATGAATGTCAATCATGTCAATCAATTTTATTGAAATGTAGCACGTTCTATATCTTCTGTGGTCACTGGTCGGTATCTTCCTCCATGGTGTTTGGCATTTGTGTCATGCCCATTGTTCTCTACCTAGCCAGGCGCCTCCATCGCACTGAGTAATTAGAAGCAGCTCGAGGATTTAATGAAGAGGCGCTCGCTTGATGGCAGCAGCGCTTGAGACATTGCCAGTGGCTCTGACTTCAAAGCGCAGGGAGACATGGCTCCAACAGCAAAGGCCAGGAAAAACTGCAAGAAAACAAGTCGTGGCTTTTCTTTTGATTTGTGGCCTGCCACGGCACTTATTGATACAGATGTTGGACCTTAATTTGACCTAGGTATATATATATATATATATAATCCTGCAGCAACAGGACGTTTAGTCTATAACGTAGCTTGATTGGTGGTTAGGCTATTAGCTAGCCAAAAGTTAGCTACATGAAAAGTGCAATACCGTTATTTTTAACCGTGTGTTAGTAATGGGTTTTCAGTGAATTTATGTAAATCTCAAAGCAACTAAAGTGATCAAATTAAGATCCTTCATCTGTAGGTCTGCAGGAAAGTAAAATCATGCCAGCCAGCAAGGGCATTTAAAAGGCTGATCAGTGTTGCATTGCGTTGCGCCCTTGGGCGGTGGATGTCATCAGAAATGGAGCCTCTGTAATGATGGGTGGGTGGTGAGATAAGATGGGCCACGTGATTTTCCAGTCCGAAGCCATACTACTCCCCTCACCCCTTCCTCCTCCTTTCTCTTGCTTTGAGTCTGCACTGCAGCCTTCCAGAAACAGGCTTGTTTGTGATCAGTGTGTTTCAAAGTGTTTTAGAAGTGTTTTAAGTAATGTATTAGATTGCTGTAAACCTGAAAACATGTCTTTACAGGGTAAGTTATGCACTCCATATGCAACCATGCATAGAAGTTCCATTTTACTTTTTGTAGGTTACAATGTTCTTCCTTACATGCAGGTATGGACCATCACTAGAGTTGTTGGTTCTTAGAAGTACTTGTCTTGTGGGGTCACATAGATAGCGAGCTAAAATCAGTGTGCCAGGCTTTGCCCAGAGGTTATAGGCTCCTTTGAGATAGCAAGCTATAGTATGGGGCAGTCGGACAGTGGAGGAAGCTTAGCTGTTAGCAGCACAATGATCACGTTACACCTATACACTGAATGCCTGTCATGCGGGGTCACATACAGTAGATAGCAATGTGCTGGGCTTTACTAAGAAGTTATCCTTTGAGAACTTGTCGTATGGGGCCATATACTGTATTAGATAGTGAGCTGAACGCAGTGTGTTGGGCTTTTATGATTAATGGCAACGTCTGAGGGTTTCTGTTCTGTTCTGTGCTAGGCTGTAGTACTGAAGGGGTTCCGCCCCCACACTCATTCCACATTAACTACATCTATATTCCTCTGGCTTTACCCATGAGATAAGATTCTCCCTCTCCTCTGTTCACTTTGAGTTGCCCTCAAATTGTATTTAGCTGATTTATAATTAGTTGTATTACATAAGTTGTATAATAAGATCTCCTATCCGTGCTTGGGCTTTACTTTTATGTAATACTGCAGAATGGAAATGGTTATGTAGAAATATTGAGCTCATAAAACTGCATTTCTTTTAAAACAAGATTCGGAAGACAAAACTTTATTTTAACTGCATTTTTTAAAACAATATATATATATTTTTTCTCTGTAAATGATATATGAAATTGATTATAAGCATTGTTTCTTAATCTGTAATTGAAAAGCAGAAAGAAAGGACCGAATTTTGTATTCTCCTCTGAAGTATAGATCAAGGAGTCCTGGAGATGCACTTTCAAGTTTCAAGTGATTATTTTTCTCATACCCTTATAACTGGTGACTAAAATGACCATTTTGTGTTTTCCACAAACTTTGAAGTATTTAGTTGTGTGAAATAGATTATACATTCAGAAAATCCTAATCGGCCTCGTAATATCTCCAAATAGGATTAGTTGAGGGATGTGAGGGATTCTCTCTCTGTGTTCTGTCCTCTTGCCTCATCATATATTTTCCTTGGGTTTTATTATATCTACAAGTAGTGTAATTATTGTATTGTTACAATTCTGACCTTTTCTAAGTGAGTCACCTGTCAAATGACAAAACCTTCATCCATTCTCATCCTGACATTCAGAAGCACCCCACTGATCCTGTATAGAAAAAGTAGATGACATGGTACTTACTACCCAGTGGGCAAAGCTGATGTCATAACAACCAGTTTAATACCGTTGTAATCTGATTGTAATTACATAATTTCCACCAGTCTTGTCCACTGGGTAGCTACATGTGTTCCATGTGGCTTTTCCTAGTGATGTCACATTGATGTAATTACAATTCTGACTGTAGAAATAAGAGGCCCATAGAAAAGCGACAGTCTCAAACATCAGAGCCTGTGAATGGGTAATGAACGGGTTGTTAGCATCATAGGAGCAGCTAGCTTGCGATCAGGGAATAAGGCTCACCTGGTAATGATGCCCTCCAGATTAAATAAAAGGCACAGTTAGAGCTGAGGCTTGAATATAGTACATTCTAAGAAATGCACAGACTTAAGGATAAACTGATCATTATTTTAATATCATAGTGTTATTGGAGCACATTGTAGACACATTGTAGACACATTGTAGGTATTTACTTCCACATAGCACAGCAGTAACTCCACAACCTGGTCACACACAGCATTTACAGCCAATATCTATTGATGGGCCTTTCTCTGCATTAAAGGCTCTATTAAAATCAAACTTGTTTTTATGGCTGATACGTAGGGTTCTTTATTCACATTAATCTGCCTGTCTAACCTCGTTCTCTACGTGTTCACCTTATGGTTATTTATGACCCAGCACCACTCTCTGTGTGACATCACTACACACAGTGTTCCATTCGGTAATTATACCATTATGACAGGACTAAAGGACTGGGAAGCCTGTGTGCTGGAGGATTGTTGATTAACACTGAAAGTAATTCATACTGCATCATATTTGCTATGTTCTGCATTGCATTTATCACCATTATTGTATATTACTACAGTTCACCTATCCTCAACAGGTCAGTGGGTATCATTGCTTTATTTTACTTGAATACATATAATACCATTTATTAGAGTGTCCAAAGAAACTTCAATTAAACTGCAACGAGCAGTCTTCTTAAGTATTTTTCTCATGTTCCCCTTTAAGTTAAATGTTTGGCTATGTATTGTATATATTTTCCCATTGAACTAATTTACCATCCTTGAAGTAAATTATGTTAACAGCAAATAGCCAATCTATTCTTAGCTTTTTTGAGTAATTGTTCCATATTCTTTGGCTGTAAACAATACCTCTGATACTGATAGCTCAACTTTTCAACCAATTGCTAGAAAAGGAGTGGGTGACCAGCTCCCTTTCTTTTAATCTTCTATTCTTCACTGGGTTTAATTGTGGTTTGTGTGAACATGAGGATGTCTGGTAAAGGGGCCCTTTAGAGTGAATATTTGTGTGTAATTAGAGTTGGGAGCAGGCCTGTGAAATACAGATGAAGGTGCTGGATGGCCTCCGGTTCACTAATTGGAATGATCTCCCTGTGTATTTGCTTTTGCAACGCTCATAAAAATATTGTGGGAGGGATAGAGAGGGGAGGGGGAGGGAAGGAATGAGAAAATGAGGGAGGGAGAGAGAGGGAGAGAACAGAGAGAGAGGGAGAGAACAGAGAGGGAGAGAACAGAGAGAGAGAGGCGACTATTCTAGAATCCGCATAAATATGCACATTTTCCCACCAGTGGTGTGTTTCCACCAAACATACTTGTTGCGGACGTGTTGCAGATAAAAATCAGTGTGTGATGATGCAGTGCACACAAAATGTACTTTTTCGCTTAAGGGAGCATATTTCTTTTTGAGATTACTGGTCGACATTTTTTGGGGGGGGTTTAAAACAATCAATACTGAAACTTTCAGACGTTTGTGAGCTAATTAAACATGTTCAATAGCTTTCAGGAGCTTATTTTCTCACTCCCATGAGTTGAAGAGAAGGGTTTAGCTATCTTGGAATTTTGAACATTTCCAAGAAGAAATCCAAGAACTTTATTTTCAAGAACAATTTTCTTAGGCAGAAACATAGGAAGAAACTTATAGCTGCAATATGTAACTTTTTGGGCGACCCGACAAAATTCACATAGAAATGTAGTTATAGATCTGTCATTCTCATTGAACGCAAGACTAAGAAGCCGTATAGCTGTTCTATGTGCGTAAATTCTATGCTTCCAGTATTTAAGTTTAGTTTTTGTCTTTTGCTTTCGGTTTTGTACAACAGATTCAAACAACTGAAAATACAATATTTATGGTTATGTAAAATATGTTTCACAACGGTTTAGATGAAACAATGATTCTCTACACTATATTTCCTTGTTTTGTCACATAAATTGAAATTCTGCGAACTATTAGAATTTTAGCAACCAGGACATGGCAGAATGTATTGAGGAATAGCAACTTTTCGTAAGTTTCTTCCTAAGTATAAAGTTAAGGAAAAAATGGCACTTAAAATGAATTTCTTCTCAAGAAGGTTTTGTGAGTCTGGGCCCTGGAGTCTAGTCTGTCTGTGTGGCTGGCCCCCTTTGGGTTGGTCCATGGGGTAGGCAGTAGACCAGACCAGTCTGCTGGAGATGCACAGAGAAAGCCAAACTAGTCAACTAGAGTAATCTGTTGGATGCTTCTGCTCCCAGACAAAGACAATGTTCCCCCCTGCAGCCAAATACCAAGTGATAGAAGATGAGAGGATCCTGAGTTGGTAGTGCTGTAGCTACTTAGACTATCGACGAAATGTGATTTCTATAACTGTCACAAAACATAGGAAATAGCAGCAATCCTTTGTAATCGATTTAGATCAAATGTCTCCATGCCAATAGAATTGTGGCTGACACTGTGGCAATGAAAGGCAATACTGTACTGTCTTTATCTGCCTTAAGTATTACATCTGAAGGTCGGTTGAAGGTGTGGTTGGTTGTAATGATAGATCTGTCTGAACACTCAGAATCCCTCCGTCACAAGCGACCTCTGCTGAGAAGTAGTTGCATAATAATTGAAATGATTTAGCAGCTAAACTGAGTGGATTTAGTGCAATCCATTTTTTTTAAACTGACAAGGAATAAATCCAGATGAAATATGAGTGCTTGTCCCATAAACCAAATCCCCTCCGTAATAAACAGCTGTCCTGGGTTATGGATGTGACTGTTGCTTAACCTGACGTTGCAAAGAGGGCTTTGATCAGGATTTCTGCTCTGTCCAGATTGCACTGACTATCCTGATCTTTTTCCAAACCATCTGCCATATTTGCATCACTTTGGCCAGTTTTTCTTTTTTTTAATTACATGTTTGAGTCCAAACAGGGTATTAGAAAATGGACAAACATTTGGTCCCCTCATGTTTCCTTTAGTTACTTTTCAGGGCATAAATTATGTCCATTCTGGTCACCAGATGAGTAGATTAATTGGTTTAGCCTGAATTATATTCCTGGTACTTGTGATGCATACTAATGACTGTATGTGATTCAGAGTGTAATGGATGAAGGTCAAGGTCTTTCTGTAGCATTCCAATGAGTCACGCTGTCACTAAAGACTTCAGAACAGCTTTGGAATGGATAGCATTTATATTCTAGAATCGGAAGCATTCTTATACATGCGGAAGAGAGGAATCAAACTTGACCAAAACAATGGAAATGCCATGGAAACGCCACACATGCGTCCCCTCGTGGGGTATGGATCAAGAATCTCCTCATTGCCGCTCGTCAAATGTAGTCTACATTTGGGCTATTGTTTATATGTTTATATCACACTTAGGTTGGGGTCAAAATCTGAGTATAATGCTGGTATGGATGTCATCCCCAAAACATGTTCATATCTTCGTTACCAATGCTACCATCTTATATACAGTATAGCATTTAGCAAAAAAAAATTCTAAACCCGAAAAGGACAACTTCTTAATATTATGCAGCGAAAACACATATCCAAATCGAAATTTAGTAACCACGTTGTGGGCATGTTCGAACACATAGACCTACATCATGACGTAATTGACAAATATCCACTAGGTTAGATCAGCCTTTTTCTATTCCCCACGGTCTGTGTTCCATTGATCTCTTTAATGCATGTAATGTAGTTTACGAAATCTCAATTAGTAAGGCTGGTTTGAATGCTCACTTTAACTAAATACAGGAAGCATAATATAAATCCCATCGTTTCCTACTCTATGTGCGTAGTGCCTTCCGAAAGTATTCTCACCCCTTGACATTTTCCACATTTTGTTGTGTTACAGCCTGGATTTAAAATTGATTAAATTGATATTGTGTGTCAAATCAAATCGAACTTTATTTGCCAAATGTGCCGAATACAACAAGTGTAGACTTTACCGTGAAATGCTTACTTACAAGCCCTTAACCAACAGTGCAGTTCAAGAAGAAGAAAACATTTACCAAATAGGCTAAAATAAAAAATATTCATAAAAAGTAACAGAATAAGAATAACGAGGCTATATACAGGGGGCACCGGTACCGAGTCAGTGTGCAGGGGTACAGGCTAGTTGAGGTAATCTGTACATGTAGGTGGGGGCGAAGTGACTATGCATAAGTAACAAACGAACAGCGAGTAGCAGCAGTGTACAAGAGTGGGGGGGTGTCAATGTAAATTGTACGGTGGCAGTTTTTTATGAATTGTTCAGCAGTCTAATGGCTTGGGGGTAGAAGCTGTTGAGGAGCCTTTTGGTCCTAGACTTGGCGCTCCGGTACTTGGCGCTCCGGTACTGCTTGCCGTGCGGTAGCAGAGAAAACAGTCTATAACTTGGGTGACTGGAGTCTCTGACAATTCTATGGGCTTTCCTCTGACACCGCCACTCCCTCTGTAGCGCCATACAGTCAGATGCCGAGCAGTTGCCATACCAGGCGGTGATGCAACCGGTCAGGATGCTCTCGATGGTGCAGCTGTAGAACCTTTAGAGGATCTGGGGGCCCATGCCAAATCTTTTCAGTCTCCTGAGGGGAAAAAGGTATTGTCGTGCCCTCTTCACAACTGTCTTGGTATGTTTGGACCATGATAGTTTGTTGGTGATGTGGACACCAAGGAACTTAACTCTCAACCCGCTCTACTACAGCCCCGTCGATGTTAAAGGGTGCCTGTTAGGCCCACCTTCTCCTGTAGTCCACGATCAGCTCCTTTGTCTTGCTCACATTGAGGGAGAGGTTGCTGTCCTGGCACCACACTGACATTTCTCTGACCTCCTCCCTATAAGCCGTCTCATCGTTGTCGGTGATCAGGCCTACCACTCTTGTGTCGTCAGCAAACTTAATGTTGGTGTTGGAGTTGTGTTTGGCCACGCAGTCGTGGGTGAACAGGGAATACAGGAGGGGTCTAAGTACACACCCCTGAGGGGCCCCAGTGTTAAGGATCAGCTTGGCACATTTATTGTTGCCTGCTCTTACCACCTGGTGGTGGCCCGTCAGGAAGTCCAGGATCCAGTTGCAGCGGGAGGTGTTTAGTCCCAGAGTCCTTAGCTTAGTGATGAGCTTCGTGGGCACTATGGTGTTGAACACTGAGCTGTAGTCGATGAACAGCATTCTCACATAGGTGTTCCTTTTGTCCAGGTGGAAATGGTGGTGTGGGGTGCAATTGCGTCATCTGTGGATCTGTTGGGGCGGTATGAGAGTTGGAGTGGGTCTAGGGTGTCCGGGAGGATGCTGTTGATGTGAGCCATGACCAGCCTTTCAAAGCACTTCATGGCTACCGACGTGAGTGCCACGGGACGGTAATCATTTAGGCAGATAACCTTCGCTGTCTTGGGCACAGGGACTATGGTGGTCTGCTTGAAACATGTAGGTATTACAGACTCGGTCAGGGAGAGGTGGAAAATGTCAGTGAAGTCACTTGACAGTTGGTCCGCGCATGCTTTGAGTACACGTCCTGGTAATCTGTTTGGCCCAGCGGCTTTGTGAATGTTGACCTGTTTAAAGGTTTTGTTCACATTGGTTACCGAGAGCATTATCACACAGTCATCCAGAACAGCTGGTGCTCTCGTGCATGTTTCAGTGTTGCTTGCCTCGAAGCAAGCATAAAAGGCATTTAGCTCATGTCACTGGGCAGCACGCGTATGGGTTTCCCTTTGTAGTCCGTAATAGTTTAAGCCCTGCCACATCCGACGAGCATCAGAGCCGGTGTAGTAGGATTCAGTCTTAATCCTGTATTGACGCTTTGCTTGTTTGATGGTTCATCTGAGGGCATAGTGGGATTTCTTATAAGCATCCGGATTAGTCTCCCGCTCCTTGAAAGCGGCAGCTCTAGCCTTTAGCTCGATGCGGATGTTGCCTGTAATCCATGGCTTCTGATTGGGATATGTACGTACAGTCACTGTGGGGACGACGTCGTCGATGCACTTATTGATGAAGCCAATGACTGAGGTGGTGTATTCCTTAATGCCATTGGATGAATCCCGGAACATATTCCAGTCTGTGCTAGCAAAACAGTATTGTAGTGTAGCATCCGCGTCATCTGACCAGTTCCGTATTGAGCGAGTCACTGGTACTTCTTGCTTTATACTTTTTGCTTGTAAGCAGGAATCAGGAGGATATAATTGTGGTCATATTTGCCAAATGGAGGATGGGGGAGAGCTTTGTATGCATCTCTGTGTGTGGAGTAAAGGTGGTCTAGGATTTCTTCCCCCCTGGTTGCACATGTGACAGGCTGGTAAAAGTTTGCCTACACTGGCTCACTGGCCTACACACAATGTTCCATAAAATCAAAGTGTTTAGACATTTTTACAAATTAATAAAAATGAAAAGCTAAAATGTCTTTAGTTAATCGATATTTAACACCTTTGTCATGGGAACGCCTAAAAAGTTCAAGAGTAAAAATGTGCTTAACAAGTCACATAATAAGTTGCATGACCTCATCTCTGTACCCTGCACATACAGTTGAAGTCGGAAGTTTATATACACCGTATCCAAATACATTTAAACACAGTTTTTCACAATTCCTGACATTCAATCCTAGTAAAGATTCCCTGTCTTAGGTCAGTTAGGATCACCACTTTATTTTAACAATGTGAAATGTCAGATTAATAGTAGAGAGAATTATTTATTTCAGCTTTTATTTTTTTCATCACATTCCCAGTAGGTCAGAACTTTACATACACTCAATTAGTATGTGGTAGCATTGCCTTTAAATTGTTTAACTTGGGTCAAACGTTTCAGGTAGCCTTCCAAAAGCTTCCCACAATAAATTGGGTGAATTTTGGCCCATTCCTCCTGACAGAGCTGGTGCAACTGAGTCAGGTTTGTAGGTCTCCTTGCTCGCACAAGCTTTTTTAAGTTCTGCCCACAAATTTTCTATAGAATTGAGGTCAGGGCTTTGTGATGGCCACTCCAATACCTTGACTTTGTTGTCTTTAAGCCATTTTGCCACAACTTTGGAAGTATGCTTGAGGTCATTATCCATTTGGAAGACCCATTTGCGACCAAGCTTTAACTTCCTGACTGATTTCTTGAGATGTTGCTTCAATATATCCACATAATTTTCCTCCCTTATGATGCCATCTATTTTGTGAAGTGCACCAGTCCCACCTGCAGCAAAACACCCCCACAACATGATGCTGCCACCCCCGTGCTTCACGGTTGGGATAGTGTTCTTCGGCTTGCAAGCCTCCCCCTTTTTCCTCCAAACATAACGATGGTCATTATGGCCAAACAGTTCTATTTTTGTTTCAGCAGACCAGAGGACATTTCTCCAAAAAGTACGATCTTTGTACCCATGTGCAGTTGCAAACCGTAGTCTGGCTTTTTTTAATGGCGGTTTTGGAGCAGTGGCTTCTTCCTTGCTGAGCGGCCTTTCAGGTTATGTCGATATAGAACTCGTTTTACTGTGGATATAGAAACTTTTGTACCTCTTCCTCCAGCATCTTCACAAGGTCCTTTGCTGTTGTTCTGGGACTGATTTGCACTATTCGCACCAAAGTACGTTAATCTCTAGGAGACAGAACGCGTCTCCTTCCTGAGCGGTATGACGGCTGTGTGGTCCCATGGTGTTTATACTTGCGTACTATTGTTTGTACAGATGAACATGGTACCTTCAGGCATTTGGAGATTGCTCCCAAGGATGAACCAGACATGTGGAGGTCTACCATTTTTTTCTGAGGTCTTCGCTGATTTATTTCTATTTCCCCATGATGTCAAGCAAAGAGGCACTGAGTGAAGGTATGGCCTTGAAATACATCCACAGGTACACCTCCAATTGATTAAAATGATGTCAATTAGCCTATCAGAAGCTTCTAAAGCCATGACATAATTTTCTGGAATTTTCCAAGCTGTTTAAAGGCACAGTCAACTTAATGTATGTAAACTTCTGACCCACTGGAATTGTGACACAGTGAGTTATAAGTGAAATAATCTGTCTGTAAACAATTGTTGGAAAAATGACTTGTTTCATGCACAAAGTAGATGTCCTAACCGACTTGCCAAAACAATAGTTTGTTAACAAGAAATCTGTGGAGTGGTTGAAAAACGAGTTTTAATGATTCCAACCTAAGTGTATGTAAACTTCCGACTTCAACTGTACCATTAACTGTTAGGTCCCTCAGTCGAGCAGTGCATTTCAAACACAGATTCAACCACAAAGACCAGGGAGGTATTCCAATGCATTGCAAAGAAGGGCACCTATTTGTAGATGGGTATAAAAAAAGAGCATTGTGAAGTTATTAATTACACTTTGAATGGTGTATCAACACACCCAGTCACTACAAAGAAAGGTGTCCTTCCTAACTCAGTTGCTGGAGTGTCACACCCTGGCCTCTGTTATATTGATTTTCTTTATTAGTTTAGTTAGGTCAGGGTGTGACATGGGGGATGTTTGTGTGTTTTGTCTAGTTTAGGGTGTGTGTATTGTTTAAGGGGTTTTTAGTATGTATGGGGTTGTGTTCAGTGTAGGTGTTTAGGAAAGTCTATGGTTGCCTGATTTGGTTCTCAGTCAGAGACAGCTGTTTATTGTTGTCTCTGATTGGGAGCCATATTTAAGGCAGCCATAGGCTTTAGGTGTTTGTGGGTAATTGTCTATGTTGAACGTTTTGTAGCTTGTGTATGCACTTACGTTTGTAGCTTCACGGTCGTTTGTTGTTTTGTTTTGTAAAAGTGTTCGTTTCGTGTTTCGTCATCTTTAATAAAAGAAGATGTCTTCATATCCCGCTGCGCCTTGGTCCGCTTATTATGACGATCGTGACAGAATTACCCACCAACAAAGGACCAAGCGGCGGAATAAAAAGCAACAGCAGCGATCGCAGGATTTCTGGACATGGGAGGAAATCCTAGACGGGAGAGGACCCTGGGCACAGCCAGGGGAATATCACCGCCCCAAGGCAGAGATGGAGGCAGCACGGCGACACGGTAGGAAGCCCGAGAGACAGCCCAAAAAAATTCTTGGGGGGGGGGCACTTGGAGCAATCGGCGAAGTTGAGGGGTGAGTCTGAGATTGTCGAGGGGTTATTGGACAGATTGGAGGAGAGTGAACGAAGGGGAGATTATGAGACATTCGAGGAGTTGTTGACGAAATTGGAGGAGAGTGAAGAGAGAGAGCTGTTGATTTGGCAGAGTATGCATGGCATTTTCCCTGAGGAGCGTGTTAGCTGTCCGATGCCACCTGTGTCAGTTCCTCGTACTCAGCCTGAAACTTGTGTTAAAGTTCCGGAAGATTTGATGCCGGCTATACACACCAGGTCTCCAGTACACCTTCACAACCCGGTGTGTCCTGTTCCTGCTTCTTGCACTCATCCTGAGATGCGTGTCCCCAGCCCCGTACCACCAGTTCCGGCACCACGCACTAGGTCTAATGTGCGTCTCCAGAGCCCTGTACGCACTGTTCCTGCTCCCCGCACTAGCCTTGAGGTGCTTGTCTCCAGCCCATTACCACCAGTGCCTACACCACGCACCAAGCCTCCTGTGCGCCTCCAGAGTCCTGTGTGTCCTGTTGCTGCTCCCCGCACTAGCCCTGAGATGCGTGTCCCCAGCCCGGTACCACCAGTGCCGGCACCACGCACTAGGCCTAATGTGCGTCTCCAGGGTCCAGTATGCCCTGTTCCTTCTCCCCGCACTAGCCTTCAGGTGCGTGTCCCCAGCCCGGTACCACCAGTTCCGGCACCACGCACCAAGCCTCATGTGCGTCTCCAGAGCCCTGTACGCACTGATCCTTCTCCCCGCACTCGCCCTGAGGTGCGTGCCCTCAGCCCGGTACCACCAGTCCCGGTACCACGCACCAGTCCTATAGTGCGCCTCGAGAACTCAGTGTGCCCTGTTCCTGCTCCCCGCACTAGCCTTGAGGTGCGTGTCTCCAGTCCGGTACCACCAGTGCCGGCACCACGCACCAAGCCTCATGTGCGTCTCCAGAGCCCTGTACGCACTGATCCTTCTCCCCGCACTCACCCTGAGGTGCGTGCCCTCAGCCCGGTACCACCAGTCCCGGTACCACGCACCAGTCCTATAGTGCGCCTCGAGAACTCAGTGTGCCCTGTTCCTGCTCCCCGCACTAGCCTTGAGGTGCGTGTCTCCAGTCCGGTACCACCAGTTCCGGCACCACGCACCAGGCCTACTGTGCGCCTCAGCAGGTCAGAGTCGGCCGTCTGCCCAACGCCGCCTGCACTGCTCGTCTGCCCAACGCCGTCTGAGCTGCCTGCCTGCCCAACGCCATCTGAGCCATCCGTCTGCCCAGCGCCGTCTGAGCTGCCTGCCTGCCCAACGCCATCTGAGCCATCCGTCTGCCCAGCGCCATCTGAGCCATCCGTCTGCCCAGCGCCATCTGAGCCATCCGTCTGCCCAACGCCGTCTGAACTGTCCGTCTGCCAAGCGCCGCATGAACTGCCCGTCTGTACTGAGCCTTCAAAGCCGCCCGTCTGTACTGAGCCTGCAAAGCCGCCCGTCTGCCATGAGCCTTCAGAGCCGTCCGCCAGACAGGAGCCGCTAGAGCCGTCCGCCAGACAGGAGCCGCCAGAGCCGTCCGCCAGACAGGAGCCGCCAGAGCCGTCCGCCAGACAGGAGCCGCCAGAGCCGTCCGCCAGACAGGAGCCGCCAGAGCCTTCCGCCAGACAGGAGCAGCCAGAGCCTTCCGCCAGACAGGATCAGCCAGAGCCGTCCGCCAGACAGGATCAGCCAGAGCCGTCCGCCAGACAGGATCAGCCAGAGCCGTCCGCCAGACAGGATCAGCCAGAGCCGTCCGCCAGCCATGACCAGCCAGAGCCGTCCGCCAGCCATGACCAGCCAGAGCCGTCCGCCAGCCATGACCAGCCAGAGCCGTCCGCCAGCCATGACCAGCCAGAGCCGTCCGCCAGCCATGACCAGCCAGAGCCGTCAGCCAGCCATGACCAGCCAGAGCCGTCAGCCAGCCAGGACCCGCCAGAGCCGTCAGCCAGCCAGGACCCGCCAGAGCCGTCAGCCAGCCAGGACCCGCCAGAGCCGTCAGCCAGCCAGGACCCGCCAGAGCCGTCAGCCAGCCAGGACCCGCCAGAGCCGTCAGCCAGCCAGGACCCGCCAGAGCCGTCAGCCAGCCAGGACCCGCCAGAGCCGTCAGCCAGCCAGGACCCGCCAGAGCCGTCAGCCAGCCAGGATCCGCCAGAGCCGTCAGCCAGCCAGGATCCGCCAGAGCCGTCAGCCAGCCAGGATCCGCCAGAGCCGTCAGTCAGCCAGGATCCGCCAGAGCCATCTGCCAGTCCGGAGCTGCCCCTCAGTCCGGAGCTGCCCCTCAGTCCGGAGCTGCCCCTCAGTCCGGAGCTGCCCCTCCGTCCAGTGGCGCCCTCTGGGATGGTATTCAGTCCGGGACTCGCCGTTCCAAAGGCGCCACCAAAGCGGTTAGTGACTATGGTGGAGGGGGTCCACGTCCCGCACCCGAGCCGCCACCATAGGAAGGCCCACCCGGACCCTCCCCTTCTGTGTCAGGTTTTGCGGCCGGAGTCCGCACCTTTGGGGGGGGGGGTACTGTCACACCCTGGCCTCTGTTATATTGATTTTCTTTATTAGTTTAGTTAGGTCAGGGTGTGACATGGGGGATGTTTGTGTGTTTTGTCTAGTTTAGGGTGTGTGTATTGTTTAAGGGGTTTTTAGTATGTATGGGGTTGTGTTCAGTGTAGGTGTTTAGGAAAGTCTATGGTTGCCTGATTTGGTTCTCAATCAGAGACAGCTGTTTATTGTTGTCTCTGATTGGGAGCCATATTTAAGGCAGCCATAGGCTTTAGGTGTTTGTGGGTAATTGTCTATGTTGAACGTTTTGTAGCTAGTGTATGCACTTACGTTTGTAGCTTCACGGTCGTTTGTTGTTTTGTTTTGTAAAAGTGTTCGTTTCGTGTTTCGTCATCTTTAATAAAAGAAGATGTCTTCATATCCCGCTGCGCCTTGGTCCGCTTATTATGACGATCGTGACATGGAGAGGAAGGAAACCACTCAGGGATTTCACCATGAGGCCAATGGTGACTTTAAAACAGTTACAGAGTAGAATGGCTGTGATAGGAGAAAACTGAGAATGGATCAACAACACTGTAGTTACTCCACAGTAAGAAGCTAATAGGCAGAGTGAAAAGAAGGAAGCCTATACAGAATATAAAATATTCCAAAACATGAATCCTGTTTGCAATAAGGCACTAGTGAAACTGCAAAAAATGTGGCAAAGAAATTATCTTTATGTCCTGAATACAAAGCGATATGTTTGGGGCAAATCCAACACAACACATCACTGAGTACCACTGAATCAACCTTAACCATGTTCTAAAAAGTTTCAGACAACTCTACCTCCCCACCAGCTATAATAACCTCATAAGGCCCGTAACTGGAACTCCTTTCTCCCAGCAGGGGGGTTTTGATGCCAGCAGCACCGCATAGGGCTACCTGTCATCACACCATCTGGCTCAAAGGCTCAAAGGATTCCCCAAACTATTTAATAAAATGTCATATTGTATTCCGTTCCTGTGGTCCATTCATTGAATTGAGGATATTAGATACTTAATTTAAATTGCGTCCCATTAGATTACTGAACCTGCTCTAGCAAGGTCAAATGTTGTTATATATATAAAATTATATTTGCGTCAACGATATAGTTCGTTACATTCAGCAGGAAAGAATAATACATCATGAATAATACTGAAAGCCTCTGACTGAAATATTGAGAGAGAAATTTGAATAGGACTATGTTGATATATTTAATCAAATCAAAGTTTATTTGTCACGTGTGCCAAATACAACAGGTGTAGTAGACCTTACAGGAAAATGCTTACTTACAGGCTCTAACCAATAGTGCAAAAAAAATCCCTATAAATCCCTGTTGTCTGTGTTGACTATACCCATCAATGAAAAGGTGTTATAATACTCTTAGCCACAAAACTGTGTCAGGATCTCCTCCTATAATTTTGTGCAAATGTTCTTAATTTTAGGCCCGAAAGAAGCAAGATGTCCTTTTACATGCCAATGGCCCCTTTATATTCCACTATGTTTATTTTCCCTGCTTTTGTCACGTTCCTGACCTGTTTTCTGTTAGTTTTTGTATGTGTTAGCTGGTCAGGACGTGAGTTTGGGTGGGCAGTCTATGTTTTTCTGTTTGTGTTGGTGGTGTTCCTATTAGTGGATTTCAGTCCTACTTTTATTGGACAGTATTTTGACGCGCCCGTTGTTTGTGTGGCGTCGCCGTTTATGTACTTTATTTCTGGAAGAAATAAATATCCACTTGTTGGAGATTACCCTGCTCTCTGCACCTGACTCTTTCATTCCACCATTGGAACTGTTACAGAACCACCCACCTATCCAGAACCAAGCAGCGTATGTTCGAGCAGTGGAATACACAGGACTACTGGACTTGGGAGGACGAGCTGGATGGTAAAGGTCCATGGGCACAGCCGGGAGAATATCGCCGTCCCAAAACTGAGCTGGAGGCAGCGAAAGCAGAGAGGCGGGCGATATGAGGAGGCAGCTAGGAGACGTGGCTGGAAGCCGGAGAATCAAGCTCAAGACCGGATTTATGAAGGTACACGGCTAGCACGGAAGCCCGTGAAGAAACCCCAAAAATGTCTTGGGGGGGGGGCTAAGAGGTAGTGGGCCAAGGGCAGGTAGGAGACCTGAGCCCACTTCCCAGGCTAACCGTGGAGAGCGGGAGTACGGGCAGACGCCGTGTTACGCAGTAGAGCGCACGGTGTCTCCTGTACGTGTGCATAGCCCGGTGCGGGTTATTCCACCTCCCCGCACTGGTAGGGCTAGATTGGGCATTGAGCCAGGTGCCATGATGCCGGCTCAACGCATCTGGTCTCCAGTGCGTCTCCTCGGGCCGGCTTACATGGCACCAGCCTTACGCATGGTGTCCCCGGTTCGCCTACATAGCCCGGTGCGGGTTATTCCACCTCCCCGCACTGGTCGGGCGACGGGGAGCATTCAACCAGGTAAGGTTGGGCAGGCTCAATGCTCAAGGGAGCCAGTACGCTTGCACGGTCCGGTATTTCCGGCGCTACCTCCCCACCCCAGCCCAGTACCACCAGTGCCTACACCACGCACCAGGCTTCCAGTGCGTTTCCAGAGCCCTGTTCCTCCTCCACGCACTCTTCCTATGGTGCGTGTCTCCAGCCCAGTGCCTCCAGTTCCGGCACCACGCACTAAGCCACCTGTGCGTCTCCAGAGCCCTGTACACACTGTTCCTTCTCCCCGTACTCGTCCTGATGTGCGTGCCCTCAGCCCGGTGCCACCAGTGCCGGTACCACGCACCAGGCAAATAGTACGCTTTGAGAGTCCAGTGTGCCCTGTCCCTGCTCCCCGCACTAGGCTTGAAGTGCGTGTCTCCAGTCCGGTGCCTCCAGTTCCGGCACCACGCACCAGGCCTACAGTGCGTCTCAGCCGGCCAGAGTCTGCCGTCTGCCCAACGGCGCCTGAACTGTCCGTCTGCCAAGCGCCGCATGAACTGCCCGTCTGTATTGAGCCTTCAAAGCCGCCCGTCTGCCATGAGCCTGCAAAGCCGCCCGTCTGCCATGAGCCTACAGAGCCTTCCGCCAGACAGGAGCCGCTAGAGCCCTCCGCCAGACAGGAGCCGCTAGAGCCTTCCGCCAGACAGGAGCAGCCAAAGCCTTCCGCCAGACAGGATCAGTCTGAGCCATCCGTCTCCGCAGCGCCATCTGAGCCATCCGTCTCCGCAGCGCCATCTGAGCCATCCGTCTCCTCAGCGCCATCTGAGCCATCCGTCTCCCCAGCGCCGTCTGAGCCATCCGTCTCCCCAGCGCCGTCTGAGCCATCCGTCTGTCCCGAGCCATTAGAGCCGCCCGTCTGTCCCGAGCCGTCAGAGCCGTTAGTCAGTCAGGAGCCGCTAGAGCCATTCGTCAGTCAGGATCTGCCAGAGCCGCCAACCAGACAGGATCTGCCAGAGCCGCCAACCAGACAGGATCTGCCAGAGCCGCCAACCAGACAGGATCTGCCAGAGCCGCCAACCAGACAGGATCTGCCAGAGCCGCCAACCAGACAGGATCTGCCAGAGCCGTCAGTGAGCCATGAGCGTCCAGAGCCGCCAGTGAGCCATGAGCGTCCAGAGCCGTCAGCCAGCCATGAGCGTCCAGAGTCGTCAGCCAGCCATGAGCGTCCAGAGCCGTCAGCCAGCCATGAGCGTCCAGAGCCGTCAGCCAGCCCGGAGCTGCCAGTAATCCAGAACTGTCTCTCTGTCCGGAGCTGCCTTTCAGTCCGGAGTTGCCCCTCTATTCTGAGCTATCTCTCTATCCTGAGCTACCTCTCTATCCTGAGCTACCTCTCTATCTCGACCTACCTCGCTGTCCTGAGCTACCTTGTCCCGGAGCTGTCCCTTATCTTGGTGTTGCCCCTTATATTAGGTGGGTGGAGAAAGAGGGTGGTCATTCTAAGGGGGAGATGTAAGCTGGGATTGACTATGGTGGGGTGGGGACCTCGCCCTGAGCCTGAGCCACCACCGTGGTCAGATGCCCACCCAGACCCTCCCCTAGACTTTTGGTGGTGCGTTCGGAGTACGCACCTTGAGGGGGGGGGTTATGTCACGTTCCTGACCTGTTTTCTGTTAGTTTTTGTATGTGTTAGCTGGTCAGGACGTGAGTTTGGGTGGGCAGTCTATGTTTTTCTGTTTGTGTTGGTGGTGTTCCTATTAGTGGATTTCAGTCCTACTTTTATTGGACAGTATTTTGACGCGCCCGTTGTTTGTGTGGCGTCGCCGTTTATGTACTTTATTTCTGGAAGAAATAAATATCCACTTGTTGGAGATTACCCTGCTCTCTGCACCTGACTCTTTCATTCCACCATTGGAACTGTTACAGATTTTGTGTTTTGGAGTGTCGGTATCCCTGGTAATATTGTGCTGTCCCAATGCATATAATATGTTAATTTGTGCATAGAGATCCTTTAAATTAGTATTCCTAATTCGGTGCTTTTGTAGGCTAATTTGGAACCTGTAGAATCACTGAATTACCGATCATTCTGTCTGCTTCTATTTCATTATGTGATGTCATGTAAATGCCTCATAATGTATGCATCATAATGCTTTTGGTAAAAACCATAGAGATCCTATTAAATGACAAAATCTTAAATCTATGCTAAAAACATTGATGACCAAACTGTATGGATCTGTATGGATCAACTACATACAGTTGAAGTCAGAAGTTTACATACACTCACACGGAATCCAAACCGGCTGCGCGTGTGCGCCATCGTGCGCCATCATAGCATAAATTTATTTTGTCCCCCCACACCAAACGCGATCACGACACGCAGGTTAAAATATCAAAACAAACTCTGAACCAATTACATTAATTTGTGGACAGGTCGAAAAGCATTAAACATGTATGGCAATTTAGCTAGCTAGCTTGCACTTGCTAGCTAATTTGTCCTATTTAGCTAGCTTGCTGTTGCTAGCTAATTTGTCCTGGGATATAAACATTGAGTTGTTATTTTACCTGAAATGCCCAAGGTCCTCTACTCCGACAATTAATCCACACATAAAACGGTCAACCGAATCGTTTCTAGTCATCTCTCTTCCATCCAGGCTTTTTCTTCTCTTGACTTTATATTGCGATTGGCAACTTTCATAAATTAGGTGCATTACCGCCACTGACCTCGTTCGTCTTCAGTCACCCACGTGGGTATAACCAATGAGGAGATGGCACGTGGGTAACTGCTTCTACAAACCAATGAGGAGATGGGAGAGACAGGACTTGCAGCGCGATCTGCGTCAGAAATAGAACCGATTTCTATTTAAGCCCTTGGCAACGCAGACGCTCGTTGGCGCAATAATTGAATAACACGGATTTCTAAATATATTTTGCAATGCACGCGACGCGAGCGGTGTGGTCAGCCTATTAGGTTGGAGTCATTAAAATTCATTTTTTAACCACTCCACAAATTTCTTGTTAACAAAATATAGTTTTGGCAAGTCGGTTAAGACATCTACTTTGTGAATGAAACAAGTAATTTTTCCAAGAATTGTTTACAGACAGATTATTTCACTTATAATTCACTGTATCACAATTCCACTGGGTCAGAAGTTTACATACACTAAGTTGACTGTGCAAAGTGGTGATCCTAACTGACCTAAGACAGAGAATTTTTACTAGGATTGTCGTGTCTTTGGCATCATTAAAACTGAAGACTTATTTATCAAATAACTCTCTGTAATTATTATTACGCGATTAAACTGATCATGTAACTGTAATTAACTAGGAAGTCGGGGCACCAAGGTAAATATTCAGATTATAAAGTTATAATTTTCCTAATATAACTTTCAGATATTTTAATATCTGATCAATTAGTCTTCGAATTAATGAATTATTATTTACCTCACGTTAGTCTCAATCCAAACGTCGTAAATTGTTGGTTATCTGCACGAACCCAGTCTTCACTATGAGTCATCCATACATCAATTGTCTTAAAATAATTTATTTACTAACTAAGTACTCACAGAAATACATAACAAACAAACAATATATGGTTACAAAGAAATGATAGGGGGATGTGCCCTAGTGGGCTAAACCGGTATGGCGGCTTGTTAGACAGAGTGATAATTATAACAATTGAAATGCTAATCCTTTGCACATGAACGCTCACTCATTCGGGAACAATTGCAATCAATATATATATTTACGCTCAGTGTGTTGTCGGGATCTCTGTTGAAAAGTTTGTTTCTGTTGGAGAGTCTGTCCGCTCCCTCTCTCTGTCGTGGTTAGAATGGAAAGTTCAGAGTGACATTCATTCATGTCGTTATAGAATAGATGTTTCGGCGGTTGTCGGTCTTCGCGTTCAATGATACGGAATTCCTAGCTGCAGACTAGTAATTAATATCAAAGACTTGTTCTTATTCTGTCGGTATCGATAGTCTAAGAGTTTAACCACGTGGTATGGTTAAAAGATTCAGCCATCTACTCAAACCTTAGCTTATACTCAGGTTTATGGTCTCTACTCAAACCTTGGCCCTCTCGTGGTAAGCTGGTCTGCAACCTTTAGCCATCTCGTAATTGAGGTAAGCTCGGTCTCCTCTCAAACCGTGGCCCTCTCGTTATCAAGGTAAGCTGGTCTGCAACCTTTAGCCATCTCGTAATTGAGGTAAGCTTGGTCTCCTCTCAAACCTTGGCCCTCTCGTTATCGAGGTAAGCTGGTCTGCAATAGAAAACCCGGGTGGGGTTTTATTCGGAAGAGCAGAAAAGGGCCTGTCCCATGACGCCAGACCATAACTGTGCTCATGGGCGGTCCTCTGATTTAGTTAAACTCCAAAGGGAATTGGAGTTTCCTTCATTTAACAGTCCAAAATCACATTACACAATTTCACAAACAGTATCATCCTCACTCATTCATCTTATACAACAGTTACATGTA
Source organism: Salvelinus namaycush (assembly GCF_016432855.1). Classification (NCBI taxonomy): domain Eukaryota; kingdom Metazoa; phylum Chordata; class Actinopteri; order Salmoniformes; family Salmonidae; genus Salvelinus; species Salvelinus namaycush. The sequence goes on from NC_052307.1 coordinate 70,642,351, forward strand.
AACCTCATAACTGAGGCTATTGTATAAACAGCGTTATGGTAATGTGGCCGTATTGTCTCCCATGAGTTTCACATAATTGTACCAAACGGACCAGTTCGTAGCTGGATTCTTCACCGATCTTTTATACCTTCTCCAGAACATAAATGTCGTTTGGTTCTCCAGTTCTGTGAGGTGGAAGAAATGCCTTTGTTCTCTCTATGAAACTCACTCTCTCTCTATACTGTGGCCATGAGGAGATAACCTCCTCCAGGAATTTACGACCTCTCTAACCACAGCAGCCTGGTTGTAGGAGACAGAGAGAGATGATGCCGAGGTAGGGGGATGGTGCTCGCTGTGTCCAAAGAGGGCAACGTCATGGCAGATTAAATGTCAGAATTGTGAAACTGAGTTTAAATGTATTTGGCTAAGGTGTATGTAAACTTTCGACTTCAACTGTATCTCATGGCCCGCTGCCCTGTTTTCCCCAACTTTTAAACTAACCCTCAAATCCTTTCAAATAAAGCAAGGTTCATAATGACTCAAATAAGCACTAGGTCTAAAACATAGGCAACAAATGTGAGCTGGTAGATTAGTCAACCCAGACTGGAGAGGATGAAATTTGATTTCAACAATTGAATTTCCAAGAAAATTTCCAGTGCAATGATCCCACAGGAAATATGGAGTTAGCTGGCTGCTACACACTATAGTGGCCTGGCTCTCTGGGTGGATCTGTAAAAACACCTAGGGGTGTTCAAGTACTATGATCAGTGACTGAACCAGGTAAGATTCCAGGTAATTTTCAAGACATATTTCCCAGAAATTCATCTGAGGGCATAGTGGGATTTCTTATAAGCATCCGGATTAGTCTCCCGCTCCTTGAAAGCGGCAGCTCTAGCCTTTAGCTCGATGCGGATGTTGCCTGTAATCCATGGCTTCTGATTGGGATATGTACGTACAGTCACTGTGGGGACGACGTCGTCGATGCACTTATTGATGAAGCCAATGACTGAGGTGGTGTATTCCTTAATGCCATTGGATGAATCCCGGAACATATTCCAGTCTGTGCTAGCAAAACAGTATTGTAGTGTAGCATCCGCGTCATCTGACCAGTTCCGTATTGAGCGAGTCACTGGTACTTCTTGCTTTATACTTTTTGCTTGTAAGCAGGAATCAGGAGGATATAATTGTGGTCATATTTGCCAAATGGAGGATGGGGGAGAGCTTTGTATGCATCTCTGTGTGTGGAGTAAAGGTGGTCTAGGATTTCTTCCCCCCTGGTTGCACATGTGACAGGCTGGTAAAAGTTTGCCTACACTGGCTCACTGGCCTACACACAATGTTCCATAAAATCAAAGTGTTTAGACATTTTTACAAATTAATAAAAATGAAAAGCTAAAATGTCTTTAGTTAATCGATATTTAACACCTTTGTCATGGGAACGCCTAAAAAGTTCAAGAGTAAAAATGTGCTTAACAAGTCACATAATAAGTTGCATGACCTCATCTCTGTACCCTGCACATACAGTTGAAGTCGGAAGTTTATATACACCTTATCCAAATACATTTAAACACAGTTTTTCACAATTCCTGACATTCAATCCTAGTAAAGATTCCCTGTCTTAGGTCAGTTAGGATCACCACTTTATTTTAACAATGTGAAATGTCAGATTAATAGTAGAGAGAATTATTTATTTCAGCTTTTATTTTTTTCATCACATTCCCAGTAGGTCAGAACTTTACATACACTCAATTAGTATGTGGTAGCATTGCCTTTAAATTGTTTAACTTGGGTCAAACGTTTCAGGTAGCCTTCCAAAAGCTTCCCACAATAAATTGGGTGAATTTTGGCCCATTCCTCCTGACAGAGCTGGTGCAACTGAGTCAGGTTTGTAGGTCTCCTTGCTCGCACAAGCTTTTTTAAGTTCTGCCCACAAATTTTCTATAGAATTGAGGTCAGGGCTTTGTGATGGCCACTCCAATACCTTGACTTTGTTGTCTTTAAGCCATTTTGCCACAACTTTGGAAGTATGCTTGAGGTCATTATCCATTTGGAAGACCCATTTGCGACCAAGCTTTAACTTCCTGACTGATTTCTTGAGATGTTGCTTCAATATATCCACATAATTTTCCTCCCTTATGATGCCATCTATTTTGTGAAGTGCACCAGTCCCACCTGCAGCAAAACACCCCCACAACATGATGCTGCCACCCCCGTGCTTCACGGTTGGGATAGTGTTCTTCGGCTTGCAAGCCTCCCCCTTTTTCCTCCAAACATAACGATGGTCATTATGGCCAAACAGTTCTATTTTTGTTTCAGCAGACCAGAGGACATTTCTCCAAAAAGTACGATCTTTGTACCCATGTGCAGTTGCAAACCGTAGTCTGGCTTTTTTTAATGGCGGTTTTGGAGCAGTGGCTTCTTCCTTGCTGAGCGGCCTTTCAGGTTATGTCGATATAGAACTCGTTTTACTGTGGATATAGAAACTTTTGTACCTCTTCCTCCAGCATCTTCACAAGGTCCTTTGCTGTTGTTCTGGGACTGATTTGCACTATTCGCACCAATGTACGTTAATCTCTAGGAGACAGAACGCGTCTCCTTCCTGAGCGGTATGACGGCTGTGTGGTCCCATGGTGTTTATACTTGCGTACTATTGTTTGTACAGATGAACATGGTACCTTCAGGCATTTGGAGATTGCTCCCAAGGATGAACCAGACATGTGGAGGTCTACCATTTTTTTCTGAGGTCTTCGCTGATTTATTTCTATTTCCCCATGATGTCAAGCAAAGAGGCACTGAGTGAAGGTATGGCCTTGAAATACATCCACAGGTACACCTCCAATTGATTAAAATGATGTCAATTAGCCTATCAGAAGCTTCTAAAGCCATGACATAATTTTCTGGAATTTTCCAAGCTGTTTAAAGGCACAGTCAACTTAATGTATGTAAACTTCTGACCCACTGGAATTGTGACACAGTGAGTTATAAGTGAAATAATCTGTCTGTAAACAATTGTTGGAAAAATGACTTGTTTCATGCACAAAGTAGATGTCCTAACCGACTTGCCAAAACAATAGTTTGTTAACAAGAAATCTGTGGAGTGGTTGAAAAACGAGTTTTAATGATTCCAACCTAAGTGTATGTAAACTTCCGACTTCAACTGTACCATTAACTGTTAGGTCCCTCAGTCGAGCAGTGCATTTCAAACACAGATTCAACCACAAAGACCAGGGAGGTATTCCAATGCATTGCAAAGAAGGGCACCTATTTGTAGATGGGTATAAAAAAAGAGCATTGTGAAGTTATTAATTACACTTTGAATGGTGTATCAACACACCCAGTCACTACAAAGAAAGGTGTCCTTCCTAACTCAGTTGCTGGAGTGTCACACCCTGGCCTCTGTTATATTGATTTTCTTTATTAGTTTAGTTAGGTCAGGGTGTGACATGGGGGATGTTTGTGTGTTTTGTCTAGTTTAGGGTGTGTGTATTGTTTAAGGGGTTTTTAGTATGTATGGGGTTGTGTTCAGTGTAGGTGTTTAGGAAAGTCTATGGTTGCCTGATTTGGTTCTCAGTCAGAGACAGCTGTTTATTGTTGTCTCTGATTGGGAGCCATATTTAAGGCAGCCATAGGCTTTAGGTGTTTGTGGGTAATTGTCTATGTTGAACGTTTTGTAGCTTGTGTATGCACTTACGTTTGTAGCTTCACGGTCGTTTGTTGTTTTGTTTTGTAAAAGTGTTCGTTTCGTGTTTCGTCATCTTTAATAAAAGAAGATGTCTTCATATCCCGCTGCGCCTTGGTCCGCTTATTATGACGATCGTGACAGAATTACCCACCAACAAAGGACCAAGCGGCGGAATAAAAAGCAACAGCAGCGATCGCAGGATTTCTGGACATGGGAGGAAATCCTAGACGGGAGAGGACCCTGGGCACAGCCAGGGGAATATCACCGCCCCACGGCAGAGATGGAGGCAGCACGGCGACACGGTAGGAAGCCCGAGAGACAGCCCAAAAAAATTCTTGGGGGGGGGGGGCACTTGGAGCAATCGGCGAAGTTGAGGGGTGAGTCTGAGATTGTCGAGGGGTTATTGGACAGATTGGAGGAGAGTGAACGAAGGGGAGATTATGAGACATTCGAGGAGTTGTTGACGAAATTGGAGGAGAGTGAAGAGAGAGAGCTGTTGATTTGGCAGAGTATGCATGGCATTTTCCCTGAGGAGCGTGTTAGCTGTCCGATGCCACCTGTGTCAGTTCCTCGTACTCAGCCTGAAACTTGTGTTAAAGTTCCGGAAGATTTGATGCCGGCTATACACACCAGGTCTCCAGTACACCTTCACAACCCGATGTGTCCTGTTCCTGCTTCTTGCACTCATCCTGAGATGCGTGTCCCCAGCCCCGTACCACTAGTTCCGGCACCACGCACTAGGTCTAATGTGCGTCTCCAGAGCCCTGTACGCACTGTTCCTGCTCCCCGCACTAGCCTTGAGGTGCTTGTCTCCAGCCCATTACCACCAGTGCCTACACCACGCACCAAGCCTCCTGTGCGCCTCCAGAGTCCTGTGTGTCCTGTTGCTGCTCCCCGCACTAGCCCTGAGATGCGTGTCCCCAGCCCGGTACCACCAGTGCCGGCACCACGCACTAGGCCTAATGTGCGTCTCCAGGGTCCAGTATGCCCTGTTCCTTCTCCCCGCACTAGCCTTCAGGTGCGTGTCCCCAGCCCGGTACCACCAGTTCCGGCACCACGCACCAAGCCTCATGTGCGTCTCCAGAGCCCTGTACGCACTGATCCTTCTCCCCGCACTCGCCCTGAGGTGCGTGCCCTCAGCCCGGTACCACCAGTCCCGGTACCACGCACCAGTCCTATAGTGCGCCTCGAGAACTCAGTGTGCCCTGTTCCTGCTCCCCGCACTAGCCTTGAGGTGCGTGTCTCCAGTCCGGTACCACCAGTGCCGGCACCACGCACCAAGCCTCATGTGCGTCTCCAGAGCCCTGTACGCACTGATCCTTCTCCCCGCACTCACCCTGAGGTGCGTGCCCTCAGCCCGGTACCACCAGTCCCGGTACCACGCACCAGTCCTATAGTGCGCCTCGAGAACTCAGTGTGCCCTGTTCCTGCTCCCCGCACTAGCCTTGAGGTGCGTGTCTCCAGTCCAGTACCACCAGTTCCGGCACCACGCACCAGGCCTACTGTGCGCCTCAGCAGGTCAGAGTCGGCCGTCTGCCCAACGCCGCCTGCACTGCTCGTCTGCCCAGCGCCGTCTGAGCTGCCTGCCTGCCCAACGCCATCTGAGCCATCCGTCTGCCCAGCGCCGTCTGAGCTGCCTGCCTGCCCAACGCCATCTGAGCCATCCGTCTGCCCAGCGCCATCTGAGCCATCCGTCTGCCCAGCGCCATCTGAGCCATCCGTCTGCCCAACGCCGTCTGAACTGTCCGTCTGCCAAGCGCCGCATGAACTGCCCGTCTGTACTGAGCCTTCAAAGCCGCCCGTCTGTACTGAGCCTGCAAAGCCGCCCGTCTGCCATGAGCCTTCAGAGCCGTCCGCCAGACAGGAGCCGCTAGAGCCGTCCGCCAGACAGGAGCCGCCAGAGCCGTCCGCCAGACAGGAGCCGCCAGAGCCGTCCGCCAGACAGGAGCCGCCAGAGCCGTCCGCCAGACAGGAGCCGCCAGAGCCTTCCGCCAGACAGGAGCAGCCAGAGCCTTCCGCCAGACAGGATCAGCCAGAGCCGTCCGCCAGACAGGATCAGCCAGAGCCGTCCGCCAGACAGGATCAGCCAGAGCCGTCCGACAGACAGGATCAGCCAGAGCCGTCCGCCAGACAGGATCAGCCAGAGCCGTCCGCCAGACAGGATCAGCCAGAGCCGTCCGCCATGCAGGATCAGCCAGAGCCGTCCGCCAGCCATGACCAGCCAGAGCCGTCCGCCAGCCATGACCAGCCAGAGCCGTCCGCCAGCCATGACCAGCCAGAGCCGTCCGCCAGCCATGACCAGCCAGAGCCGTCCGCCAGCCATGACCAGCCAGAGCCGTCCGCCAGCCATGACCAGCCAGAGCCGTCAGCCAGCCATGACCAGCCAGAGCCGTCAGCCAGCCAGGACCCGCCAGAGCCGTCAGCCAGCCAGGACCCGCCAGAGCCGTCAGCCAGCCAGGACCCGCCAGAGCCGTCAGCCAGCCAGGACCCGCCAGAGCCGTCAGCCAGCCAGGACCCGCCAGAGCCGTCAGCCAGCCAGGACCCGCCAGAGCCGTCAGCCAGCCAGGACCCGCCAGAGCCGTCAGCCAGCCAGGACCCGCCAGAGCCGTCAGCCAGCCAGGACCCGCCAGAGCCGTCAGCCAGCCAGGATCCGCCAGAGCCGTCAGCCAGCCAGGATCCGCCAGAGCCGTCAGTCAGCCAGGATCCGCCAGAGCCATCTGCCAGTCCGGAGCTGCCCCTCAGTCCGGAGCTGCCCCTCAGTCCGGAGCTGCCCCTCCGTCCAGTGGCGCCCTCTGGGATGGTATTCAGTCCGGGACTCGCCGTTCCAAAGGCGCCACCAAAGCGGTTAGTGACTATGGTGGAGGGGGTCCACGTCCCGCACCCGAGCCGCCACCATAGGAAGGCCCACCCGGACCCTCCCCTTCTGTGTCAGGTTTTGCGGCCGGAGTCCGCACCTTTGGGGGGGGGGGTACTGTCACACCCTGGCCTCTGTTATATTGATTTTCTTTATTAGTTTAGTTAGGTCAGGGTGTGACATGGGGGATGTTTGTGTGTTTTGTCTAGTTTAGGGTGTGTGTATTGTTTAAGGGGTTTTTAGTATGTATGGGGTTGTGTTCAGTGTAGGTGTTTAGGAAAGTCTATGGTTGCCTGATTTGGTTCTCAATCAGAGACAGCTGTTTATTGTTGTCTCTGATTGGGAGCCATATTTAAGGCAGCCATAGGCTTTAGGTGTTTGTGGGTAATTGTCTATGTTGAACGTTTTGTAGCTAGTGTATGCACTTACGTTTGTAGCTTCACGGTCGTTTGTTGTTTTGTTTTGTAAAAGTGTTCGTTTCGTGTTTCGTCATCTTTAATAAAAGAAGATGTCTTCATATCCCGCTGCGCCTTGGTCCGCTTATTATGACGATCGTGACATGGAGAGGAAGGAAACCACTCAGGGATTTCACCATGAGGCCAATGGTGACTTTAAAACAGTTACAGAGTAGAATGGCTGTGATAGGAGAAAACTGAGAATGGATCAACAACACTGTAGTTACTCCACAGTAAGAAGCTAATAGGCAGAGTGAAAAGAAGGAAGCCTATACAGAATATAAAATATTCCAAAACATGAATCCTGTTTGCAATAAGGCACTAGTGAAACTGCAAAAAATGTGGCAAAGAAATTATCTTTATGTCCTGAATACAAAGCGATATGTTTGGGGCAAATCCAACACAACACATCACTGAGTACCACTGAATCAACCTTAACCATGTTCTAAAAAGTTTCAGACAACTCTACCTCCCCACCAGCTATAATAACCTCATAAGGCCCGTAACTGGAACTCCTTTCTCCCAGCAGGGGGGTTTTGATGCCAGCAGCACCGCATAGGGCTACCTGTCATCACACCATCTGGCTCAAAGGCTCAAAGGATTCCCCAAACTATTTAATAAAATGTCATATTGTATTCCGTTCCTGTGGTCCATTCATTGAATTGAGGATATTAGATACTTAATTTAAATTGCGTCCCATTAGATTACTGAACCTGCTCTAGCAAGGTCAAATGTTGTTATATATATAAAATTATATTTGCGTCAACGATATAGTTCGTTACATTCAGCAGGAAAGAATAATACATCATGAATAATACTGAAAGCCTCTGACTGAAATATTGAGAGAGAAATTTGAATAGGACTATGTTGATATATTTAATCAAATCAAAGTTTATTTGTCACGTGTGCCAAATACAACAGGTGTAGTAGACCTTACAGGAAAATGCTTACTTACAGGCTCTAACCAATAGTGCAAAAAAAATCCCTATAAATCCCTGTTGTCTGTGTTGACTATACCCATCAATGAAAAGGTGTTATAATACTCTTAGCCACAAAACTGTGTCAGGATCTCCTCCTATAATTTTGTGCAAATGTTCTTAATTTTAGGCCCGAAAGAAGCAAGATGTCCTTTTACATGCCAATGGCCCCTTTATATTCCACTATGTTTATTTTCCCTGCTTTTGTCACGTTCCTGACCTGTTTTCTGTTAGTTTTTGTATGTGTTAGCTGGTCAGGACGTGAGTTTGGGTGGGCAGTCTATGTTTTTCTGTTTGTGTTGGTGGTGTTCCTATTAGTGGATTTCAGTCCTACTTTTATTGGACAGTATTTTGACGCGCCCGTTGTTTGTGTGGCGTCGCCGTTTATGTACTTTATTTCTGGAAGAAATAAATATCCACTTGTTGGAGATTACCCTGCTCTCTGCACCTGACTCTTTCATTCCACCATTGGAACTGTTACAGAACCACCCACCTATCCAGAACCAAGCAGCGTATGTTCGAGCAGTGGAATACACAGGACTACTGGACTTGGGAGGACGAGCTGGATGGTAAAGGTCCATGGGCACAGCCGGGAGAATATCGCCGTCCCAAAACTGAGCTGGAGGCAGCGAAAGCAGAGAGGCGGGCGATATGAGGAGGCAGCTAGGAGACGTGGCTGGAAGCCGGAGAATCAAGCTCAAGACCGGATTTATGAAGGTACACGGCTAGCACGGAAGCCCGTGAAGAAACCCCAAAAATTTCTTGGGGGGGGGCTAAGAGGTAGTGGGCCAAGGGCAGGTAGGAGACCTGAGCCCACTTCCCAGGCTAACCGTGGAGAGCGGGAGTACGGGCAGACGCCGTGTTACGCAGTAGAGCGCACGGTGTCTCCTGTACGTGTGCATAGCCCGGTGCGGGTTATTCCACCTCCCCGCACTGGTAGGGCTAGATTGGGCATTGAGCCAGGTGCCATGATGCTGGCTCAACGCATCTGGTCTCCAGTGCGTCTCCTCGGGCCGGCTTACATGGCACCAGCCTTACGCATGGTGTCCCCGGTTCGCCTACATAGCCCGGTGCGGGTTATTCCACCTCCCCGCACTGGTCGGGCGACGGGGAGCATTCAACCAGGTAAGGTTGGGCAGGCTCAATGCTCAAGGGAGCCAGTACGCTTGCACGGTCCGGTATTTCCAGCGCTACCTCCCCACCCCAGCCCAGTACCACCAGTGCCTACACCACGCACCAGGCTTCCAGTGCGTTTCCAGAGCCCTGTTCCTCCTCCACGCACTCTTCCTATGGTGCGTGTCTCCAGCCCAGTGCCTCCAGTTCCGGCACCACGCACTAAGCCACCTGTGCGTCTCCAGAGCCCTGTACACACTGTTCCTTCTCCCCGTACTCGTCCTGATGTGCGTGCCCTCAGCCCGGTGCCACCAGTGCCGGTACCACGCACCAGGCAAATAGTACGCTTTGAGAGTCCAGTGTGCCCTGTCCCTGCTCCCCGCACTAGGCTTGAAGTGCGTGTCTCCAGTCCGGTGCCTCCAGTTCCGGCACCACGCACCAGGCCTACAGTGCGTCTCAGCCGGCCAGAGTCTGCCGTCTGCCCAACGGCGCCTGAACTGTCCGTCTGCCAAGCGCCGCATGAACTGCCCGTCTGTATTGAGCCTTCAAAGCCGCCCGTCTGCCATGAGCCTGCAAAGCCGCCCGTCTGCCATGAGCCTACAGAGCCTTCCGCCAGACAGGAGCCGCTAGAGCCCTCCGCCAGACAGGAGCCGCTAGAGCCTTCCGCCAGACAGGAGCAGCCAAAGCCTTCCGCCAGACAGGATCAGTCTGAGCCATCCGTCTCCGCAGCGCCATCTGAGCCATCCGTCTCCGCAGCGCCATCTGAGCCATCCGTCTCCTCAGCGCCATCTGAGCCATCCGTCTCCCCAGCGCCGTCTGAGCCATCCGTCTCCCCAGCGCCGTCTGAGCCATCCGTCTGTCCCGAGCCATTAGAGCCGCCCGTCTGTCCCGAGCCGTCAGAGCCGTTAGTCAGTCAGGAGCCGCTAGAGCCATTCGTCAGTCAGGATCTGCCAGAGCCGCCAACCAGACAGGATCTGCCAGAGCCGCCAACCAGACAGGATCTGCCAGAGCCGCCAACCAGACAGGATCTGCCAGAGCCGCCAACCAGACAGGATCTGCCAGAGCCGCCAACCAGACAGGATCTGCCAGAGCCGCCAACCAGACAGGATCTGCCAGAGCCGTCAGTGAGCCATGAGCGTCCAGAGCCGCCAGTGAGCCATGAGCGTCCAGAGCCGTCAGCCAGCCATGAGCGTCCAGAGTCATCAGCCAGCCATGAGCGTCCAGAGCCGTCAGCCAGCCATGAGCGTCCAGAGCCGTCAGCCAGCCCGGAGCTGCCAGTAATCCAGAACTGCCCCTCAGTCCAGAGCTGTCTCTCTGTCCGGAGCTGCCTTTCAGTCCGGAGTTGCCCCTCTATTCTGAGCTATCTCTCTATCCTGAGCTACCTCTCTATCCTGAGCTACCTCTCTATCTCGACCTACCTCGCTGTCCTGAGCTACCTTGTCCCGGAGCTGTCCCTTATCTTGGTGTTGCCCCTTATATTAGGTGGGTGGAGAAAGAGGGTGGTCATTCTAAGGGGGAGATGTAAGCTGGGATTGACTATGGTGGGGTGGGGACCTCGCCCTGAGCCTGAGCCACCACCGTGGTCAGATGCCCACCCAGACCCTCCCCTAGACTTTTGGTGGTGCGTTCGGAGTACGCACCTTGAGGGGGGGGGTTATGTCACGTTCCTGACCTGTTTTCTGTTAGTTTTTGTATGTGTTAGCTGGTCAGGACGTGAGTTTGGGTGGGCAGTCTATGTTTTTCTGTTTGTGTTGGTGGTGTTCCTATTAGTGGATTTCAGTCCTACTTTTATTGGACAGTATTTTGACGCGCCCGTTGTTTGTGTGGCGTCGCCGTTTATGTACTTTATTTCTGGAAGAAATAAATATCCACTTGTTGGAGATTACCCTGCTCTCTGCACCTGACTCTTTCATTCCACCATTGGAACTGTTACAGATTTTGTGTTTTGGAGTGTCGGTATCCCTGGTAATATTGTGCTGTCCCAATGCATATAATATGTTAATTTGTGCATAGAGATCCTTTAAATTAGTATTCCTAATTCGGTGCTTTTGTAGGCTAATTTGGAACCTGTAGAATCACTGAATTACCGATCATTCTGTCTGCTTCTATTTCATTATGTGATGTCATGTAAATGCCTCATAATGTATGCATCATAATGCTTTTGGTAAAAACCATAGAGATCCTATTAAATGACAAAATCTTAAATCTATGCTAAAAACATTGATGACCAAACTGTATGGATCTGTATGGATCAACTACATACAGTTGAAGTCAGAAGTTTACATACACTCACACGGAATCCAAACCGGCTGCGCGTGTGCGCCATCGTGCGCCATCATAGCATAAATTTATTTTGTCCCCCCACACCAAACGCGATCACGACACGCAGGTTAAAATATCAAAACAAACTCTGAACCAATTACATTAATTTGTGGACAGGTCGAAAAGCATTAAACATGTATGGCAATTTAGCTAGCTAGCTTGCACTTGCTAGCTAATTTGTCCTATTTAGCTAGCTTGCTGTTGCTAGCTAATTTGTCCTGGGATATAAACATTGAGTTGTTATTTTACCTGAAATGCCCAAGGTCCTCTACTCCGACAATTAATCCACACATAAAACGGTCAACCGAATCGTTTCTAGTCATCTCTCTTCCATCCAGGCTTTTTCTTCTCTTGACTTTATATTGCGATTGGCAACTTTCATAAATTAGGTGCATTACCGCCACTGACCTCGTTCGTCTTCAGTCACCCACGTGGGTATAACCAATGAGGAGATGGCACGTGGGTAACTGCTTCTACAAACCAATGAGGAGATGGGAGAGACAGGACTTGCAGCGCGATCTGCGTCAGAAATAGAACCGATTTCTATTTAAGCCCTTGGCAACACAGACGCTCGTTGGCGCAATAATTGAATAACACGGATTTCTAAATATATTTTGCAATGCACGCGACGCGAGCGGTGTGGTCAGCCTATTAGGTTGGAGTCATTAAAATTCATTTTTCAACCACTCCACAAATTTCTTGTTAACAAAATATAGTTTTGGCAAGTCGGTTAAGACATCTACTTTGTGAATGAAACAAGTAATTTTTCCAAGAATTGTTTACAGGCAGATTATTTCACTTATAATTCACTGTATCACAATTCCACTGGGTCAGAAGTTTACATACACTAAGTTGACTGTGCAAAGTGGTGATCCTAACTGACCTAAGACAGAGAATTTTTACTAGGATTGTCGTGTCTTTGGCATCATTAAAACTGAAGACTTATTTATCAAATAACTCTCTGTAATTATTATTACGCGATTAAACTGATCATGTAACTGTAATTAACTAGGAAGTCGGGGCACCAAGGTAAATATTCAGATTATAAAGTTATAATTTTCCTAATATAACTTTCAGATATTTTAATATCTGATCAATTAGTCTTCGAATTAATGAATTATTATTTACCTCACGTTAGTCTCAATCCAAACGTCGTAAATTGTTGGTTATCTGCACGAACCCAGTCTTCACTATGAGTCATCCATACATCAATTGTCTTAAAATAATTTATTTACTAACTAAGTACTCACAGAAATACATAACAAACAAACAATATATGGTTACAAAGAAATGATAGGGGGATGTGCCCTAGTGGGCTAAACCGGTATGGCGGCTTGTTAGACAGAGTGATAATTATAACAATTGAAATGCTAATCCTTTGCACATGAACGCTCACTCATTCGGGAACAATTGCAATCAATATATATATTTACGCTCAGTGTGTTGTCGGGATCTCTGTTGAAAAGTTTGTTTCTGTTGGAGAGTCTGTCCGCTCCCTCTCTCTGTCGTGGTTAGAATGGATAGTTCAGAGTGACATTCATTCATGTCGTTATAGAATAGATGTTTCGGCGGTTGTCGGTCTTCGCGTTCAATGATACGGAATTCCTAGCTGCAGACTAGTAATTAATATCAAAGACTTGTTCTTATTCTGTCGGTATCGATAGTCTAAGAGTTTAACCACGTGGTATGGTTAAAAGATTCAGCCATCTACTCAAACCTTAGCTTATACTCAGGTTTATGGTCTCTACTCAAACCTTGGCCCTCTCGTGGTAAGCTGGTCTGCAACCTTTAGCCATCTCGTAATTGAGGTAAGCTCGGTCTCCTCTCAAACCGTGGCCCTCTCGTTATCAAGGTAAGCTGGTCTGCAACCTTTAGCCATCTCGTAATTGAGGTAAGCTTGGTCTCCTCTCAAACCTTGGCCCTCTCGTTATCGAGGTAAGCTGGTCTGCAATAGAAAACCCGGGTGGGGTTTTATTCGGAAGAGCAGAAAAGGGCCTGTCCCATGACGCCAGACCATAACTGTGCTCATGGGCGGTCCTCTGATTTAGTTAAACTCCAAAGGGAATTGGAGTTTCCTTCATTTAACAGTCCAAAATCACATTACACAATTTCACAAACAGTATCATCCTCACTCATTCATCTTATACAACAGTTACATGTAAACCTCATAACTGAGGCTATTGTATAAACAGCGTTATGGTAATGTGGCCGTATTGTCTCCCATGAGTTTCACATAATTGTACCAAACGGACCAGTTCGTAGCTGGATTCTTCACCGATCTTTTATACCTTCTCCAGAACATAAATGTCGTTTGGTTCTCCAGTTCTGTGAGGTGGAAGAAATGCCTTTGTTCTCTCTATGAAACTCACTCTCTCTCTATACTGTGGCCATGAGGAGATAACCTCCTCCAGGAATTTACGACCTCTCTAACCACAGCAGCCTGGTTGTAGGAGACAGAGAGAGATGATGCCGAGGTAGGGGGATGGTGCTCGCTGTGTCCAAAGAGGGCAACGTCATGGCAGATTAAATGTCAGAATTGTGAAACTGAGTTTAAATGTATTTGGCTAAGGTGTATGTAAACTTTCGACTTCAACTGTATCTCATGGCCCGCTGCCCTGTTTTCCCCAACTTTTAAACTAACCCTCAAATCCTTTCAAATAAAGCAAGGTTCATAATGACTCAAATAAGCACTAGGTCTAAAACATAGGCAACAAATGTGAGCTGGTAGATTAGTCAACCCAGACTGGAGAGGATGAAATTTGATTTCAACAATTGAATTTCCAAGAAAATTTCCAGTGCAATGATCCCACAGGAAATATGGAGTTAGCTGGCTGCTACACACTATAGTGGCCTGGCTCTCTGGGTGGATCTGTAAAAACACCTAGGGGTGTTCAAGTACTATGATCAGTGACTGAACCAGGTAAGATTCCAGGTAATTTTCAAGACATATTTCCCAGAAACTTTCCAGGTAATTTACGAGGAATTTTTCTAATTGCCACAAATTAACTGCCAGATATCATACATTTAGTTCAAATAAACACATTTCTGAAGTGGGAATTGCATTGAATCAAATTATTAATTTACAATGATTTGCCGCCCATAAGGGCAGGGTGCTGCTAGTAACTATTTGCTGTAGTGGAATTAAGAAAAGTCAACCCAAGCATCCTGGCACTCTCCTGCTAATGGCTTGGAGTGAAGATTGTCACTCTGAAATGGTACTGAAATGGCACTGTCGGTAGTCACTTTAAAAAAGGAAATCACTGCTGCCAAAAGTATTGATCATGTTCAAGCAGCGGTCATTTTAAAGTGTTTATAACATTCTCACATTTATACACCTCATCCATCAAATAGTGAGTAGGGAGATGTTGATGTTTTACAAAAGGAACTGCACTGAATGTTAATTATTGATCCAGAATGAGCACAGACAACACAGGCAAATGATGACCCAGGATAAACAAAGTCAGTCAACGATCCTAGGGCTGGTTTCACGGACACAGATTAAGCCTAGTCCTGGACTGAGAATCTACAATGAACATGCCTTTTAGTCAAAGGCTAAATACGGATCCAGGAAACTGGCCCTCAGTGTGCTACATTATGTACTGTACCCTACAGTAGCGTTGCAGCTGTAGAGACCGCAGAGCAGGACAGTGCTGGTCTGGGCATTAATCAGCAGCAGTCTGTCTGAATGCAGATAGTTACCAAGGCAGCCACTGTGCCCAGCCCCAGACTCTCCTCAGGAAGATGCAAGGTTATTTACGCTAGCTCCGAAGGTCCCCCTGCCTTCGACAAAGCATGTTTATCTTGTCCAAGTCTCCAGAGCTAGCCCCCAGAGTGGGCATCCTGGCTCGCCTCGGCCTCTCACAGGGATATTAACAAGACGGAAACAAGCAGAACCGGCTCTGGGTGGAAAATCCATCTCCTGGCCTACCATCTGTGGAAGAGGGAGGAATTGGCACATGGTGTTTGTGCCAACAGTAGAGTGCCCTGGGGGCACCCCAGAGGACGGATGGATCGACATGGTTTAACTCAACGATGAAAGTGTTGTTTAAAGCAAGGACAGCATTAAAGAAGAAGTTCACTTTATTTTAACTATATCTCTATTTTGGATGTAAATGGTATGTTATAGAAGAGTCCAGACACTTTTTTTGTGATTTTAGTTGGTTTTGAGAAACTTACCCCAACCAGCAACACACTTCCTCATGATCATTCTCCAGTGCCAGGGCTTAGCTAAAACATGAACAAAAGCTATATAAAACACCAAAATACATCCTGTTAGAAATTGCAACGCTCTCAGTATAGTGATGCGGGTCTTTAGATGTTGTAAACATGAAATTGTGTCATTCTGAACTTTATCTGCAATGTTATATTCCATTTTGTGCGACTCGGGCCATACTTTTCCGTGTCTATGTACACATTGAAATATTACAGCTGGATAGGTGAAACCGCTCGAGTTGCACAAAATGGAATATAACATTGTTTTATCTAAGCCCTGGCACTGCAAAACGAGTATGGGGAAGTGTATTGCTGGTTAGGGTAGATTTAAAAAAAGGTCTGTACTCTTCTATAACATTTACATCCAAAATACAGATTTGGTTCAAATAAAGTGAACTTCGTCTTTGAGTTAAGTTTTGTTTTGTGAAGTTCAAGACTTTATTATCCACCTCAGGCTTTTCCTTTGTGTGCATGTGTGTGTGTGTGAACATGCGTGTCTCTGTGAACATGCATGTACTGTGTGTGTACATTTTGTGCCATGTACATTGTGACAGGTGCGCATTATGGTGAACACAACCACAGGATGGCTGACCCATGTGTGTCTCAGTGGAACTATTCAAACAGCAGCAATAGGATGGATTCAGAGTGATATTAGTCTCTCTGCCTTCGCCAGAACAGCAACAGCTTTATTCATTACAAGAATGCAGTGGGACGTTTAATGTAATAATTATTTGCCTCCTCGTCTGCATTAGGCATAACTAATCAGACAAACATCGCCTCAAATAGCTTTCTTTTCAGTGTAAGAAACTCTGAGTTTGCTAGTAAATGTTTTAACAAGTTTGCAAGCAGGTCGGGACTGCATTTTGTTAATATGTTCAAACCAAGAGGACTGGCTCGGATCAGTGTTTTGGATTAGCCCTTTGATGTAGATGATAGGGTTTATAGAGAGAACTTTAGTCTTATGATAAAACATGAGCATGGGCAATCACTCAAACAACACTAATGACTGTTGTACCCACCCTATTAGCTATGATTGTGTTTGTTTCTTCACAAACATACTTGTTGGTTCTCATCAATTATGAATCATCTGTGTGATTCTCTGTTGCCACTGTGAGGGGAGACAGATATGGAGTTTCTCCCCATTGCTTTGGATACCGTTCATTCTGTTAATATAGAGTGGCTAGAGATGCAAAGCTGTTTGATCTGTCTCCTGGTATGATGATTAGAGGAACGCATGAGGACTTCTTAAAACAGCAGGTCTGGAAGAGGACAGAAGTGTTTGATCTGTCTCCTGGTATGATGATTAGAGGAACGCATGAGGACTTCTTAAAACAGCAGGTCTGGAAGAGGACAAAAGTGTTTGATCTGTCTCCTGGTATGATGATTAGAGGAACGCATGAGGACTTCTTAAAACAGCAGGTCTGGAAGAGGACAGAAGTGTTTGATCTGTCTCCTGGTATGATGATTAGAGGAACGCATGAGGACTTCTTAAAACAGCAGGTCTGGAAGAGGACAGAAGTGTTTGATCTGTCTCCTGGTATGATGATTAGAGGAACGCATGAGGACTTCTTAAAAGAGCAGGTCTGGAAGAGGACAGAAGTGTTTGATCTGTCTCCTGGTATGATGATTAGAGGAACGCATGAGGACTTCTTAAAACAGCAGGACTGGAAGAGGACAGAAGTGTTTGAACTGCTGTTTGGACAACCATTTTGAGCTGACCAGCATTCGACTGATCTCTGATGATTTTTTTGTTTGAAATGTCCGGACCCCGGCCAACTTTAGTTTGTGGTAAAAGTATTCTAGACTCATTTTATTCTGATAAAAATACTGTTCGTTGACGCTAGTGAGGTTTGAGGCCAAATAAGGACCAGGCTATGGCACTGAAGGAGGCAGGTGTAGGCCTGATATTACAGTAGTACAGTCAGAATTTAAAATTGTGATTTAAAAAAATATATATTGTAAATATAAAACGATAACATTTGTGTGCCATTTTGGGGTACAAATCATTCTTCTCCAACCACCCACTTATGTCTATCCTTTCTTCCACTGCATCTCCTTGAAAGCTTCTGGTGCTGTGATCATCTGGAGACGCCACCCACTCAGCAGCATCTATTTCCTGTTTCTCTCTCACTGGCAGCTTTTTCTGTTTTAATTAAACCTTCATCTGGGTGGCTGAAGAGTGTAAAAAATCTGAGTTATGATAGCAGCGCCGCTCGCCACCCCACTATCTGCCTAATTGACTGCACCGCGTCTCCACGAACGACGCCTCCCCTGGTTTGCTTTGGGAGGAGAGACTGAGCTTTCTGCCTTTCTTATCTCTCTTTTTTTCCCTTTATCTCACTTTTTCCTCTCCCTCTCTCCTACTGTAGCTGGAGGCTGCTGGCTTTTTGTTGAACTCTCCATGTTGCTCTTATATGTCTAACAAACTAACACTGCTCTCTGCTGATATTTTTATCAAGCTGGAGAGCGAGGAAATCCAACAGCTCAGGTTTACAGTAGGATGTACAGGTAACTGCCTAAATAATGGAAACACTGACAAAAGTGTGCAAATAGGGCGGGCCACCACGAGCCTCCAGAACAGCTTCAATGCGCCTTGGCATAGATTCTACAAGTGTCTGGAACTCTATTGGAAAGATGTGCCACCATTCTTCCATGAGAAATTCCATAATTTGGTGTTTTGTTGGTGTTGGAAAACGCTGTCTCAGGCGCCGCTCTATTGGGTTGAGATCTGGTGACTGATACAGGTGTAGGATACACCTGATACAGGTGTATGCTACTTTGAGACCCCTCTTTTCAAAATCACTGAGATCTAGCCATGGTAGCCAAAATACTGGGCATACTTATACATGACCCTAAGTATGATGGGATGTTCATGCTTAATTAAATACAACTCAAGAACCTGCTTTCAATATACGTTATATCCCTAATTTCCTGAAGTGTTTCATTTATTTTGGCAGTTACATTACCTGTAGTTGTTGGCTCAGGTTTAGTTACTGCCGAGACAACAGATTACCTGCTGTGAAAACGTTTACTCTTCTGTTTACATCAATTTGAATTTCAGCGAGTTGATTGGTGAATAATCACTCTTTCAGTCTCACAAGATAAAAACATAAATATAGATGGAGATTTTCAAGGTGGGAGATGTATGTTTTCATCTCCTTTCTGAGAACATCTTCTTCTGCTCTGTATGTAAAGGGGTAAAGAGGATAATGTCCTACCAATAGGTTAATTGCTAAATCTGTAGTTTTGTGTGATCCTCACATCAGTGCTTTTCTGTTGCAGCCTGTTCCAGCACTACTGCTACTCCAGTGGGGGAATGCGTCACACCTCCTACACCTGTATCTGTGGAACGTAAGGCACTTCCCCCCCTCACTTCACAAAATTTATGGTGAACATAATCTATAATTCATGAAATTCATCTTCTTTTACCACTTCAATGGGCCATTGGCAATGGTAATAGCTATGACCACTATTCCGTTTTGAAGTCGCCTCAGCTATCTTTACAAAGCGACATCCCAGCTAGTGTGTTTTATGTCTTTCTCCATTTTGTTTACTACAAGTTACAGCATTGCTTTCTTCTAGGACATCCTTCAAGCCACTGTAACAGTCCCAAGCCCTCAGGTTTTCAGTTCAAAGCTCTACAGTTCAACTGTATCATCAGAACATGCAGCTGGCAGTAGAGATAACATTTAGGATTCAGGGGAACTGGCACTGTATGCAGGGACCGGGGTGTCTTGACATTTTGGAGCCCAAGCTTTACTGTACTGTTTGTGCCACTGGCAGATCCAGTTCCTCTCTGCTGGTCCAGGACTGCTACTGCTGGTGGTGAACAACATCAGTCTATTTTGGATTAAATGTTTTTAAGTAAATATGATGATTACAGTTTGGCTTGTAAACTGTTGTTATAATGAGCTTCTCTTTTTCTTAATTGAAGAAAAAAGTATGAGGGTGATTTTGCACAAATGTGGTTCTATTTTTTTTACTTGACTCGCATGCCCACTATCTTGATGATAAATGTTTTTATATATTCAACAGAGGACACAACTCAGTTCTGTACTATGGTCATCTAGGAGCTCCCAATGACAAGTCTATAGTGGATGATACATGGTGAATCAGCTATCAGTACCTCAGTTGATCCAGCCAGGGGTACTAGGACCACTGGGGGTACTTGGCCTATCCACTTGAGAAGACTCATGAGACCATAGGCCTAATGGTAAAATGCACATGAGGGGGTACATCAAGGGTACTCCTGGCAGAGCAAAATTCAGTTGGTGGTACAGTGACAGAAAAAGGTTCAGAACCACTGCACCTTACTGTTACATTTTGCTCCTATTTTCTCCTCCTTTGTTTTATACCACAAGGCAATCAAAATATTCTGGGGTTTTCATGTAGTTTAGCTACATTTGGTATCAAGAAATATTCTTAGAGATCCATTGTTTCTCAGTTTTAGATTGACAGTACAGTACTGTATCCAAAGAGAGTTACACCTCCCCCTGCTGTCCATACTATAGTTGTGTCTTACTGTAGTTTTTCCCCTGTTATTTTAGGAAACATGATGGATGCAGTGCTGTCCCTGATGTGATCTGACCCTGGATTCAGTCATCATATAGCCTAGCCCTAGAGTGTGATTGAAGCTGTAAGATGTTTCATTATATATTTAATATGAGCTATTATTACATAAACAGTACAGGTTTTATGTGGCAAAGTGGCAGCTTTAATACCAGTTGAATGATAGGGCAACATTTAGATTTTTGCCAAAATAGATATACCCAAACATAATTATTTTACATGAGATGGCCGTAAACAATAACATAGTTTTAGAAAGGTCTGGAACTCACCTTTATGGTAAAATAGTTATAAATGGCTGAGGTGTACTCACTTTTGAGAACATAAGCTCAAGTACAAATATTGTGAAAATATGAAAATGTGATTTTATACTGAACAAAAATATAAACGCAACATGTAAAATGTTGGTCCAATGTTTCATGAGCTGAAATAAAATATCCCAGAAATGTTCAATACGCACAAAAAGCTTATTTCTCTCAAATATTGTGCACAAATGTGTTAACATCCCGGTCAGTGAGCATTTCTCCTTTGCCAAGATATTCCATCCACCTGACAGGTGTGGCATATGCATTGGGAGAAAAGGCCACTCTAAAATGTGTAGTTCTGTCACACAACACACATTCCTGCCCACCAGAGCTGTTGCCAGAGAATTGAATGTTAATTCCTCTATCATAAGCTACCTCCAACGTAGTTTTAGAGAATTTGGCAGTACGTCCAACCTGCCTCACAACCACAGACCACGTGTAACCACACCAGCCCAGGACCTCCACATCTGGCTTCTTCACCTGCGGGATCGTCTGAGACCAATCACCCAGACAGCTGATGAAACTGTGGGTTTGCACATCTGAAGGATTTCTGCACAAACTGTCAGAAACCGTCTCAGGGAAGCTCATCTGTGTGCTAGCCGTCCTCACCAGGGTCTTGACCTGACTGCAGTTCGGCGTCATAACCTACTTCAGTGGTTAAATGCTCACCTTCGATGGCCACTGGCATGATGGAGAAGTGTGCTTTTCACGGATGAATCACCGTTTCAACTGTACCGGGCAGATGGCAGACAGCGTGTATGGCTGTGTATGGCGTTGTGAGGGTGAGCGGTTTGCTGATGTCAACATTGTGAACAGTGTCCCATCGTGGTGGTGGGGTTATGGCATGGGCAGGCATAAGCTATGGACATCGAACACAATTGCATTTTATCAATGGCAATTTGAATGCACAGAAATACCGTGAGGAGATCCTGAGGCCCATTGTCGCGCCATCACCTCATGTTTCAGCATGATAATGCACAGCCCCATGTCGCAAGGATCTGTACACAATTCCTGGAAGCTGAAAATGTCCCAGTTCTTCCATGGCCTGCATACCCACCAGACATGTCACCCATTGAGCATGTTTGGGATGCTCTGGATCAACGTGTACGACAGCGTGTTCCAGTTCCCGACAATATCCAGCAACTTCGCACAACCACTGAAGAGGAGTGGGACAACATTCCACAGGCCACAATCAACAGCCTGATCAACTCTATGTGAAGGAGATGTGTCGCGCTGCATGACGCAAATGGTGGTCACACCAGATACTGATTGGTTTTCTTAACCACTCCCCTACCTTTTTTTAAGGTATCTGTGACCAACAGATACATATCTGTATTCCCAGTCATGTGAAATCCATATATTAGAGCCTAACGAATTTATTTAAATTGACTGATTTCCTTATATGAACAGTAGCTCTGTAAAATCTCTGAAATTGTTGGATGTTGCATTTATTTTTGTTCAGTGTATATGGTTTTATTTTTTTCTGATTCAACAAAGTGGGGCAATAGGACTTGAAATGACTGAAATGCTTTCTAAATATAGTACCAATCAAATAATTTTTCATCTCAACATGAAAAAATACGAAATAATTTAATATAATTTAAAGAAGATCGCTTTCTCTTGATTACAGAATTTAATATAATTAAAGAAGATCACTTTCTCTTGGTCACACTTTGTGCTTAAAGCTGACGTTGTAATGAGTATGCACACATTTGAATGGTGTCTCTGTGCAGCTCAGTGGACATTTAGGAGAAGATTTCCTATGACCGAAACGACTTACTATAAGATTTCACATTTCTTATAGCTGTAAAATAAATAGCATCATACTTAGTGACAGTACCATATTGGCACTATTTTATATGACTGTCGACAGAGAATTTTCTCCTAAATTCAAACACCATTCAAATGTGTGCATACTCATGACAATTTCAGCTTTAAGCACAAAGTGATTTCGTCCTTCTGTGACCAAGAGAAAGTGATGTTTAAATTATATTAAAATATTTCATATTTTTTCATGTTGAGAGCTCTAAATTGCTGAGAAAATCACAGCAAGATGAAACCACAATGGCTGGACTCGCAAGACTGTCACCGCTCATTTGTCATCTCTCAAGCTGGGCTCACTCGCTCAGAGGAACAGATAATCAATTCTTTGTCTGGATAGGCCAGAAAATGTGACAGGTCACTCCCTATGCAAATGTCAGGTCTGAAACCTGACACTTCAAGTCAGCTCTGCTTAGAGAGTGGAATCGGAGAGCAGACAGATGGGGCTTTTTGGCATTATTTGTCAGTCGGAACTGGTCCAGAACCGCTGAAAGACTAAACATCTATGAGGCTATTAAAAAGATGATGGTGTTTGAAAGGGGAACTCTTGGACAGCCTCTTTAACATACCCACTGGATTCTTCATGAACGTTTGTCTTAGAGGTTGAAAGTTGAGCAGGTTTTACATTTTGATACACAGAAGATGGATCCTTTAGAGTCTTATGTCACTGAGTGGCTCTCCCATGGGTTTATTCATAAACATAGCACAGCTTGACTGTATTTGAACCTGAGGCAGGCTGCCGTGTGCATAGGGATACTGATGGAGATTTAAAGTGGCTGTGTGGAGCGCCCATGGTGACACAACATGAGCACCTTTGAAAGGCAAACCGCCTCCGCTCAAAACTTTTATTCATTCTGATGTGCATGCTGGGAACAATTTATTATCTGTTTGACATGGGTGGAGAAAGCACTCTGAGGCTTTGCTGAAGTCATCACAGACCATCATGGCTCTCATTAAACACATGCATACTTACAAATATGTCTAAATCAAGTGTCAGCTCCCTTCATCCATATATGCTTGTGAGCAAATCAAATGGGCTATGCCTTTAATAGTGAATACTAGATCCAGTCCACAAAACAAGTCTTGTGTTTCAGAAGTCAAGTGGACAGAGATGCACCGTCTGGCTGACCGGGTTCACCTAGAGGAGCTGGTGAAGATTGGGATCCTGCGTGGGAGTGTGGAGGACATGCTGCAGGTCCACATGGGCTCTGTCTTCATGTCCCACGGCCTGGGACACCTGCTGGGCATCGACGTGCACGACGTGGGCGGATACCCAGATGTCAGTACTTCCTGAACCATCCAGGGTGAGACACTGGTTTCAGTCCAAACACTTAAAAGACACACCCTCGTCCACTTACCCTCACATTATGCCCTTGGGGGAATCCCCGTCGCCATCTTGGAGGGCTGTCCAAATGATTAGCCAAGCAAGGGAAGTTTACAACGTAAACCCCTCAGCCCTCGTTTTTAGATAGGCTTTGCAAGTGTAACAGTATAACTTTAGTACGTCCCTTCGCCCCGACCTCGGGCGCGAACCAGGGACCCTCTGCACACATCAACAACTGACACCCACGAAGCGTCGTTACCCATCGCTCCACAAAAGCCGCGGCCCTTGCAGAGCAAGGGGCACACTACATCTAGGTTTCAGAGCAAGTGACGTAACTGATTGAAACGCTACTAGCGCGTACCCGCTAACTAGCTAGCCATTTCACATCCGTTACACAAGTGTACAATTATGTTCACTCCAGGGCCTGAAACAACCCATAAATCAAGTCGGTGAAAACTTAAAAAAAAATATCAATGGAGAAGTCAACATACTGTAATGACCCGGCTGGGTCATAAAGGGAAAAGAGACGGACTCTAGGTGTGCAGGTCAGAACACAGGTTTATTCTTAAACTGGGCTATTGTTCAGGCCCCAGCCCACGCCGCTAAATGCCGAACGTACACAATTATACCATGTCGAGTTAAGGGTCACTTTCATAGGAACAGATCAAGGCCCCGAACAGAAAAGGAAGAGAGATGAGACAGTAATCCCTATTTATGCATTTCCAAACCCCGCGGGATTACCCATCATACCCCCCCAACCTTTCCATCTGTCCTGACATATTTAACCCCTGCTCGTAGCCATGAGAACCATAACACACCCACAAACACAGAACACAATACCGGGTAGTTACATAGCCCCCCCCCCTTTCTAAATCCTAGCCCCTAGGGTTACACAACAAAATCCTTAAAACGACCCGGAGGTCGCATCAGTCTCTTGGGCCTCCCCGTGACTCTCACCGGTGAACCCCCAGAACACTCCTCTGCCCCAATGTCATTTCCAGCGCCCTCCGAAGAAGCAGCCCCCTCCCCAGGCTCAGGTTGCGCTAGAGTCTCCTCGTTAGACTGTTCCCGTGGGCTCACATCAGAGACCTCACTCCCATTCCCTACCGTTTTCCTCCCTCTGTAGGGTGCCAATCGATCCCGGTGGACCACCACCTTCCTGCTCCGTGGGGGGACCTCCACCCGGTATGTCACCTCCCCCACTCTCTCTATCACCAGACATGGCCCCACCCATGCACTGTCCAGCTTTGGGCACCGCCCCTTCTTGCGCGTGGGGTTGTGAAGCCACACACATTCTCCCGCTCCAAAGTGCCTCCCCCTAGCGCGCGAGTCGTAGTGGCGCTTTTGGCGCACCCCTGCGTTCTCGAGTTGCTCTCTTGCGAAGGTGTGAGCCGCTTCTAACCGGTTCTGCAGACAACACACATAGTTCGGGCCAGGCAAAACCCCGTCGTCATTATCAGGAGGGTGGCCAAACGTCAGTTCGGCTGGGGTGCGCAACTCACGACCTAACATTAGTAGTGCTGGGGAGCACGCAGTCGATTCTTGAACAGCCGACCTACACGCCATAAGAATAAACGGTAAGTGGGTGTCCCAATCTCTCTGGTGTTTTGAGGTAACGATGGCCAGCTGCTGTGCTAATGTTCTGTTAAATCTTTCCACCAGCCCATCACTCTGGGGGTGAAGCGGAGTAGTGCGCGTCTTCTCCGGGCCTAACCGTCTACACAACTCTGAGAACACCCGTGACTCGAAGTTTCTCCCCTGGTCGCTGTGAATAGACTGTGGCACCCCAAACCGACTGATTATTCCCCCCACCAACGCATCAGCTACTGTCTCTGCCTCCTGGTCTGGGAGAGCGTAAGCCTCCGGCCACTTGGTGAAGTAGTCCATAGCGGTTAGAATCCACCTGTTACCGCTGTATGTGGTTGGAAACGGCCCTACTATGTCTACCCCCAGTCTCTCCATGGGCTCCCCTATTGGGAATTGTTGTAGGAGGGCGTGTGACTGACCTGGAGGTCCTTTTTTAGCAGCACACTCGTCGCACTGCCTACAAAAGTCCTCAACATCCCTCCTGTGCCTGGCCCAATAGAAGCCTTTACGCACGCGCTTTAACGTTTCGGAGACCCCAAAATGCCCTGCGCCTACTCCCCCATGAAGCTGCTGTAACACGCTCCCCTGCAGCCTTTTGGGCACCACTACCTGCCACGTAATTTCTCCAGTCGCTGGCTTTTTCCACCCCCTCTGGAGCACTCCCTCAGCCACTCTAAGGACTGTGAATTTAGCCCACAGTCCTTTGGTTACTGGTGATAGAGGGGCTACTTCCCCCCACGGCGGTCGTCTTCTCTCTTCCACCCACCGTAGCACAGGACGCAGCTCTGCGTCCTCCTCCTGGCGACGCCTCCACTCCCCAACGTCCACAGCCTCAAGCTCCCGGCACTCTGTCACACTCAGCTGACTCACCGTGGCGGTGACTCCCTCCTCCCTGCACAGTTCTCTCTCTCGCTCCACCCGTTTGGCACAGTACCCACAGCCATCCTCAGCACACGGGCGGCGGGACAAGGGGTCTGCATTGCTGTGGCGAAGGCCGGCTCTGTGCTCCACCTGGAAGTCGTAGGGTTGCAGCTCCTCCAGCCAGCAGGCAATCTGACCCTCTGGCTCCTTGAAGGAGAGAAGCCACTGCAGGGCGGAGTGATCCGTCCGGACCACAAACGGCAGGCCCCCCAGGTAGTACTTGAAATGGCGTACTGCTGCCACGACAGCCAAAAGCTCTCTCCTTGTCACGCAGTAGCGTTTTTCAGCCTTATCAAAAGTTCTGCTGTAATAAGCTACTACGTGTTCCCCATCAGGACCACGTTGAGCCAGCACAGCCCCCAAACCCTCATTGCTTGCGTCGGTGTCCAGGATGAACGGACGGTTCGGGTCTGGTGAGGCCAGGACAGGGGCCTCCATCAGGGCACGTTTGAGGGCCTCAAACGCCCGCTGGTGCTCTTCGGTCCACTGAAAAACAGTGTCCTCCTTGAGAAGGTGGTTCAAAGGAGCCGCTACCCCCGCAAACCCCTTCACAAACCTACGATAGTAGGATGCCAGCCCCAGGAAGCTCTTAACCTCTTTTTTCCCCCCTGGAACTGGCCACCCCCTCACAGCCTCTACCTTGTCTGGCATCGTGCTGATGCCCTCACCACCCAGCTGATGCCCCAGGAACGCCACCTCCCTTTGCATGAAATGGCACTTTCCCGGATGTAATTTTAGCCCCGCCCCCGAGATCCTCTCCAACACTCGCCTAATTGCCCCCAGTGCCCCCTCAAACGATGTGCCGTGCACCAATATGTCGTCTAGGTACACAACACACTCGTCTCTCGGAACCCCCGCCAGCACTCTGTCCATGAGCCTCTCAAAGGTGGCAGGAGCATTACAGAGCCCGAAGCACAGCACCTTGAACTGCCAATGGCCCCTATCTGTGGAGAAGGCCATTTTTTCACGTGCCCCTGGCGAGAGGGGCACCTGCCAGTAGCCACTGCGCAGATCAAGGGAGGAGAACCACGAGGACCCTCTCACGTGGTCTAGCGACTCATCAATCCTCGGTAGGGGATAAGAGTCTTTAGTGGTGACAGAATTTAGGCCCCTGTAGTCAACACAAAACCTAAGTTTACCCCCTTTCTTAGGCACCATGACGACCGGCGCGGACCATGGGCTATCTGATGGCTCAATGAAATCAGCCCGCAACATGTCAACAATAGCTGTGTCTGCTGCTTCCCTCCTGGCAAGGGGAATACGACGGGGCCGAATTTTAATGGGTCGGGCGTCCCCAGTGTCTATTTCGTGCTGAACTAGGTGCGTTTGTCCTACCTCATCTTCCCCCCAAGCGAAGCTATCTTTAAAGTCCAACAGCAGCTGCTTTAACTGTCTCTGTTGTCTCTCATCCAGACCCTGACAGTTCTTCAGCCACACAGCCTCGACGGCGTCGATAGCTTCCTCCTTCCCCCCGTCGGGCTGATGGGGTGAAGGAGCCAGTGTGTTTTGGGCTACTGGGCTGCCTGTGCTTGCACCATGATGGGGAGTGAAGGCCGTCGCCGCCGGAGACAGCTGCTGGGATGGCACAACGACCAAGGGAGCAGCCGGGATGACCGGTGGAGTTTCTGCAAGCTTGGAGGAAGACGGAGGGACAGCCCTGCCCCCTGCTGGCCCTCCCGAAGGCGACATTCCCACTGTGGGCCCCCCCGACAGCCTCAAAGTGCCCGACGCTAAGTCCAACTGAGCCCCACAGTTTTTCAAAAAGTCCATTCCCAGTATACAGGGGTCCTGCACCGCTGCTACCCACACCGGACACCCCACAGTTCTCCCCCCCACAGTCACAGATAGCTGACACTTCCCTAACATGGGGGCTAGCTCCCCCGTGACAGTCCGTAGCTGGACAAGGGTCGGCTCCACCCGCACCCCAACAGGTAGTATGTCTGGTCTCACCAGGGTTACTGTAGAGCCCGTGTCGACCAGGGCCAAACATTCCACCCCCTCTACCTTGACGATGACATTGCAGAAGTCCCCAACGGTGGTACGTCCCACCACAACTACCGGACTAGGAAACACGGCGGCAGCTACGCCCTGGGGGAGCAGGTCCCCACCCTCTTGTCTGCGCTGCTGGGTACCTCTTTTGCTTACAGTGGGTTCGGGGGCGGGGGGGTGGGCCCGCGCTGCCCCCTGCGCGAGAACCCGCTGTCGTTTCCCTGGTGACGGGAGAATCTGCCACACTCCCGCTGAATGTGGCCAGGCTGGCCACCCTGAGAGTGTCAGCAGCCCTGTTTGCTGAGAACCGGCAGCGACTGTGCCAAGGCCTGAAGGCCAAGGATGGGGTCCGCCATCTGAACATGCTTACCCAGTTCGGTGGAAGAGAGCGCTCTAATAAAACTGTCCCGTGCCAGCTCGTCTTGCACCCCAATCGGCATAGTTGCATAAGCCCGCCTGGTCAGGCTCAGAATACCACTTGCCAACGCCTTTAATGATTCCCCCTGAAGTCTCTTTTTGTTACTCAGTTCAATCCGCAGCATGTTGGGCTGCGCGTCGCTGCCGAAACGGCCCCCCAATGCCTCCACTAGCGCACCGTAGTCGCCCCTCTCGTCCGGGGCTAGCGTTAACAGGCATTCCGACGCCTCCTCTGCCAGGCTCAGGGCAAGCTGTAACGCTTTCGTCTCGTCAGACCACCTCCCGGCTCTAGCCAACAACTCGAATTGAGTGAAAAAAACTTCCCATTTACCTTGTCCATTGAACTTTGGTAGTTTAGCCGCTACCGTGGCTAATGGCAATAGGCCGCTGCCATCTCAGTTTACATAAGCAGGCCCAGCCATTTCCGCACCCGGTGACGTCGATATCCCCGTCGCCGTGACGTCTGCTCTCGAGCGGTGTGAAGGAAAACCCGCCAGTTCTGCCATCTTGCTGACTGACAATTTAACTCCCGCCATGTGGCTCTCCAGCTCTTCTACGGCAGTCGCCGCCTGACCCCCCCGACCGGGTACCCCCGAGCCCACAACGGACACTTTGTCCGACTCTTCCTTAATTTTCCGCCTCGCCCCAAGCATCATGACCGTAGATGCGAGTCACGCTAAAGCCAACCCGGCCTATACTGAACAGCTAACTCGCCTAGTCTCGATCCCGTAGTTCGAAAGCACTTCTGACACCAATGTAATGACCCGGCTGGGTCATAAAGGGAAAAGAGACGGACTCTAGGTGTGCAGGTCAGAACACAGGTTTATTCTTAAACTGGGCTATTGTTCAGGCCCCAGCCCACGCCGCTAAATGCCGAACGTACACAATTATACCATGTCGAGTTAAGGGTCACTTTCATAGGAACAGATCAAGGCCCCGAACAGAAAAGGAAGAGAGATGAGACAGTAATCCCTATTTATGCATTTCCAAACCCCGCGGGATTACCCATCATACCCCCCCAACCTTTCCATCTGTCCTGACATATTTAACCCCTGCTAGTAGCCATGAGAACCATAACACACCCACAAACACAGAACACAATACCGGGTCGTTACAATACAATTGTAAGTAAAAACGAATGCAAATACGTTAGAAATTGTGCTACTAATGCACATGACGGCACAAACACGTCTCAGTAAATATGTTTTTGTCTGGTTATCTTTCGGAAATTGTAGAAATAAAACATTTTCCTTCTTCAGAAGTTCCAGCTAGGCAATTAATTTGCTAGCTATCATACAGTAGGCGTATATTAATAATTATATATTTAATATAAGTAGACATGCACTCATAATTGACTGTAGCGCATATAAAGCACCCACAACCTACCAGTGGCTGAAAACACAATCATCACGGGATGAACGAGTGATGAATTTCCGGCCAAGGGTGGTCTATTTAAAAATCATTCCTCCCTCCCTCGCCCCTTGCCTTGCAAGTGTATACTCGTCAGACGTCATGATACGTCATCAGAAGTGTCCACTTAATTTGAGGGCTGAGGGGATAGGGTGTGTCTTTTAAGTGTTTGGACCGCAAAAACTGATTAATTAGAGTCTCAATTAAAGGTGCAGTCTGTCATTTCTCTGTACTCCATAGCATCCAGGCAGAGTACAAAGCACAAGCAACTCATTGATATGTGAATTATATTTCTAAGTTATAGCAGTAGTTCTAATGGTGTATGTCTGTTGTTGGCTAATGGTGTATGTCTGGTATTGTCTAATGGTGTATGTCTGGTGTTGGTCAGGATGTGGAGTGGGGTCCTTGTCAGGGAAATAACATATGCATTTACACTGGCTAGGAAGTATATGCTGTATCGAGTACAGTACTGATCTGTATCTTCTGATATTGATTTAGCGGTGGAAAGTACAACTTTACTGCCTGTACTTATCTACCTAGTACACATTAACATGGGTTATTAGATTATAATTACACTGTAATAAGGTCTCAAATGGGTTACATTCATCTGTGCAGTTGAGACAAATTCACCCCACTGCCCTCCTAATCCAAGTGGGCATATCAGTAATAGTCAATATTGTTAGGGCTGGGATGCATTTTCAATTTATGACAGACAGGCAGCCCAATTCAGATATTTTTGCAACTAATGGGTATTTTGCCAATCAGATCAGATCTTTTGACAAAAGATCAGAATTGGGCTGCCCGTGTAAATGCAGCCTCAGTCACACAGTGTCTGCAAATGCTTTCTTGAACCTTGAACTAAGTGTTGAAATAATTGCTGCTTCTGATAAAAGAAAGGCCATAATAAGTTACATAACTTGTGTGGGATGGGCACTAGAACAGTCTTCTGTAGAAGTTCTCAGTGAGAAAATATATCAAGAATATTCACTGAAGAGTGACAATGAAATTGAGAATGAAATAACACGTCAAAAGTTGGTTCATAATAAAAACTAAAAGCTGAACAGTATATATATCCAACACAAACATATATTGTGTGATGTTTACTGATAAAAAAAAGTGGATGTGAAACTGAAACAACTCCCTGGGGGGTTTCTGAAAGACAGTTATAAAGACCTTGCAATGCAATACAACCCTAACATATATTTCAAGTTAGTGGATCAAATAAATGGCCATACTATTTCAAGCATCATTCAGGTTCGCCGCTTGATATCACATAATGCCGACATACATTTTGAAACATTTTGATCAGCACTCACTCGCTTTAGCCAAAATCAGCTGATCGGCTTCACAAGCGAAGATGCGTGTCACATGACACTTCCAGTCTTAAGCAACATGGCTGCACGACAGGAGTGAGTATATATTCTGTTCTGTATTATTTCTATGGTTTATCTTTGTGTTAAGCGTACTTGGACACTGATTCTGAATTGAACAAATTATAATGCATAAATTGTTAGCTCGCTAGCTATCTGCATAAACCTGATCAACTAAGCTAACTCTCGTTAACGGGGCTAGCTGTCAAACATAAGAAAAGAGCGGCGTACTTTTTGCAGGCTGGCAGTCAGGCATCAATCAGCAACTTTGCCAGGTAACTAGCTAACTAAGCATGTCTAACTTGAAATTTATTCGCAGAGTAGGGAAAAAATGGGTGGTTACAGCTCCAGTTTGTGGATAATATTAGCTAGTCTCTCTACAGATGGGTTGTTTCTGAAATAATTGCCATGGACCTCACGATACGATATTATCACGATACTTACAGTAGCTAGGTGCCGATACGATATGTACTGCGATTCTATATGTATCACGATTCTATATGTATCACGATTTATCACAATTCGATGTTAAATAAATATTGCTCACTATATGTCTGCGGCAGAGGGACAGGAGAGAGGCATAATAATAATAAACTCATTTTGATTAGTCAAGTGCTGAAAACATGTTGCCTCACCATTTAAAAGTAAGATTGAAGACAAACTAACATTACAGAAAAAATACCGAAGTTTTTGCGCAGATACATCCAACATTAACTACATTGCATAAAAAAGAAAGAATCGATACTTGCAGTCATAGAATTGATATATTGTCAAAAATAGTATCGCAATACTCTACTGCAGTGGTCACCAACCTTTTCTGAGTCAAGATCACTTTTGCAGTCAAAAAACAAGCTGAGGTCTACCACTCAGATTATTTTAATAACATGTAAGCCTTTTCAACATGAATAAAAACAGTTCTGTAGGAATGAAGTTTGTGCAGTAGGCCAAAAATATTATCACAGCATATTGGCTATATGTGCTTGGCCTGCCAATATTGTTCTTCTAAGACCATATTATATTTAAAAACTCGAGCTTTGATAACAAAATAGATCAGTTGTACCACTTGCGAGGCACAGCTGAGCATAAATTTAAGTAATTCACTTTTTATTTTACTGGACTGATGGTACCTGCATCTGATGGTCAGTCTCAGGGGAGGGAGGGAGAGAGCAGCAGAGGGTTCACCTCTCACTGTCCCTGCTCTCTCCATTCGTCCGGTGAAACTGGCCAGAGAGAGGACGCCGTCCTACCACTGATGGCAAAACTCGAGTCACACCGCATTACTTTTGCCTCATTCACAAATTCATGTTCCTATGACTAGAGAATGTGAAATATTCCTCAATATTAAAATAGACATTACGAGATGCTAATAATCAAAACGCAGCCCTATCGATACACTTGGCTACTAATTAATTGCAGCTGTGGCGCGAGAGGAAGTAGGGAGAAGCGTGTTTTGTAAAAGTGTTGACAGTGCTGAATAAAAAATTAAAAACAAACTCACTCATAAAAACAACAGGGTTTTTCTGTATTCTTTGACAGTTTATCTCTGGTCATGGTTTTAAGTTATGAAATCTCACGTAGGCTAGTATCACACTTTGCTGTGGGGTCGTGGAAGCCTTACTAGGCATGGTAATCAAATGTTTAGCTATCTAATTGGCCAGCGCACTTGATTTAACGACAGCTCTTCTGGTCCGCCGGGTAGGTGGAGTTTGAAATGGTTCAGAACAGTTTGCCTACCTGGCATGCAGGGCTTCTGAATCAAGTGCAACTTCCGTCAAAAGTGCAAAGTCAAATAAATAAAGGAGCGCAAGCCTTTATCGTTGGCTTTTCTATAGAAATGTTTGGTGATCAACTAGGAATGCCTAGAAGATCGACTGGTTGGTGACCACTGCTCTACTGTATCGATTTCCCCCATCTCTATGATATGTCAATGCTCCAATTGTTATTAATTGATATAGAGGTGATATGATGCATTATACTCTATCCTCCTATCATAGCTCTTGTTTAAATATACTACATCTCTAAAACAGAAAGTGCACATTGAAACCCACTCACATGATCACAGAAGTGTTTAGACATCTTATTGTTGAGTTGACAAAATCTGAGGCAGGTTGGTGATCAACAACTCTGTTTAGTGACCTTTGATCATGTACATCGGTCTTTGTTGTTACTAAATCACACTAGTAAGGGAGCACTCTCCAGAGATCAAGTGTTATCTTTACCACACACTGGGGATCATTGAAACCAGATCCATTTTGGGCAATACTGTTCTACAGTTCCATCCATCTGAGTTTGTGCAAAATCATATTTTTTTGTTGAGTGTAAAACTCTTGAGTCCTAAAAATGGTCAACGTCTATGTCCTCACCACTTCTGCTAAAGTTTCACTAAAAATGGAACTTTCATAACTGTGTGCAATATAATGATAAACAACGATTTGTTTTTTACATTTTATATTTACTTAAGGGTTTGTAAGTATTTTTGTCGATTATTGTTTTAGAAAGAATCAGCCGAACTGAAACAAAGGCAGGCAATTGTGTTAGCTAACTGAAAATAGAAAACGACTAGACAGTAATGTACAACATATTAACCCATTTCCCAATGCTGTCTTTCTGTAGACCTGTGTATTGGCTGGGTAAAGACACCCTGAGAGTGTCAGCAGCCCTGTTTGCTGAGAACCGGCAGCGACTGTGCCAAGGCCTGAAGGCCAAGGATGGGGTCCGCCATCTGAACATGCTTACCCAGTTCGGTGGAAGAGAGCGCTCTAATAAAACTGTCCCGTGCCAGCTCGTCTTGCACCCCAATCGGCATAGTTGCATAAGCCCGCCTGGTCAGGCTCAGAATACCACTTGCCAACGCCTTTAATGATTCCCCCTGAAGTCTCTTTTTGTTACTCAGTTCAATCCGCAGCATGTTGGGCTGCGCGTCGCTGCCGAAACGGCCCCCCAATGCCTCCACTAGCACACCGTAGTCGCCCCTCTCGTCCGGGGCTAGCGTTAACAGGCATTCCGACGCCTCCTCTGCCAGGCTCAGGGCAAGCTGTAACGCTTTCGTCTCGTCAGACCACCTCCCGGCTCTAGCCAACAACTCGAATTGAGTGAAAAAAACTTCCCATTTACCTTGTCCATTGAACTTTGGTAGTTTAGCCGCTACCGTGGCTAATGGCAATAGGCCGCTGCCATCTCAGTTTACATAAGCAGGCCCAGCCATTTCCGCACCCGGTGACGTCGATATCCCCGTCGCCGTGACGTCTGCTCTCGAGCGGTGTGAAGGAAAACCCGCCAGTTCTGCCATCTTGCTGACTGACAATTTAACTCCCGCCATGTGGCTCTCCAGCTCTTCTACGGCAGTCGCCGCCTGACCCCCCCGACCGGGTACCCCCGAGCCCACAACGGACACTTTGTCCGACTCTTCCTTAATTTTCCGCCTCGCCCCAAGCATCATGACCGTAGATGCGAGTCACGCTAAAGCCAACCCGGCCTATACTGAACAGCTAACTCGCCTAGTCTCGATCCCGTAGTTCGAAAGCACTTCTGACACCAATGTAATGACCCGGCTGGGTCATAAAGGGAAAAGAGACGGACTCTAGGTGTGCAGGTCAGAACACAGGTTTATTCTTAAACTGGGCTATTGTTCAGGCCCCAGCCCACGCCGCTAAATGCCGAACGTACACAATTATACCATGTCGAGTTAAGGGTCACTTTCATAGGAACAGATCAAGGCCCCGAACAGAAAAGGAAGAGAGATGAGACAGTAATCCCTATTTATGCATTTCCAAACCCCGCGGGATTACCCATCATACCCCCCCAACCTTTCCATCTGTCCTGACATATTTAACCCCTGCTAGTAGCCATGAGAACCATAACACACCCACAAACACAGAACACAATACCGGGTCGTTACAATACAATTGTAAGTAAAAACGAATGCAAATACGTTAGAAATTGTGCTACTAATGCACATGACGGCAAAAACACGTCTCAGTAAATATGTTTTTGTCTGGTTATCTTTCGGAAATTGTAGAAATAAAACATTTTCCTTCTTCAGAAGTTCCAGCTAGGCAATTAATTTGCTAGCTATCATACAGTAGGCGTATATTAATAATTATATATTTAATATAAGTAGACATGCACTCATAATTGACTGTAGCGCATATAAAGCACCCACAACCTACCAGTGGCTGAAAACACAATCATCACGGGATGAACGAGTGATGAATTTCCGGCCAAGGGTGGTCTATTTAAAAATCATTCCTCCCTCCCTCGCCCCTTGCCTTGCAAGTGTATACTCGTCAGACGTCATGATACGTCATCAGAAGTGTCCACTTAATTTGAGGGCTGAGGGGATAGGGTGTGTCTTTTAAGTGTTTGGACCGCAAAAACTGATTAATTAGAGTCTCAATTAAAGGTGCAGTCTGTC
Organism: Salvelinus namaycush; assembly: GCF_016432855.1. Lineage (NCBI taxonomy): Eukaryota > Metazoa > Chordata > Actinopteri > Salmoniformes > Salmonidae > Salvelinus > Salvelinus namaycush. The sequence continues at coordinate 70,678,069 of NC_052307.1, forward strand.
ATTTCTCTGTACTCCGTAGCATCCAGGCAGAGTACAAAGCACAAGCAACTCATTGATATGTGAATTATATTTCTAAGTTATAGCAGTAGTTCTAATGGTGTATGTCTGTTGTTGGCTAATGGTGTATGTCTGGTATTGTCTAATGGTGTATGTCTGGTGTTGGTCAGGATGTGGAGTGGGGTCCTTGTCAGGGAAATAACATATGCATTTACACTGGCTAGGAAGTATATGCTGTATCGAGTACAGTACTGATCTGTATCTTCTGATATTGATTTAGCGGTGGAAAGTACAACTTTACTGCCTGTACTTATCTACCTAGTACACATTAACATGGGTTATTAGATTATAATTACACTGTAATAAGGTCTCAAATGGGTTACATTCATCTGTGCAGTTGAGACAAATTCACCCCACTGCCCTCCTAATCCAAGTGGGCATATCAGTAATAGTCAATATTGTTAGGGCTGGGATGCATTTTCAATTTATGACAGACAGGCAGCCCAATTCAGATATTTTTGCAACTAATGGGTATTTTGCCAATCAGATCAGATCTTTTGACAAAAGATCAGAATTGGGCTGCCCGTGTAAATGCAGCCTCAGTCACACAGTGTCTGCAAATGCTTTCTTGAACCTTGAACTAAGTGTTGAAATAATTGCTGCTTCTGATAAAAGAAAGGCCATAATAAGTTACATAACTTGTGTGGGATGGGCACTAGAACAGTCTTCTGTAGAAGTTCTCAGTGAGAAAATATATCAAGAATATTCACTGAAGAGTGACAATGAAATTGAGAATGAAATAACACGTCAAAAGTTGGTTCATAATAAAAACTAAAAGCTGAACAGTATATATATCCAACACAAACATATATTGTGTGATGTTTACTGATAAAAAAAAGTGGATGTGAAACTGAAACAACTCCCTGGGGGGTTTCTGAAAGACAGTTATAAAGACCTTGCAATGCAATACAACCCTAACATATATTTCAAGTTAGTGGATCAAATAAATGGCCATACTATTTCAAGCATCATTCAGGTTCGCCGCTTGATATCACATAATGCCGACATACATTTTGAAACATTTTGATCAGCACTCACTCGCTTTAGCCAAAATCAGCTGATCGGCTTCACAAGCGAAGATGCGTGTCACATGACACTTCCAGTCTTAAGCAACATGGCTGCACGACAGGAGTGAGTATATATTCTGTTCTGTATTATTTCTATGGTTTATCTTTGTGTTAAGCGTACTTGGACACTGATTCTGAATTGAACAAATTATAATGCATAAATTGTTAGCTCGCTAGCTATCTGCATAAACCTGATCAACTAAGCTAACTCTCGTTAACGGGGCTAGCTGTCAAACATAAGAAAAGAGCGGCGTACTTTTTGCAGGCTGGCAGTCAGGCATCAATCAGCAACTTTGCCAGGTAACTAGCTAACTAAGCATGTCTAACTTGAAATTTATTCGCAGAGTAGGGAAAAAATGGGTGGTTACAGCTCCAGTTTGTGGATAATATTAGCTAGTCTCTCTACAGATGGGTTGTTTCTGAAATAATTGCCATGGACCTCACGATACGATATTATCACGATACTTACAGTAGCTAGGTGCCGATACGATATGTACTGCGATTCTATATGTATCACGATTCTATATGTATCACGATTTATCACAATTCGATGTTAAATAAATATTGCTCACTATATGTCTGCGGCAGAGGGACAGGAGAGAGGCATAATAATAATAAACTCATTTTGATTAGTCAAGTGCTGAAAACATGTTGCCTCACCATTTAAAAGTAAGATTGAAGACAAACTAACATTACAGAAAAAATACCGAAGTTTTTGCGCAGATACATCCAACATTAACTACATTGCATAAAAAAGAAAGAATCGATACTTGCAGTCATAGAATTGATATATTGTCAAAAATAGTATCGCAATACTCTACTGCAGTGGTCACCAACCTTTTCTGAGTCAAGATCACTTTTGCAGTCAAAAAACAAGCTGAGGTCTACCACTCAGATTATTTTAATAACATGTAAGCCTTTTCAACATGAATAAAAACAGTTCTGTAGGAATGAAGTTTGTGCAGTAGGCCAAAAATATTATCACAGCATATTGGCTATATGTGCTTGGCCTGCCAATATTGTTCTTCTAAGACCATATTATATTTAAAAACTCGAGCTTTGATAACAAAATAGATCAGTTGTACCACTTGCGAGGCACAGCTGAGCATAAATTTAAGTAATTCACTTTTTATTTTACTGGACTGATGGTACCTGCATCTGATGGTCAGTCTCAGGGGAGGGAGGGAGAGAGCAGCAGAGGGTTCACCTCTCACTGTCCCTGCTCTCTCCATTCGTCCGGTGAAACTGGCCAGAGAGAGGACGCCGTCCTACCACTGATGGCAAAACTCGAGTCACACCGCATTACTTTTGCCTCATTCACAAATTCATGTTCCTATGACTAGAGAATGTGAAATATTCCTCAATATTAAAATAGACATTACGAGATGCTAATAATCAAAACGCAGCCCTATCGATACACTTGGCTACTAATTAATTGCAGCTGTGGCGCGAGAGGAAGTAGGGAGAAGCGTGTTTTGTAAAAGTGTTGACAGTGCTGAATAAAAAATTAAAAACAAACTCACTCATAAAAACAACAGGGTTTTTCTGTATTCTTTGACAGTTTATCTCTGGTCATGGTTTTAAGTTATGAAATCTCACGTAGGCTAGTATCACACTTTGCTGTGGGGTCGTGGAAGCCTTACTAGGCATGGTAATCAAATGTTTAGCTATCTAATTGGCCAGCGCACTTGATTTAACGACAGCTCTTCTGGTCCGCCGGGTAGGTGGAGTTTGAAATGGTTCAGAACAGTTTGCCTACCTGGCATGCAGGGCTTCTGAATCAAGTGCAACTTCCGTCAAAAGTGCAAAGTCAAATAAATAAAGGAGCGCAAGCCTTTATCGTTGGCTTTTCTATAGAAATGTTTGGTGATCAACTAGGAATGCCTAGAAGATCGACTGGTTGGTGACCACTGCTCTACTGTATCGATTTCCCCCATCTCTATGATATGTCAATGCTCCAATTGTTATTAATTGATATAGAGGTGATATGATGCATTATACTCTATCCTCCTATCATAGCTCTTGTTTAAATATACTACATCTCTAAAACAGAAAGTGCACATTGAAACCCACTCACATGATCACAGAAGTGTTTAGACATCTTATTGTTGAGTTGACAAAATCTGAGGCAGGTTGGTGATCAACTCTGTTTAGTGACCTTTGATCATGTACATCGGTCTTTGTTGTTACTAAATCACACTAGTAAGGGAGCACTCTCCAGAGATCAAGTGTTATCTTTACCACACACTGGGGATCATTGAAACCAGATCCATTTTGGGCAATACTGTTCTACAGTTCCATCCATCTGAGTTTGTGCAAAATCATATTTTTTTGTTGAGTGTAAAACTCTTGAGTCCTAAAAATGGTCAACGTCTATGTCCTCACCACTTCTGCTAAAGTTTCACTAAAAATGGAACTTTCATAACTGTGTGCAATATAATGATAAACAACGATTTGTTTTTTACATTTTATATTTACTTAAGGGTTTGTAAGTATTTTTGTCGATTATTGTTTTAGAAAGAATCAGCCGAACTGAAACAAAGGCAGGCAATTGTGTTAGCTAACTGAAAATAGAAAACGACTAGACAGTAATGTACAACATATTAACCCATTTCCCAATGCTGTCTTTCTGTAGACCTGTGTATTGGCTGGGTAAAGACACCCTGAGAGTGTCAGCAGCCCTGTTTGCTGAGAACCGGCAGCGACTGTGCCAAGGCCTGAAGGCCAAGGATGGGGTGGCCCCCAAGTCTGTAGTTGTGCTGCAGGGAGGGGAGCAGAAGCAGAGATACTGCACCGATACAGACATGCTCTTCAGACAGGTACATGTTTAATAACAGTCAATTACAGATATGCCATTTAGAAGACTCATTTATCCTAAAGCGATGTGCATACATTTTCATATTGATGACCCCAGCGGGAATTGAATCCACAATCCTAGCGTTGCTGTACCAGCTGAGCCATATAGGATCACACATTAATGAGATGGATGGAAGTGTGACTGAGCAGACCCTGGCTGACTCTTTTGACTCATGTGGTTCTTTTTTGTAGGAGTCCTTCTTCCATTGGGCTTTTGGAGTGACTGAAGCCGACTGCTACGGAGCCATTGACGTGGACACTGGAAAATCCATCCTCTTTGTCCCCAAGCTGCCTGAGAGCTATGCAACCTGGATGGGAGAGTGAGTCAGTGACTGTAACTCAAACTATATGTGAATGTGATCAGCCTCAGGAGACAGCCTACCACTTTCAGCATCATGGATTCACAAGAATACTCCTTAGGCCTTCTCATTAAAACCGATTGTGTCATTGTCTGTTGACAGGATCCATCCGCGGGAATACTTCAAGGAGAAATACGCCGTCGATGAGGTGCAATACACCTGTAATGTAAGTTAGTGTGTCATGTTTGAATGCACATACTGTACACCTTACCCATCTTTGTAGTGTTGTAGCTTAGCTTGTGATCTTGTAGCTTCACTCATTTCCCTCTATTTGATAGTGTCAGTTCTCTCTGATCCCTCAACACTTCTGCCTTTCTGTCTGAACTCTTACAGATTGCTGATGTCTTTTCCAAGATGAAGCTTGGAGCTCTTCTCACTTTGGTATGTCCTTAATATATCATGTTGATGCTATGATAGTGGTTTACAGTAGCAATTCATTAGATAAAGTATAATTTTAAGAGACTTGAAAGTGGGCCTGGTATTTATATTATGTTTCTTCCAGCGTGGACAGAACACAGATAGTGGGAGTATCTGCCGCGAAGCCTCTTTTGAAGGAATCAGTCAGTACGTATAATTGGCATCAATTGATATCCATTTGAATCAAACTGGTATTTCTAATTTATTTGGTTGAATGTTTTACCTTGATAAATATGATCTTGTGTCTTATATTTCAGATTCCAAGTGAACAACACTCTTCTGCATCCAGTCATTGTGGAATGGTAAGTACTGTATGATACTATATCCAGCTCGTAACCATTGGTTGCTGCTGCTTTTCTGTTATGTGGAACTCTTTTTGTAAAACCTTATTAGTCTGTGGCTGTTTCACACTGAGTCATCTGAGGTGTTGACTGCATCTCTAATGTGTAGAGATTTTTTTATATATTTTTTTATTTCACCTTTATTTAACCAGGTAGGCCAGTTGAGAACAAGTTCTCATTTACAACTGCGACCTGGCAGAATCATTAAGACATAAAGGGTGGTAGAAACCATGACCAAGAATAGAATCAGAAAAACACCTCACTAACAATATGGTAAGAAGCTGATTTTCCTGAAAGATCAAGAGGAGAGTGTAAGGCTCCTCCGGCAGTGAGGAATGGATGAGTAATACAGGTATTATTTCTGCATTCATTATGAGATACCAAATATAAAGCACACACATACATACATACATACATACATACATACACACATAAACACAGAGCTTTAGCTTTCATCATCATTCTTTTGTTTATGGCTGGGTGCTATAAGCCAGTGTTTGTGCATGATAGAATTAAGCAAAAAGGCCAGAGGGGGTGCGGTATATGACCAATATACCACAGCTAAGGGCTGTTCTTATGCACAACGCAATGTGGAGTGCCTGAATACAGCCCTTAGCCGTGGTATATTGGCCTTATACCACAAACCCTGAGGTACCTTATTGCTATTATAAGCTGGTTACCAACGTTATTGCAGTAAAAAGTTATGTTTTGTCATACCTGTGGTATACGGCCTGATATACCACGGCTTTCAGCCAATCAGCATTCAGGGCTCAAACCACCCAGTTTATAATATAGAAATATACACCTGGCATATTGATCTAAGAGGCCCTTGACTCCTTGTTCCTTCTCTTCCTGCAGCCGGCTGACTAAGACTGACATGGAGCTGGAGGTCCTGCGATACACTAACCGGATTTCCAGTGAAGCCCATAAAGAGGTAAAATCCTGCAGGACAGACAGACATACCTGCCACAGGGGGAGAAGGAGCTCCAGATTCTGACTCATCTCATTTGATCTGTGCATTTTGGATTTTAGGGGACCAAAAGTATTGGGACAAATTCACTTCTGTGTATTAAAGTAGTCAAGTTGAGTATTTGGTCCCATATTCCTAGCACGCAATAACTACATCAAGCTTGTGACTCTTCAAACGTGTTGGATGCACTTGCTGTTTGTTTTGGTTGAGTTTCAGGTTATTTTGTGCCCAATATAAGTTAATGGTAAATAACGTATTGTGTCATTTTGGAGTCACTTATTGTAAGTAAGAATAAAATATGTTTCTAAACACTTCTACATTAATGTGGATGCTACCATGATTATGAGTAGTCCTGAATGAATCGTAAATAAAGATGAGTGAGAAAGTTGGACGCACAAATATCATACCTCCCAAAAAATGCTAGCCTCCGCTGTTATTGTAATGTTGAGAGGTTAGCATGTCTTGGGTGTATGATATGTGTGTGTCTGTAACTTTCTTCCACATCATTATTCACAATTCATTCAGGACTATCCGTAGTCATGGTAGCATCCACATGAATGTAGAAGTGTTTAGAAACATATTCTATTCTTATTTACAATAAAAGTGACTCCAAAATGACACTAGTTTATTTACCATTCCTTTATATTGGGCACCAAATAATCTGAAACTCAACCAAAACAAACAGCAAATGCATCCAACAAGTTTCTAGAGTCACAAGCTTCATGTAGTTATTGTGTGCTAGGAATATGGGACCAAATACTGAACTTTTGACTTCTTTAATACACATGTACAGTTAATAAGTTAATTTGTCCCCTAAAATGGGGGGACTATGTACAAAAAGTGCTGTAATTTCTAAACGGTTCACCTGATATGGATGGAAATGCCCTCAAATTAAAGCCGGGAGTCTGCACTTTAACCAAAGTGCTGGAGTACAGAGCCAAAACAACCAAAAATGTGTCAATGTCCCAATACTTTTGGAGCTCACCATGTTGTTATATCATGAGTAATATATGAATATAATAAAAGCTAAAAGAATACATCTCAGAGTCATCATTTCCCACTTGCAACCTTGTATATCACAGGCACAGCCAACCTGAAGTGCTGTTGTCTTTCTCCTCAGATCATGAAGCATGTGAGACCTGGACAGAAAGAATATGAAATGGAGAGGTGAGTGGAGCTTTTTATCATGAAGGGTATGCCAGCTATATTGAACTGTTTGTACCGTATAAAAGTATATTGTATGACGAAAGGCTATGTGGTGTACTATGTCCCGTCTGACCATAAAGGTGACGGTAAAACAGTATGTTCCTTATCTATCAAGGTGTGTTCCTCTGGATAAACTACATTCACAGCACGTCTAATCTGATCACTACTGAAGTCATAAGTATTTGGACAAATTCACTTAGTGTTTTCAAGTAGTCAAAAGTGTAGTATTTGGTCCCTTATTCCTTGCATGCAATGACTACATCAAGCTTGTGACTAAAATCAGGTTGGATGCATTTATTATAAGTAAGAATAGAAGATGTTTCTAAACACTTCTATATTCATGTGTTATCATGAATCATGAATGAATCGTGAAAAATGAAAAGGTTAGAGGCACAAAGATCATACTCACCCCACCCCCCCCAAAAAAATGCTATCCTCCCCTGTTATTGGTAATGGTGAGAGGTTAGTATGTTTTTTTTTTGTAGCCTCTGAATGGCATCTCACTGATTTTTCTTAATCATGGCATTATCATGATTTATTTAGAAGTGTTCAGAAAAATCTTATCTACTCACTGTGAATGATGACTAATCATTTTATTTCTGTTATTATTGGGCAAAACATAATCCAAAACACACTACAAATGCATCCAATGAATTTGTGGCGTCACAAGTTTGATGTAGTCGTTGCATGCAAGGAATATGGGACCAAATACTACACTTTTGACTACTTTGATACACTGTAAGCGCATTTGTCCAAATACTAATAATGACTTCACATGGGGGGGACAATACATTAAGTGCTTTCATTTCTAAATGGTTAAACAGATGCAGTATGCATGAAAATACCCTCAAATAAAAGGTGACGTTCTTTACTGTCACCTCATGTGAAACATTTGATCTCAAACCTAAAATGCTGGAGTATAGAGCCAAATGGAAAAAATGGCATCACTGTCCAAATACATATGGAGGGGAGTGTATTTTACGATGTAGTAACAGCCACCCACTGAGCTGAATCAATTTCCTGTTTCTAGCTGGCAGCTTTTTGTGTTTTTAATTAAACCTTCATCTGGGAGGCTGAAGAATGTAAATAATCTGAGCTACTATAGCAGCGCCCCTCGCCAGCTCACTATCTGACTAATTGACTGCAGCAAGAACGTGCAGCAGAGAATATGTAATCACTGACTCAAGTCTCCAGTGAATAGACCAATAACCAAGTGAAGATGAGTCCAAATGCTTTTATTATACTATCCTCCAGTTAAGTATCAGGCGATGGAGATCTTCAAGGTGGGAGGTTTAGAGGACTCCCTTGTATTCTAGGCTAACCAATATCAAAAAGGAGGTTAACCCTTGATTACACTTCCTCCTATATTGTCATTGTTAGAGCTGTGGAGCTTCTTGTGTACGGTCGCTCATGTCAGTGCTTTTCTGTTGCAGCCTGTTCCAGCACTACTGCTACTCTCATGGGGGAATGCGTCACACCTCCTACACCTGTATCTGTGGAACGTAAGGCACTTCCCTTTGCTACACAGAAATGGGTTAATTTAATGGAGAACATATCTGAAATACGTGACGATCATCTCAGTGTTACATTTTGATGTACAGAAATGAGGTGCTATTGTTCTATCTGACGTGTGTTGAGTGCCTCTATAATGACCTACTCGTATGCTTAAATGTTCAACAGTGGAAACAACGGCTCAGTCCTGCACTACGGCCATGCAGGAGCTCCCAATGACAAGACCATCGATGACGGAGACATGTGGTAAGTCGGCCATCATTTCACATGATGTGAAGTTATTCCACTCCTCAATTGTCCTTTTTGGGTTGTTTGCTTGGTTTTATTAGATTCTGTGTTCATTTTGTCTTGGATTTGTATATCAAAAACACTTGCAGTGATCTGTTGTTTTGTTTAATGGAATACTGTACGTCTCAGAGAGCTACACCTCCCCTGCTGTCATTAGTATAGTAGGGTGTTGTTTTGTTTAATGGAATAGTGAATACTCAGAGCTACACCTCCCCTGCTGTCATTAGTATAGTAGGGTGTTGTTTTGTTTAATGGAATAGTGAATACTCAGAGCTACACCTCCCCTGCTGTCATTAGTATAGTAGGGTGTTGTTTTGTTTAATGGAATAGTGAATACTCAGAGCTACACCTCCCCTGCTGTCATTAGTATAGTAGGGGGTTGTTTTGTTTAATGGAATAGTGAATACTCAGAGCTACACCTCCCCTGCTGTCATTAGTATAGTAGGGTGTTGTTTTGTTTAATGGAATAGTGAATACTCAGAGCTACACCTCCCCTGCTGTCATTAGTATAGTAGGGGGTTGTTTTGTTTAATGGAATAGTGAATACTCAGAGCTACACCTCCCCTGCTGTCATTAGTATAGTAGGGTGTTGTTTTGTTTAATGGAATAGTGAATACTCAGAGCTACACCTCCCCTGCTGTCATTAGTATAGTAGGGTGTTGTTTTGTTTAATGGAATAGTGAATACTCAGAGCTACACCTCCCCTGCTGTCATTAGTATAGTAGGGTGTTGTTTTGTTTAATGGAATAGTGAATACTCAGAGCTACACCTCCCCTGCTGTCATTAGTATAGTAGGGTGTTGTTTTGTTTAATGGAATAGTGAATACTCAGAGCTACACCTCCCCTGCTGTCATTAGTATATTAGGGTGTTGTTTTGTTCTCCCTGTCAGCTGGATCCACTGAGTGGCTCTCCCATGGGTTTACTCATAGATGGAGCACAGCTTGGACTGGGTTTGAACATAAGTCAGGCTACTGTGTGCATAGGGCTACTGATGGAGATTTAAAGTGGCTGTGTGGAGCGCCCATGGTGACACAACATGAACACCTTTGAAAGGCAACTTGTATTCATTCTGATGTACATGCTGTGAACAATTTCTCTGATTTATGTTTGGAAATAATGATGCCGGAATGGCTGTAGAGCCCTCTGGGTGAGCAGTAACACTGATCTAACTGTGACGTGTGGTTTTTCCTTGCAGTCTGTTTGATATGGGGGGAGAATACTACTGCTACTCCTCTGACATCACCTGCTCCTTCCCAGCCAATGGAAAGTTCACTCCAGACCAGAAGGCCATCTATGAGGCTGTGCTCAAGTCATCACGGGCTGTCATGGCTGCCATTAAACCAGGTATGATCCTACTGTCCACAGGCAGGATTGAGGAAGCATTCACTGAACATACAGTACATACTTAGCTTGGGCACAAGGAAGGATTATACATTTAATATATTAATTTCTATGGTTTGACTAATATTGAGTTGTTGAAGTCTGAAGACTACCACAGAACATGCCATATCCTCACCACCAGTCATTATCACCTGCATATTAGGCTGCTTTGAAACTTTTAACCTAAGATTTAAAAACCTGACTGAAGGTGGTCTTGTGTTTCAGAGGTCAAGTGGACAGAGATGCACCGTCTGGCTGACCGGGTTCACCTAGAGGAGCTGGTGAAGATTGGGATCCTGCGTGGGAGTGTGGAGAACATGCTGAAGGTCCACATGGGCTCTGTCTTCATGCCCCACGGCCTGGGACACCTGCTGGGCATCGACGTGCACGACGTGGGCGGATACCCAGAGGTCAGTACCAGAGAGATAGATACAGTATTCTATTCATCAATGATCAGTGCTACAGAAAGTTCCCAAATACACTTCCAAAAAGACATTTGTCTCTATCCTTCTAGACAAAGCTAACGTCCGTGTCATGCTGCTTGTTCTTGGTTACACAGGGTATTGAGCGCGTCAACGAGCCCGGTCTGAAGAGCTTGAGGATGGGCCGTCTGGTGCAGGAACGCATGGTCCTGACTGTGGAGCCTGGTATCTACTTCATCAACCACCTGCTGGACCAGGCCTTGGCCAACCCAGCCCAGAGCTGCTTCATCAACAATGAAGTGCTGACCCGCTTCCGCAGCTTTGGAGGGGTACGTTTACCTATCCACAGACAGTTTATACTCATTAGTTTATGTGCTGGTGTTACTGTCAACGTTAACCACCCAAAGCTTGCACATAGAGACCCCTTTGTCTCAAACTACTCCATGGCAGCAAATAATATACACATTATGCTGTTCTGTTAAGTCTTCTGCTATAACTGCTCCCCCCTGACAATTATCTACTGTTTATTATTAACCTTGGCTCTAACCCTCATGTGTCTTACTGGATGTTTTCCCCTCCTCTCTCCAGGTCCGTATTGAGGACGACATTGCGGTGACTGCCAGCGGAATGGAGCTGCTCACCTGTGTCCCTCGTACAGTGGAGGAGATTGAGGCTTTCATGGCCGACTGTGGAAAATCCTTCTAAATAACGTCGCTCATATCCAAGCTGATCTAACCAAATGGTATTTTCACTCCTAAATGTGGAGAGAATATCTGTTTTCTGATGTAAGAGATGCAGTTTCTCTAATGATATCTTGCCTATCTACATTATGCCATATATAATCAGTAATGGATGCATTAGATGCACAACTTTTCAATCTTGAAAGGTGTCTGTTTAATCTCAGTGAATGCAGTATCAGTAGCCTAACACTAGTACACAAATACAGGTTAAACTGCCTATACTATTTGAAGCTCTTCGTGATAAAGATAATTATTGTGAAAATTAAGAGAAATGCAGTGAATTAAACTGCTGTGGCCATCTTGCCACGTAAAAACAGTGTTGACGGTTGACAATATTTCAGTGCCTGGTTAATTGCTTTGACTGTGCGTAATAGATACTTTATTTTCTTGGACGTTTATACAATTCTCATAAAATACAGTGCAATTTAAGTAAATAAACCCCTTAATTTGCAGTTTTGCGTTCTGTGACATTTGTAGATGCCAGGGAACATAAAGTGTCATGGAACAGTGGGTTAGTTTACTACAAATTTGTAGTAATACTTCCGGTCTTCACTAGATGGGGTCCTTAAGTCATTCTGAAGTTCATGTAGCTCCGGTAAGAAGAGTTTCCTTGTATCGATGCCCTTATTCGTTACAGATTTGATTCACACCACCAGTGAACTGGTGTTCAAATAAATGGAATGACTACAAATATACACTAAATAAGTATAAACAGACATTTATTTACCTATTCTCTCAAACTGCCAATCAAACCTTGCCCATTTCAATTATGAAATAGTGTACAGTACATTGCAGATGTTTGCATTTGAATACCAAATACTAAAGTATAGCATTTGTCATAATGCATTTGTCATTATGCATTTGTCTGATTTAAAAAAAAAAAAATGGTGTTAATCATTAACTTAAATACTTGGCAGTTGGCAAATTCAGTTAATTCCCTTTAACTCAAAGTTGCATTGAATACACTGTATTATCATGTCTTTAGCTATAGAGAGTCCATCCCAGACGTAGCATCTCATTACACATACAATACATACAGGATGAGAACACATCAACCATGATAAATATGTCCTCAACCTTTTCTTACAGTGAATGTTACTAGGATGGATGCAATCAAAAAGGAACTCATTGCTCTTGAGGTACAATACAGGATAAAGGACAAAGTAGTGGGGCATAATACTTTACTGGCATGGTCAATTTATCACCTTTGTTTAGATGTTTACCAGGCCTACGTGAGTAAAAGTTTCAATTTACTCAAATGTACTTTAAAAAAATATATATTTGTAAAAATTGTGGTACATTACTGCAGTTATAAAGTGTCATGAATATCCCGGTATCCTTTTAGTGAATTAATGTTTCAATCTCCACATGCACATAAAAATGTACAATGGTGTAATCTTTTTATCTCACGCAAATATAGTAGTTATTTTACCTTCTCTTTAAGAAGTATAGTGTTCTAGAACTTCTAACCATCTGCTTTAACCATCCAGTGGGCTCTGGAATGCCTACATCCCTTTCCTAGGCAACGATTGGTGGAGAGGTAACAGACGTTTTAACCCTGCAGCCAAAAGGGGCCACTGGTGCCGATAAACCAACGCCCTCCCTGCGGACCCCAACAAATAAATAAAGAGGGCTTTCTGTTCTGTTCAGTCACTGGGAGGACCTGCTGAATTGCCTTCAGTTCAGCAACTTCACTCACTCAATCATACACATATATATATTATATACAGTACCAGTCAAAAGTTTGAACACACCTACTCATTCCAGGGTTTTTCTTTATTTTTACTATTTTCTACATTGTAGAATAATAGTGAAGACATAACTATGAAATGACACATGGAATCATGCAGTAACCAAAAAAGTGTTAAACAAATCCAAATATATTTTATATTTGAGATTCTACAAAGTAGCCACCCTTTGCCTTGACAGATTTGCACACTCTTGGCATTCTCTCAACCAGCTTCATGAGGTAGTCACCTGGAATGCATTTCAATTAACAGGTGTGCCTTGTTAAAAGTTAATTTGTGGAATTTCTTTCCTTAATGCGTTTGAGCCAATCAGTTGTCTTGTGACAAGGTAGGGGGGTATACAGAAGATAGCCCTATTTGTCAAAAGACCAAGTCCATAGTATGGCAAGAACAGCTCAAATAAGCAAAGAGAAACAACAGTCCATCAATACTTTTAGACACAAAGGTCTGTCAATCCGGAAAATGTCAAGAACTTTGAAAGTTTCTTCAAGTGCAGTTGCAAAAACCATAAAGTGCTATGATGAAACTGGCTCTCATGAGGCCCGCCACAGGAAAGGAAGACCCACAGTTACCTCTGCTGCAGAGGATAAGTTCATTACAGTTACCAGCCTCAGAAATTGCAGTCCAAATAAATGCTTCACAGAGTTCAAGTAAAAGACACATTTCAACATCAACTGTTCAGAGGAAACCGTGTGAATCAGGCCTTCATGGTCGAATTGCTGCAAAGAAACCACTACTAAAGAACACCAATAAGAAGAGACTTGCTTGGGCCAAGAAACACGAGCAATGGACATTAGACCGGTGGAAATCTGTGCTTTGGTCTGATGAGTAATTGTGAAACGCAGAGTAGGTGATGTGTATTTCCCACCGTGAAGCATGGAGGAGGTGGTGTGATGCTTTGCTGGTGACACTGTCTGATTTATTTAGAATTCAAGGCACACTTAACCAGCATGGTTACCACAGCATTCTGCAGCAATACGCCATCTGGTTTGCGCTTAGTAGAACTATCTTTTTTTACAACAGGACAATGACCCAACACACCTCCAGGCTGTGTAAGGGCTATTTGACAAAGAAGGAGAGTGATGGGGGGCTGCATCAGATGACCTGGCCTCCACAATAAACCAAATTGAGATGGTTTGGGAGGAGTTAGAACGCAGAGTGAAGGAAAAGCTGCCAACAAGTGCTCAGCATATGTGGGAACTCCTTCAAGACTGTTGGAAAAGCATTCCAGGTGAAGCTAGTTGAGAGAATGCCAAGAGTGTGCAAAGCTGTCATCAAGGCAAAGGGTGGCTACTTTGAAGAATATAAAATATATTTTGATTTGTTTAACCCTTTTTTGGTAAGTACATGATTCCTTGTGTTATTTCTTAGTTTTGATGTCTTCACTATTATTCTATAATGTAGAAAATAGTAAAAATAAAGAAAAAACCTTTAATGAGTAGGTGTGTCCAAACTTTTGACTGGTTCTGTATATACACAGTACATACACACAGCAGTGATGCAAAATATATGATACACTACAACGACACATGAGCATTTTGGAGCTTAATTTGTTAGAGGGTTGCTGTGTAAAACTGGTGAGCTGTCACTTGGGGCTATATTCAATCCGTATCGCAGAAGTTCAGCATTACAGCGTGATTGAAATTTAAAGGCAATGTTCCGTATTAGCGGAGACTGTATAACGGTAAACACTGCATATGTTGGCTCAATCAGAAATTACCTTAACATTTCTATTGCGTCATCTGTAACGCTTCACCGGCACAGACTACATAGAGCCATAGATCTGGACTGAGCAATTACTGTTTGACACGTCCTCCTGTGAAATAGTGAAATCTTTGGTCAACTAAACTGCTGTGTAGGAGAGTATTGAACAGAGCCCTCATGATGCGTAATTGGGGATGATTTAAGAGCAAGCTTGGGCAACTTCATACTACAAGTAGTTAATTAGATCATAAATATTGTGGATTTTAAAGCGTAAAGAAGCTTATTAAAATGTGTACAGTCTATACATTATGCAAAACAAACAGAATCTTGCTCTACTTTCATACTGTATCTTCCTCTCCTTTGATGTAATCCAAGAGAGCCATGGTAGTCAAGAGTCTCATCACAGATGCGGTAGCAGTCCTTAGTTGTAAGAAAGATAACTCCCTCACACAATATTACCTCTGCACCTTGTTTATTCTGTCAACGTTTCGGCCAAAGACCTTTTTTAAGACCTTAACCTATTCAGGTGAATGGCAGCGGCAAACTGCTTCCCACGAAACACAACAAAAACCCAGACAGGAACTTTTATTGGAGGGGATTCTGGTTACAGACCATAAATTGGTCGGTTTGGTGTCCTGCTTATCATCTCGCCTCACCAGAGCTCCTCCACTCATAGCCCTGTTAGTCCTTCACAACCATCCTCCAAGAACCATTCCGTTTCCCGTATTGCCCATTGGCAATCTCCTCACAAGCCAAAAACAAGTTGGGCTTTCACTTCCTTTCTTTGCAGTCTTTCAGTTTTTCAGTCTGTATTTTCAGCACTCATATTATAGTGTCCAGTCAGTGTCCACCCAGAGTCAGGTTCTAGGCTGTCCTCTCCACTGTGGGTCAGTGTGTTTGGCCCAGGGACTGAGGGCCTGCTCTGGGTGCTGTGTCAGGCCCACTAGAGGTCTGAGGCCTGGGGAGGGGGCTAGCTGAGTGCCCTGTGTTGTGACTGTCTGTGGGCCACTCGTGTGCAGGAGGCACAGCAGGTTGTCTTGTAGTAGTCATACACACAGAGACGTGCCTGGACCACCACATTGCAGTTGAAATACTTGTCTCGACAGTTCTCGTCTGAAAAACAATCATAATATCAGTGATTTTAAGTTTTAGAAATCTTTAAGTATTTTCACAAGTTTTCATAAATGTTGAACCATTTTAGACTAAAATCCCCTCTAACCCCCATTAAAACTGTCTGACAGTAGTTAGGACCAGACCAGCCATCATTAACCAATCCAACTGTATGACATTCCAGAGTTGGTGCCTTGGCCACAGATCCATGTTTACTATACAGTAGTAACTGACCTATGTGTGGGACGCAGGGCTCTGGGTTGCACTCCTCTCTCTCCACTGGTTTCAGCTCCTCCTCACAGCCCTCACTGGAAAGCATGCCATCAGACAGACAGCGCACCTCCCTCACACGGAAGCCCCCCTCACATGTCTTAGAACACTGCAGGGACAGGGACAGAGAATACAGTTCAAACCTCATTCTCTTCAATTACGCTTTCAAGAGAGTGTATTTCACAACTCCACATAAAAGCGTGTGTCTGTTTTTTCATGTGTGAGTGTGCGCATGTGTGGGCATGTGCGTGTACAGTTACTCACAGCGCTCCAGTCTGTGTGGTACCACATGGCCCCGCAGGGCTTGAGGTGGCAGCTCTGCTGATTAAGAGGCTTGTCTAGAGAAGAACATTCGTAGGGCGGCATTACATTGAACCCCTCATCAGACTTCATCAGACACACCACTGCCCTCTGCTGGCTGCCCAAGCCACACTCTGTTGAGCACTGGGGGAAGGAGAAAAGACCATAGGTAATACTACACATGGGCATGACATGAGACATCGGAACTGTTTCAACATGTTTTGTTTTCTTTAAGAAAAAGAAAAAGGTATCACTGGCTCAGTTGATTGGCCGACCTGAGTTATAGAAGGTACACCTTACTTAGAGGGCCGGTTTCCTGGACAGAGATTAAGCCCTGTCCTGAACTAAATATCTATTTAAAATGGAAATAATGGACAATGGATTTGTAACATCTGAAACTTCCTCTTTCTGTCCTGGGGTAAGAAATGTTTTTTTGGGGTGGGGATAGGTAATACAACACTGACATGAGACATCAGTAAAAATGTAAGTAATGGGCAGGAGACATCTGTAAAATCAGCAGCAAATCCTCATCCTAATCTTTCCCCAGATGTGTCCCTGCAAGCCCAGTTTGACCAGGCGTTGTCCTGTCTTACCTGACTCCAGGGGGCTGTAAACCACTCGATGCGACTCTCACAGGGGCCGTGATTACAGACCTGAGAGTCAGTGGGGCGCTCATGGCCACACCCCTCCAGAGGCAAGCTGCTGATGTGATTGGTCAGGCACAGAACGCCACGGGTCCGGATGCCCATCCCACACTCAGCAGAACACTGCAGAGAGCAAAGACATGGTAAGTGACAAGGAAGATCAGTGTATAGGGCACTTTCAAAGGTAATTTCAAAGGTCATTCAAAGGTCATTTCCAATTGAGCTCATATGCAGCGTTTACTGTGAATGGGGAACATTGCCTTTAAAAGGTGCAAAGCTGACAAAGCGCTATCTGATTGGATCCCGGCCCTAGTATCACGTCAATTTGTATTCAATTATAATCTTGCATCTACAATACTGTAGTAGATGCAATCCAATCAAGTACAACAATTACTACAGTATTAGGTTAGAAAAGTGTTAGACAGTGATGGTGAGAGTCCATGTCCTCAGTCCTACACATACATACCTTATTCCCCCACTCAGTGAAGAACCAACTTTTAGCACAGGGCCCCATGTCACAGTTCTCATTGTCACTGGGTCGCAGCTTCATGTTGCACTCCTCGTCCGACACAAAGTCTCCCACGTTGCTGACACAGTGCACCTCCCTGGTCCTCTGGCCCACGCCACAGGGAACAGAGCACTGGGGAAACACAGGAGGGACAGTAAAATACTATAGGGGTAGTGTTCAGTTCATCTCACACTGTAAACATGGGTCAGTTCTCTCTGATGAATGTAACCTGTTGTCTGTGAAAACAACTGGGAAAATGCTCCATAGAATACTTGCTTGGGTTTAATTTATGATAAGGAATGTTAGAAACTTTAGAGGAATGATAACATTTATCTAATTGGGGTTCATGTACTTTCTGATACATTCTTTTAATACAGTATGGAGTATGTTAAATCTTGTCTGAGTACTTAGAACTTTTGATTGAGCCTGCCTCAGATGGGTGGGGTAGGTTTACACTTTTAAGACTATTCTAATAGTTCCATGTCCCGAGCAAGCTCAAACAAGTGCAGCTAAAGTATTTGAAACAAATACTATTTGAAGCATATTGATTGACAGCTGTCACTCACGGCGCTCCACTCGGTTCTTATCTGCCACTCGCTGCAGATTTTCAGCTGGCAGGTGCTGGTGGTCTCAGGCTGCTCCAGGTGGCGGCAGCGGCTGGTGTGGACGTTGAGGGTCCGGTTGGCATACACCTGCCTGCACAAGACCTGGCGGTGCTGCATACCCAGGCCACATGTCTTACTGCACTCCGACCACTCACCAATGTCCCAGCTGCACAGTAGGACACACAAGGCCCCATGTTCAGAGGGACACAATAGCTTTGTGGTCCCAACATAGCTAATAAAACATGTGGTCAATTGTCCAATTAGATTCTAATTATGATCTAATTATTAAACTATACATTTGACGGGTCAGGAACTTTTCATAAAAATGCTAAAGCTCTGTGTATGTATTGAACCAGTGTGTGTAGTGTCTAAGAGCCCTGTATGTAATGTAAGTGTGGTTGAGACAGAGGGGTCTCTCACAAGGCAGGGCAGGACTGAAGGTTGCAGGGCTCCTCCTGTGAACTGGGCCTGGTGCTGCTGTCACACTGGTTCTCTGGTACCTGCTCATGGCTCGGTCTGTGGACACAGCGGAAGATGGTGTACCTGCTACCTGAAAACCAATACACAGAAGAGCTTTAGATTTTCATGCCTCAATACTGCATCTTCACTACTCACTGTGGGAATCTGTTAAACCTAGTTGATCAACTAGTATGAATTAGAGGTTGAGACCTCTTGGGGCTTCAGTTCAGACAAAGATGCATGCCATGTCTTACCTCTGCCACAGGAGGCGCTACACTCTGTTGCCCCAGACAGTTTCCAGTTGTATTCTCTCTGACGTTTGGGTGGATGGACCGCTGGCACCTGCTTGTTGGGTACCTGGGGAGGGTATTTGCCCACTCCTGCTGGATCGTACCCCTCCTGGTTGGGGTTGCCCCGGTGGTCATTCCCACTTTGCCCATGCAGAGTGTTCCCTGGGAGATCGAACAATGGTATTTCAGCCAACAAAACCAGGGGAAACTCAGTCATTGAGATGCAGCGCCATCAGTGGTTGTGACCCCCTCCCTTTGTGGACTAATAGTTCATTTAGGCCATACAGTCCCAGTCAGATGCATCAGTAACTATGGGGAGCCTCACCTCCAGGTCTGTGGTTGGGGTGCCGTGGAGGGTTGTCAGAGGGAAGGATGAATTCATAGCTCACTCCTGGGTTGGGCTGCTGGTAGATCACCTGAGGACAGAGCAAAAATTATTCAGTAAACAAGTTAATTACAACGTAATGTGCCAGTGTAAACTGCCAGAGAAATATGTGCCAATATGAGCTACATTTTATTGTGCATACAAGTTGACTGGTTACATACATAAACATCCAGGATCTCATTGGTTGGCCCTTCAGCCAGGAAGGACTCCCCGGCGGTGCTGGTGACCTCATTGGGTCGTCGGTAGGTGAATATGGTGCCCACCCCCTCATACTTCCCTGGCCGGTCAATGGCCCAGTTCCCATTGATGATGGAGCGACCTGAGCGGCTTTTCAGAGCTGCAGACAGACCATGAGTTGACTGTTAATAAAACACACATTGAAGGAAAACTATCTTTTGTTATTTGTTTCATTAGTCCATTGTTGACATAGTCCCAAAATGTTTTGCTTGTCAGCACTCAAGTTTTCAAGATATGTAACTTTTCTGTAATGTTTTTCAGATGGCTTGTTGCCCTAACCATGGAATTCTCCAATGTGGCTGTAGTTGAGAGATTCAGCTACACAATTAACATAAACCTTTGCCAGCTATTTACTAACATGTTTGCTAATTTACAAAAGACACTGCTTTTTTCTGAGGATTTTTGTATTTTGAAAGGAGTGAGCTATTTTCATATTAAATGCTGAACTTCCTGCTTTACAGGAAGTTTGGGGGCACTCAATATGGCCGCCGGTCCCCCATCAAAGAACAACAACTTGAATGGGAATGTCCATTCTAGTAGTTATATTTCTATGAGACAGACAGCAACCCATCCTGTCACCATCAGCTCTACTGTGCTTAGACAGACAGGAAATAATGCTGACAACCACTCTGCCATAATTGTTGTTTAATCTGAAGCGGTTTTAACATAATGAGCAAAACCGTTAAAAGTGAGCTGTGTAATCACCGCTAACTGAATACATTTCGTCACATGTATCTTCAAAGCCATGTCTTTGGTAAATGAGCAAACCTGTTAGTAAAGAGCTGGCAAAGCTTTATGTTCATTGTGTAGCTGAATCTCTCAACTCTACAGCCACATTGGAGAATTCCATGGTTAGGGCAACAGGCTGTCCGAAAAACATTATACAAGTACCATTAAGACTACTAAATATAAGAGTGTTTGGACAACTAAAAGCACATATTAGGCATGCAGAAATAAACTAGAACAGAAGTCTATTGAGGAGAGTGGGGCAAACATCAGGGGATAATGGTAACGATAAGTAGTTCCATGGAAGAATCCTCGGTCCTGTTTATCCCCAGGATGTTGCGTCACAGCAAGCTTTTACCCACTGATATATGAACTCTTCCAACAACAACGCCAAACGACGCAGGAACAGCAGTCACTGAAAGGAGCCATTGTTCACGCATACTCTAGATTTCCTGCTTAGGTGCTTACTCACTGAGTAAGTATTGTGTAGGGGTTGAGTAGGGACTCATATTAAAAAAGCAAGGCATAACTTGGCACCTCCAGTTAGTAGTTTTGACTTAGAAAAGTAGTTTCAAAGCAGGTTCCATCGCTGGGCTCAGTCAGTAGTGGTGGTTTTCTAGGCAGCAGTGAAATTCCTCACCTTAATTAAAAAGGATGGGAAGGCTGGAGGAAAAGGTCCTCTAATGAAAGCTTGTTTATATACTTTCCCCTGAGGGAAGCAGCCAGGCCAGGGGAAGTGGGGGCCAGGCACTCCCTCTCTCTCCCTTTCTCTCTCTCTCGCTCTCTGTCTCTCTCTTTCTCACCTTTCTCTCTCTCTTCCTTTCTCTCTCTCTCTCTCTCCCAGACCCACTGCTATGCTATGGCATGGCTCTCATTAAACCAATGTCTCCAACAATAAAACACTGACATTCCAGAAGTCATTCCTGAAAATAGACCCACTTCTGTGTCACACTGTTATGCTCCTATAAAGACAAGATCTTATTTATTCAATGAATTACAGCGAAGGGCTTTTTAAAAATAAAAGATTGTAACCAGAAGTGCACTGTGTGGTTACTTACTACTGACAACATAGAAATGCTCACATCCAAAATTCCGGAAAAATCCCTCCTGCTCTGTATTTGAGCTGCCTTTTAATTAAATGAATCAAATCAATTTAACAAGCAGCTGTTCCCTGCTGCCTCATACCAGGCTCACAGCACGGATGTAGCAAGACATGACCTAAAGGATATTTTTTTTAAATAGCTACTGCTGTCAGATGTTTGATAACCTGAAGCTTATCTTTAAATTGTGACTTTTTATTAGTACCGTTAATGTAATATGAAACATAATCTAACATGCGGTTGAAGGGAAAACCTAAAATTGTTATTGCATGTGTCATAGCTCATGGGCCTGATTCAGGCAGAGATGTATGGAGCCTTAAGGGGCAGTGGATAAAGAGCTGGTAACTCTGTACTTAAACAGAGGTGGTTTGGAACCATGCTTGTGTGTTGAGTAACCTTGCCTCAGACATGAAGACTTGCCTCCCAAGCTACCCACTGGGCACACACTGGTTGAATCAACGTTATTTCCTCATCATTTCAATGAAATTACATTGAAACAATGTGGAATAGACGTTGAATCTGTGCCCAGTGGGTAATGTCTAGGCTTTAGCTGGAGCGGGCGAACACAGTCTGACACGGGTTAAAACACTGGTCAGTCATAGTCCTACTCACCCAGGTAATTCCTGCTCTTCACCGTCTCGGTGACGTTGATCTTGATGGCTCCCTCTGGGATCTCCACTATCTTGTGGTAGCCCACCTTGTTCAGGCTGTGCTGCTGGAAGAGCCCTGACACCAGCTTACAGGCCGTGTTGTCCCCGCCACACACCCCACACTTGTCCATCACCTTGCCTGAGCCCAGGTACTCATCACAGCCAAGACTCTGTCAGAGAGGGAGAAGGAGGTCAAATGAGGGGACAGAGGACATGTATAGCACCTCACTAATCAATACCGGTACATTACAAACAGTACAGTACACTTTTTGTTGTAAGCAGAGGGACTGTAGGATTTTTGAGGTGAAGCAATTTTCAACTGTTGAGCTACTGAGACATCTGTTTTAACAGGCAACTGTTTTACCACTGAAGTGCATGGAAAAGTAAATAACATGAGCAACCTCATTAATCAAGTAAAGAGGGGAGAATGAGAGATAATAAACCAAAGCCTATCCAGCATATTCATAAACAAACCCATGTTATTTCACCTCTCTAACTCCCTGACCTGCTGCACATAATTAACTACCATAACACAACAACCAATTAGCCTGAGCCAGCTTCATTCCAACAACAGGCATATTCTTGGCACGATGCTAGAGTAGTAATGGCTCCCAAAGCAAATCCTCGGGGGTGTTAGCTTTCTCTGTCACATTGGCACTCATAAATTACAGGAAGCCTGGATAAGGTTAGTATAGAACACTCAAATCAGAAGTCGATAAATCCAGCCAATTCAGACGTAAAAGTAGCTTGCTGTGTTGGGACTGATCCCAGCAGGCCACCGTACTTCTATAATTCCAGACCCCTGGGCAGTGGAGAGTAGACACTGGTGTGCCAGGATCAGGATACGCCCTCAGTCCGCCACCACTCGAACCGAAGGAACGACCAAGGGAGGAGTCAGCAGGGGACAAAAAAGCTGTTTCGTTTTAATGACACAAAGCTCCTCTGTGATTCGACTGCTGCCAACGTTAGTCTTTAGTCAGTCAGTATCTTTCAGGGAATGTTACGTTCAGCAGTCCAGTCAATAATCCCCCCCGTTCCTAGACAAAAGTCAGTCACAAACAATTTCCTCCCAATCCCAAACCAGGACTAATGGGGATCTTGCCTTGCTAAACCGGCATATTTTCTCAGACCAACTGTATATATTACGTCCCAACAATAAATATTACACAACATTTTATGTGTGGTCCTTAAGCACGGGACATAACTATGCTTACATAGAATAATCACACAAACAAATGAAGAGCAGTCTACAGTGGTAATTAAAAAGGGTTTTGCTGTAGATTCATGCTCTCTCAGCGGACTTAGTTCTTCCTGGAGCTGCGGTAAGACAGCTGCAGGCTGGATGCAGGCTGGGACATGGGGCTGGAACAGGGGAGATGGTTGCCAGGCCAGGGCTAGGGGTGGACTGAGGAGATTGGGGTAGGCTCAGGAGACAGAAGCCTGGCTCTCGCCCACCCATAGCAGCGAGGTCTGCATCGGGCCAACACTCCACCCAGGCCAAAATAAATACACACCACCTCGTTCTACTGGTTCCCGAGTGGCGCAGTGGTCTAAGACACTACATCTCAGTGCAAGAGGCATCACTGCAGTACCTGGTTCGAATCCAGGCTGCATCACTTCCGGCCGTGATTGGGAGTCCCATAGGGCGACGCATTGTAAATAAGAATTTGTTCTTAACTGACTTGCCTAATTAAATAAAGGTTAAATAATAAATTCTACACAGGAAATAAGCGATGAGAGAGGGAATAGCAAACCAATAGCCCTGAGAAATGACCAAACAGGGCAAATGTTATATTGGCCAATGTGGAATTATGGATAAAAACGGATCTACAGTAGCCTATAGGCACTCAAATGTAAGATTGGTACATGATGAAAACCAGATTGTTCCATATGAGTTTACACATTATTATATTTTTATACATCACATATACAGTACGCAAGGCTATCACAAACAATTGGGATACCAAGTGAGTAGTATCTGTCTTCTCAATTTTCACCATAAAACACCCTGACTTTAAGCAACAACATTATCACAGATATCATTTCAATGTTTAGCCTTAATCCCAGGAGAAAGAAAACTGTCCCTTCCTTCCCCTCATAAACTACAGCTTGACAAGCTCGGCGAGTAATGGTTATCTGTGGCCGTTTGCCTGGGAAAAGCTCTGAATCACTATGTGTTAACGTGTGAATGGAGAGTCACATAATTTATTACCAGTAATCTGAGTAATCCGTCAATGTATGAAATATCATGTGACTAAGAGGCATCAGGAGTGTTTTTAGAAAAATTGTGCAATAAGGTTTTCCAAGCCTTTTAATATGGTAAAATGGCTTAGGGCATGCGAGCTATACAGGAAGCATTGAAGGAATGTGTGTGGGTATGATTTGATATCACTGTACAGTACATCTTTCAAATCATAAACTGTCAAAACAGACTTTGGAGAACAGATGATACCCCATGCAAAACAGTGAAGCCAGCAGTCATTTGTTTCCCAAACCTGAAAATAGTCACCCAGGCTGTCCTTGATATATCAAATATAAATGGTCCTGCATCACGAATCCATCAACATGAGTTGTCTCACTGAACCAAGTTTGGAGTGATCCTAGTTTTTCCCTTTCAAGGGGATCCACAGTATTTAAGTGCTCAATTTATTAAAAGACCACATCATTGCTTTTTTCTAATCTGCTCTCTGTGGGTGGTTTATAATTATGCTTGGCGCTGGACAACATCCCCTTTCAGTAGAACTATAATGGGCCTTTAAATGTCACTAAAGTCCACCTCATCTGGAAATGGTTAGACGTGTCAGGATGGTAGTCAACTACCAGTCAAAGTGAGGAACGTCAGATGAAAACATCTGGAAATGGTTAGACGTGTCAGGATGGTAGTCAACTACCAGTCAAAGTGAGGAACGTCAGATGAAAACATCTGGAAATGGTTAGACGTGTCAGGATGGTAGTCAACTACCAGTCAAAGTGAGGAACGTCAGATGAAAACATCTGGAAATGGTTAGACGTGTCAGGATGGTAGTCAACTACCAGTCAAAGTGAGGAACGGCGCATGAAAACATCTGGAAATGGTTAGACGTGTCAGGATGGTAGTCAACTACCAGTCAAAGTGAGGAACGTCAGATGAAAACATCTGGAAATGGTTAGACGTGTCAGGATGGTAGTCAACTACCAGTCAAAGTGAGGAACGTCAGATGAAAACATCTGGAAATGGTTAGACGTGTCAGGATGGTAGTCAACTACCAGTCAAAGTGAGGAACGGCGGATGAAAACATCTGGAAATGGTTAGACGTGTCAGGATGGTAGTCAACTACCAGTCAAAGTGAGGAACGTCAGATGAAAACATCTGGAAATGGTTAGACGTGTCAGGATGGTAGTCAACTACCAGTCAAAGTGAGGAACGGCGGATGAAAACATCTGGAAATGGTTAGACGTGTCAGGATGGTAGTCAACTACCAGTCAAAGTGAGGAACGTCAGATGAAAACATCTGGAAATGGTTAGACGTGTCAGGATGGTAGTCAACTACCAGTCAAAGTGAGGAACGTCAGATGAAAACATCTGGAAATGGTTAGACGTGTCAGGATGGTAGTCAACTACCAGTCAAAGTGAGGAACGGCAGATGAAAACATCTGGAAATGGTTAGACGTGTCAGGATGGTAGTCAACTACCAGTCAAAGTGAGGAACGTCAGATGAAAACATCTGGAAATGGTTAGACGTGTCAGGATGGTAGTCAACTACCAGTCAAAGTGAGGAACGGCGCATGAAAACATCTGGAAATGGTTAGACGTGTCAGGATGGTAGTCAACTACCAGTCAAAGTGAGGAACGTCAGATGAAAACATCTGGAAATGGTTAGACGTGTCAGGATGGTAGTCAACTACCAGTCAAAGTGAGGAACGTCAGATGAAAACATCTGGAAATGGTTAGACGTGTCAGGATGGTAGTCAACTACCAGTCAAAGTGAGGAACGTCAGATGAAAACATCTGGAAATGGTTAGACGTGTCAGGATGGTAGTCAACTACCAGTCAAAGTGAGGAACGTCAGATGAAAACATCTGGAAATGGTTAGACGTGTCAGGATGGTAGTCAACTACCAGTCAAAGTGAGGAACGTCGGATGAAAACATCTGGAAATGGTTAGATGTGTCAGGATGGTAGTCAACTACCAGTCAAAGTGAGGAACGGCGGATGAAAACATCTGGAAATGGTTAGACGTGTCAGGATGGTAGTCAACTACCAGTCAAAGTGAGGAACGTCAGATGAAAACATCTGGAAATGGTTAGACGTGTCAGGATGGTAGTCAACTACCAGTCAAAGTGAGGAACGGCGGATGAAAACATCTGGAAATGGTTAGACGTGTCAGGATGGTAGTCAACTACCAGTCAAAGTGAGGAACGTCAGATGAAAACATCTGGAAATGGTTAGACGTGTCAGGATGGTAGTCAACTACCAGTCAAAGTGAGGAACGTCAGATGAAAACATCTGGAAATGGTTAGACGTGTCAGGATGGTAGTCAACTACCAGTCAAAGTGAGGAACGTCAGATGAAAACATCTGGAAATGGTTAGACGTGTCAGGATGGTAGTCAACTACCAGTCAAAGTGAGGAACGGCGGATGAAAACTACATTAGCCTTCCAATAAACCCCAGCAGTACTTTTCCAGATAAAATACATGTAAAGTCTTGTGCTTTTAGGAATTGGCTTGTCATGATAGGGATAATAATCCCTTGTTGAGTTTAATTGAATTTATGAAATTCTACACAACTGAACCAGCAGACTATTGGTCTCTTTCCATCATACCAGTAACCACTTTATAACAAATGTTTGAGTTTGCATCCATAAGGTTATTAGATACCCTTAAACTACTGTCTCACTATGATGGTAAAGCTATCCCAATTCCAAGCCTGTCCTCAGCTGTGCACAGAGGCGCCTCTTCTCAGAAATCAAGGTATGGGAGCTTTAAAATAAGTGCCTAATGCACTTTAATTGAGTGGGTAAAGAAGGAATGAAAAAACAACATTTATTTCATTACAAACATGCACAAACTGTCAATAAACAGTTGCAAAGACACTCTATGTCACTTGATCCTTTTCCCACAGGCTTGGCGCAGGTTACACTTGCCTTGCAATAATGCTGCTTTTAACTATGTGGGGGGCCTTGGTTTGTGGTTTCCCACAAGGAATGAATATGAATATAAAAATGAGTGGTCACAGTGACTTTATGCTGGAGTTAACAGGAATGTTGGAAACATCTTAGTCCTTAAGTCGACAAGCCCCCATCTTTCTTTGACTGTAAAGACTTCGGGCTAGAATCTATTAGATCTGCGCTAGCTAACACCCGCATAGAGATTGTTTTGGCGGTATTGGAGGTGGAACTACGTTAGAGTTGACAGATCCACAAGTGGCTCCTTGCATTAGCTTATCGTGGCAACGAAATCACCTGATTTTATAATCCGACAAATCCCATGCAGCCGCTTTACAAGTTCAAACACTCAAGTGCGTGATGTTCTATTGTCTACACCTTGATTAGACTGATAGACTATAAATCCCCCCCATACAAATGAATATGAAAACATGCATTAGAAGCCTACACTTTCTATCGCCGTTTTGAACTTCTAACGCAGTGGGGATAATAAGGAAGTGGTTTGTGACACACCACAGTTACACCTGCAACACCGCCAAAACATCTGCTATGCGTATGTCTGCCAATGCCGGTTAACACTAGTTCTGACTGAATCGTGGCCTTCATCCACCCCAAATGATGTGGTTGAAAAAGATGTGGTTGAAAAAGTCATCAGTGGACTGACTGCTAGGGTTTCTCACAGACGTGGGACTGGGACCCTGGGTTCAAATGGAGACTGTTTGTGAGTGGATGTTTAGACAGAGAAATCCACTAATGACAACGAGATTAAAGCTAACGAGTGATTGACATTAACATGTACAGACAGCTGTACTGTATAGGCCTATCAGGGAGCACTATGGCACACAAATACATCCAGATTCATGCAGCTGTTTCAGGAGCCCCATATACACAAATGATCCATTATCAACCACATACTCTGCATATCAGGGACTCCAGACACTTTTATTCAGTCATTGCTGTAACTGATCCTAGACCATAACTCTTCTGATCTCTGCCATGTCCATGGCTTGAGGTCAGAACATACTTGGGTCTTGTCAGAGCTTAGACTAGGGGTTCCCACGATATTATACTCTGGGTGCCATGCCAGACCCACCAGCCTGGAAACCACCAGGGATAACTGACTGAAGCTTAACTTCAGAAGGGTCAGGAAGGTAGATCGCTCAATGAGTCCCTGAGAAAGCACCAAGACTGCTCACTGAATGCATGAATATATTAACACACTTAGACCCTTAACACTATTACAGGGTACATAAACTTTGAGTACACAAACTTAGATATGTTTCAAGGTTGAAATCTTATATATTATTTAACATAACATCTAATATTTTAACACCTAACATGTTGTCTCAACATGTTTATCAAATAACAACAAACTAAATGAATGCTGCATTAATGGAATACATATTAATATCAATAACAGGCTCTAGAATTAAGTGTCAGCTAAATGGTTTGGCCTCGCTTCACCAATGTCATTTGATTCAACTTAAATTCTTATGAGAATATCTTCAGATTAAAGGAATTCTCCCTTTATTTTCAAATGATAACACTCCACTTTGACATAAAAGAAACACACACACCCTGTCGACCAAATTTACGACCAAAGAGTAACAGAGGTTGTTTTGTGAACATTATGAGAACATTTTCAACTCTTCACTTGCTGTACAGCCAGCAGAGAGCTCTGCTGGAGCGTTGCCATTGCTGTTATCAAGACTTGGCTTGCAATGATATGCCAGCTCATCTGGAAATGTAATATTTACATTACTGGGCTTCCAAGCTGAGAATTCTGGGGCAATGTCATACCAGATAATAATTCATAGCGGAGGTGACCTTACAGCAAGATGGCCACCGAATGGAAATGACATTATGCTGAAATCTATAGAAAGCTCAATGACTGACCACAACTTCAACATGAAAAAAAGATGAGTGGGGATCATTGAGTGGGGATCATTATCAAAAATGTGACTCGTTGCTCTAGAAGAAATTGTAGTAATAAATAGTAAACTGGGTCATGTTGTATATTAGAAGTGCTGGCAATTAGAAATATGTGGGTTCTAAACTTTTAAAATCAAACAGAACGCAAGATATTATGTCTACATAATCTTACATCAAATCTTACAACTCCCCAATGCACAAAATAATACTTACATTCAATAAACATAGTTAACTACTACTGACTGGGTTGGAAAGACGAAGGTATAGATCGATAGAAATGACAAAATAACATCCCCTCTGAGACTGATTATGGTTTCTATCTACCTACCCACTCACTGAGGATGCCTTCACTGTCTGCCTGGTTTGAAATCGCAGAGCACTTTGGCACTGTGGTCAAGGAAATTAACGAGACCTTCTAACCTTCCTTGACTGTGATGTGAACGGCTAGAAGTGCTCTCACCCTGACATCCTGTCAGTCTCCCAAATTAGACATGCGATAGTGGTACAGTATCATAAGGGCTTGGTGTAGACTTGAAGTTAGACATGCCATAGTGGTATCATCTGGGGTCGCTGTACGTATGGTACGCCAGCCAGCTACCGCTGAGTCTCCCAGGCAGGCAGCCTGTCAGGATGTCAGGAAGCGGTGTAGCTTGGCTTTGGAGCGGGCAGCAAACCTCAGCTATGCGTCAGTCATTCCATTCATTTAATTCCATCTCCGTCCATGTACGCCTTCCTTCCTGTCTGTTTAAACACTACAGCACAATGAGGTGGAGGTGCTCTCTGCCGCAGGCAGGCAGGCAGGCAGGCAGGCAGGCAGGCAGGCAGGCAGGCAGGCAGGCAGGCAGGCAGGCAGGCAGGCAGGCAGGCAGGCAGGCAGGCAGGACAGAGGCTCACTCTACTATGTTCATTACTGTATGATGAGCTCAACTTCTGACTAAAGGTCTTCTAATGGGAAAGGGAAAGGGGGATACCTAGTCAGTTGTACAATGCCTTCAATTGAAATGTGTCTTCAGCATTTAACCAAACCCCTCTATGCTGCTGCTGTTGTTGAATAGTATTCACAATATAGGTATAAAATAAATGTGATTATTTAGAAAATAACAAAATGCTCAATTCCATCAGCTTTTAAATTGTTACCAAGGCTAGGACTAATGCAAACCTGCTGAGTTGAAACACTGGCCAGCTTTTAGAATAGGACCATACTGGCATCCTGTACATCATTAGAAAATACAGAGCCACATGTCCCATATAATAGTGTCTGTTTGTGTTTTACCACTGATTCCTATTTCATTTCTCACACAGAATCCAGTATAACGTCATAGTATGGCATGACAACCCACCCCCTCCGTTCGGTTGGTCGGTCCATGTGAAGTGTATGTGGCCGACCGTTGGCAGTGGCAAAGGCCACAAGCATCTGTCTCCCAAATGGTGAGATGCTGTGTTCCTTTCTACCTTCCCTTTAGAGGCTCCTTTATCAGAACAGTGTTTAATGAGGGTGAGGTCGCTAACAACACACACTGCCTTCAACACAGTCAGCACTGGAAACACATCTGCAGCTGTGGTGGAGGTTGGCTACTGTAGTGCTGGGGACTGCTCAGTGATCACAAGGTGAAAGGTGATTTTCACTTGCATACAGTATAATGAAGTCACTTTGTAAACTACATCCATCAGACATTCAAGGGCAACTCCCAATGAATAGTGCTAGACCTGTTATGGTACTGTACAACTTCCAATACCAATTGACATTTCCATATCAGATTGCAGCATTAAAAGGAGATTAGGAAATATAGCCATTCTGGCTGCTATGACAGAAGAGAGGGAAAATTGGCAGCCTTCAACAAAGAACTAGAAAATCCATTTATGTCCTATAACCTTTCCATGCGCGTGCACTTTTTAAAACATTTTGCTTCACAAAATTAAATAGACAAATGGACCATCACAATCCGTCTGTAAATGGTAGAATGGAAGACATACTTTCAAGAATCACAGACTTTCCTCTGATTTCATCTCTGGAACTTGTATCATAGATGTGTTGGGAAGTCAACCAAGCCAAGGCAATACTCTGAGTTTGGAACCACTAAAAGAAGCACAAACTCTTGGTTTTCTTGGACCAGACAGTGATAACTCATGGGTTCTTTCCCACTACATGGAGTTTCCCAACATAAATCATGTGTCAAACCCCAAGTGGGTATCCAAAACAACCAGGAATAATGACTGAACTGTGGGGATAACTCTTCCCATTGAGAGGAGTAGGGCTATTGGGCTCCTCCATCCATTTTAAAGACACCCTCTACTGTAGCAGGTCACATCAGCACAGGATACAATACTGGATAAAATGGTAATAACATCGTAATAGTATGGCAACAAGCTAAAGTAACTTGTATACTTTTTGTTGCTTCGGATAAGAGAGGGGTCCTCAACAGTGAAGAGTAGAGTGATATACACTGGTCATGACTGAGGGATGTTTTCCCGACAGTGAAGAGTAGAGTGATATATACTGGTCATGACTGGGGGATGTTATCTCAACAGTGAAGAGTAGAGTGATATATACTGGTCATGACTGGGGGATGTTATCTCAACAGTGAAGAGTAGAGTGATATATACTGGTCATGAATGGGGGATGTTTTCCCGACAGTGAAGAGTAGAGTGATATATACTGGTCATGACTGGGGGATGTTATCTCAACAGTGAAGAGTAGAGTGATATATACTGGTCATGACTGGGGGGTGTTATCTCAACAGTGAAGAGTAGAGTGATATATACTGGTCATGACTGGGGGATGTTATCTCAACAGTGAAGAGTAGAGTGATATATACTGGTCATGAATGGGGGATGTTATCTCAACAGTGAAGAGTAGAGTGATATATACTGGTCATGACTGGGGGATGTTATCTCAACAGTGAAGAGTAGAGTGATATATACTGGTCATGACTGGGGGATGTTATCTCAACAGTGAAGTGTAGAGTGATATATACTGGTCATGACTGGGGAATGTTTTCCCAACAGTGAAGAGTAGAGTGATATATACTGGTCATGACTGGGGGATGTTATCTCAACAGTGAAGAGTAGAGTGATATATACTGGTCATGACTGGGGGATGTTTTCCCGACAGTGAAGAGTAGAGTGATATATACTGGTCATGACTGGGGGATGTTATCTCAACAGTGAAGAGTAGAGTGATATATACTGGTCATGACTGGGGGATGTTATCTCAACAGTGAAGAGTAGAGTGATATATACTGGTCATGACTGGGGGATGTTATCTCAACAGTGAAGAGTAGAGTGATATATACTGGTCATGACTGAGGGATGTTTTCCCGACAGTGAAGAGTAGAGTGATATATACTGGTCATGACTGGGGGATGTTTTCCCGACAGTGAAGGATAGAGTGATATATACCGGTCATGACTGGGGGATGTTTTCCCGACAGTGAAGGGTAGAGTGATATATACCGGTCATGACTGGGGGATGTTTTCCCGACAGTGAAGAGTAGAGTGATATATACCGGTCATGACTGGGGGATGTTTTCCCGACAGTGAAGAGTAGAGTGATACATACCGGTCATGAC
Source organism: Salvelinus namaycush (assembly GCF_016432855.1). Lineage (NCBI taxonomy): Eukaryota > Metazoa > Chordata > Actinopteri > Salmoniformes > Salmonidae > Salvelinus > Salvelinus namaycush. The sequence continues at coordinate 70,711,065 of NC_052307.1, forward strand.
TGGGGGATGTTCTCTCAACAGTAAAAAGGCCTCACGTACCCCACAAACTTCTCAAACCTCCCTCCCAGCCTGAGGCCTCAGGTCAAGGGCACAGCAGCCTCATAAATGCCCACTGCTTGTCTCTGAAATAGCACAAACCGTGTTGATTCTACAGTCTTTAAAACACTGAGGGTTTCCTCTGTCATCAGTATCTGTTTGTAGAGGATCTGTGTTGGGAACATAATGAATGGATATTAAAAAAAAGTGCCTAAATACAGGGTAAGGGACAACTTAAGGACACACCTACATGTTTACACGTGGAAATGAAAGATGCCCTATAGTGAGAGTATTATGGAGGGAACACGTAATCCTATACAATCATTCTCTAAGACACCAATCTCAACTCCTGCCAAATGAACAACTGCAGCTTCACCTGACATCATACATTTTTACAGAGATGTTTAGCAGAAGACAAAGCAAACCGGTTGCATGGACTCCATTCATTCACATGTAACATTTTGGTCACAATTACTTTCATCAAGGCACATGACCTTGATGAACAGATCAAACCAGGATACTGTACACTTAGAACTAGAATGAGATATTCTATTTCTATGACTGTACATCACCTGTCTGCAGCAGTATCACAGTGATGTCACAGCCATGTAGTCAATCATTTACACACATATGGAGCTCTGCCAATCTATGCCCAATTACAAGCCAGACATCCCCCTTTAGAGTTTCCACAGTTATACTAAGTGCAACTTTGAAGGGCACTGTCCTTTATAGCTATATAACAGCCTGCCTTATATGTGCTACAGAGTCAACAGCACAGACTGCCAAAGCTGCTTAACAGTGAAATTAGTCACACAGTAAATACCTAATCTGATCCCTACTTCCTCCTCATGATCTATAGTCTGCAGTCATAGCCAAGGCATGAACTAACTTATAACTTAACCTATCTATTAGAATCAGACTATATCAACTTACAGTTCAGCTGCTCGAGAATTACTTAAGAAGAGCACCGGGCTAAACAGGCTAATTACATTCATAATACAGATTTATACAGGTCATAGTTTTAGAGGGAGTCCCTCTTATGTCTGTTTGGGACGTGTAAAGGTGCTGGGACTGGGAGCGATGAGTAGCCAGTCCCAGACGGTCAGTCTCAGCCCAACCTGTGAAAAAGCAGAGAGAGGGTCCATAGTAAGACCATGGTATGGTTTAAGTCTTACCTGTGACCACGGGTTCCCCTGCGCAGTCACAAACATGTGAAGGAGGCAGACAAGCAGCAGAAGAGCCAGACCTGATAGCATTCTCTCATTTGGCCAAGAACTATTGACCAGCAGCTCTCAGTCATGCATTCAGACAGGTCCAGTAGAAAACGGTAGCTGCTCCTGGCTGTTTCGCCTTGCCCCTGTAGTGCAGTGAACGCCAAAACCACTACTCTGCTGATCTTTATGCACAGCCTTGTAAACTGAGCTGGAGGAGGCGCAGCTGGGGAGGCTGGGGCATTTAAGAGGAAAAGTTAGGGGCGGGAGGGGGGAGGGAGAGAGAGAGAGAGAGAAAGGTATATCTGGGAAGAAAGATGATTAGTGGAGAGATGTTTAAATGAAAAAGGAAATATTTGGGAAGGGAAGAGGAAGAGTATTTATTGTTTATGAATGGTGGAACATGAAGCCTCCTACTGTGTAGTCAACAATGGACAGGTGTTGGTGAGACAACTCAACTGGATACCTTTGCTGAGCATTATTTAATAGGACTTGATGGAATACTATTGCAATGTAATCTAGACTACTGACAATGGAACACAGCAGACAGCCAAAGAAAAGTAACATAACAGCCCAAAACACTTTGTGGTCAAGTGGACATTCTAACACTGAAATAGACTGACTACGGACTGCATTTCATATTCTTAAACATGGAGAAACCACAAACTCTGCAACAATACGATCCCTTTGCACTCTCTCTTATACAAGCATACTCAAGCACTTAATTGCGAGCCACGTCGCAAGGAAGGCTGGAAGTAAAGAAGCCGAAGCCAAAAAGACTGAACTCATCATATGGTTTTCCTATTTCTGCACCATTGTTTCCACAACATTAAACACTAATTCATCAAGACACACTGTAGTTAGGAGTGCGCTCTTCATCAGACTATGACAGTTGGTTTTCACATAAAATTATATGACCATAGTGGGTGCATCACGACATTGTGGATGTATTTGATTCGTAGACAAAGAGCATTTTTGCAGCCATGTTCACTTAATCAATAATCAGATTTTAAAGCGGTACAAGGAGACCATAACAGGCACATGCAGCAAACTACTGTATCCACTACAATTCTGTATTTCAGCTGGGCTATGAGGAGCGAGAGAGAGAGAGAGAGAGAGAGAGAGAGAGAGAGAGAGAGGGAGAGAGAGAGAGAGAGAAAGAAAGAGAGAGAGAGGGAGAGAGAGAGAGAGAGAAAGAAAGAGAGAGAGAGAGAGAGAGGGGGGGGGGAAGAGAGAGAGAGAGAGAGAGAGAGAGAGAGAGAGAGAGAGAGAGAGAGAGAGAGAGAGAGAGAGAGAGAGAGAGAGAGAGAGAGAGAGAGAGAGAGAGAGAGAGAGAGAGAGAGAGAGAGAGAGAGAGAGAGAGAGAGAGAGAGAGAGAGAGAGAGAGAGAGAGAGAGAGAGAGAGAGAGAGAGAGAGAGAGAGAGAGAGAGAGAGAGAGAGAGAGAGAGAGAGAGAGAGAGAGAGAGAGAGATTTCCAGCAGGCTGTTAGTGGACATACCCTCTTCTTTGGGCTGCAGGTGCTTACACACCATTAAGAGAAAATATGCTTTTTTAGCACCAAAAATGGCCTGTCCCTGTTAAGCAAAGCCAGCAGTGAGTCACTGCATAATATGAATGAGAGTACTGAGAACACTGAACAGGATAACAAGTCATATCAGCACCTATTGAATGCATCTAATTCCATTACATCTCCAATTGTGTTTAAATCTTTCACAGCGACAAGCAAAGGCATCATGGACAGACAAAAAGCCAGAAAGTTTAGATAGTGGCGTCTCAACACCTGGACTTGGCTTGGCTTCTGCTGGCACTCTGTTGTCTTTCCCCGCTCGCTCGCACTCTCTCTCTATCTCCCAGAGGCAGACTGACTGACAGCCAGTGACTGAGCAGTGAGCAACCTCTGCAGCAACACAACAGCTGTACACATGTTTACAGGGAACGTAGTGTATGGGGAAGAGAGCTTTCAACAGCATACCTATCTCTATAATCTCAGACACATCAGCTACTAATGCTCTCCTGATATACTGTATACTAATCTGGACTGATATTGAACAGTACGCTTAACACCCTGAGGCCCGCTGCTGGGACCTGCTGGATCAGACAGACTGAAAAGTAAAGCATGTCCTGGTTCTGGTTGGAGTTGTGTTTCCTTCAACATATGGGTCAGGTCAGCAGCCTTGGCTCCCAATGTCTGATTCCTGAAGTCTCCTACCCACACACATCCACACACACCAGAGACATGCACTAGCCTACAGCATCAGGTGGTCTTACCATTACCGTATGGTATTATGATGCATTACAAAGGGATTCATACAATGGATGTATTCATGTTTGCTTCCCATTTACTGTCATATTTCCATCATGTCTTTTTCACATCCTGTCAATTTGAGCAGACATATTCAAAAACCATTTTCTAACCAAACACTACTCTGGATTTCAATTCAATCTGTTTTATATTTAAAAATTCTTTCTCCATATTACTATACATTTCAAACCCGAAACCCAAACATGAACTGCTTGTACATTAGAAAGACCTATTGGAGTGGACTGTGTCAGGAAGAGCACAGTTTGAAGATCGAGCAGTAGAGCAGAAAGAGAGAAAAAAACAGATTTTTGTGCATCTGGGATACATATTAGCTGCAGCAAGGCCAGGCATGTAGGTCCCTTGATTGTTTCCTTCAAGCAATGTCTTTGACTAAGGAAGGCAGAGAGAGTGGGTTGTTAATGAATAAAACAGGTGAGAGTGTGAGGATAATGAGGGGTGTGGTGGAGGTGAGGTTAGGGATCGGGGAACATAGCTGCAATCACTATTTATTATTTGGCCTGTTTGGCTCATAAAGCCAGCTGTCTGTGCATAACAGGGTCATCCTGTGGGGAGGACAGTGGTACGGAGATCCACGGTATGCTACATTATCACTGGAGGTTCATTGTGGGGCATGGGACTGTGACTGACTGACAGACTGACTGACTGATAGAGCGATGTGCCCCAAATGGCACCCTATTCCCTTTATAGTGCACTACTTTTCACCAGAGACCATAGACATATACAGTGCATTCTGAAAGTTTTCAAACCCTTGACTTTTTCCACATTTATGCTACAGCCTTATTCTAACATTTCCTCATCCATCTACACACAATACCCCATAATGAAAAACAAAGCGAAAACAAGTTTTTTGACATTTAGAGCCCGGACTTGAACTCGATCGAACATTTCTGAAAATAGCTATGCAGCGACGCTCCCCATCCAAGCTGACAGAGCTTGAGAGGATCTGCAGAGAAGAATGGGAGAAACTTCCCAAATATATGTGTGCCAAGCTTGTAGCATCATACCCAAGAAGACTCAAGGCTGTAATCGCTGCCAAAGGTGCTTCAACAAAGTAATGAGTAAAGGGTCTGAATACTTATGTAAATGTGATATTTAATTTTGTATTTTTTATACATTTGCAAAAAAATCTAAAAAGCTGTTTTTGCTTTGTCATTATGGGGTATTGTGTGTAGATTGATGAAAATATAAAACTATTTATTCAATTTTAGAATACGGCTGTAACGTAACAACATGTGGAAAAAGGGAAGGGTTCTGAATACTTTCTAAAGGTACTGTATAGGGATAGGGTGCCATGTGGCATGTAGCTGAAAGACAGACAGGATATAAGCTCTGTGGGAAAACTGATCCTGTTTGTATGCTGGTGTTTTTTTCCTGCTTGACACACCTGCTAATAGCCTGATGGTAATGAAGTCGTTAGCAGACACAGATAAGGTGATCATTTATGACCAGGTTGACCTCTGGGGGCAGCCCACCTGCAGCACTGATGACACATTCACTTAGACACGACAAGTAAGTACCAATGCACTTACCCCCTTTTTCACACACACATGCAGCACACACACGCTCACACAATGAATCTCCCTCTCAATTGACCATAAATTCCTGCCATTCAGGGAACCTTGACCACTCATTGAATGGCCTTCAGATGAAACAAACAAACTATTGAAGCTTCAAATCCATTCAACTAGCTCCTCAATTGACATTGACAACCACCCAGACAACAGCCAATCCAATCACTGTCAACAGCAGTCAGTCACTGTGTGTGGCTGCTGACTGAATGTAAAGAATAACACTGTATGACCCTATAGGGTCCCCTCATAAATCTGTTCACCTTTCAGGTACGGCTGCACTATGACCCATAACCACATACTACCAAAACTATAATATTACTTAGACTATGGACTATGGTATAGTAAACCACAATCACCACAGGATACCAAAAACCAATCACTAGAGGAGTTCACCATCCTTGGTCAGTCTCCCAGAAAACTAAAAAAAGAGTGTTAGATTTTTTTCTATTGACTCATAACAAAGACTGATGAGAGAGTATTAGTATATAACCTGCCGAGTACTGTACTGTTAGAGATACTGTTCCAGTCGAAAGTGACAGTTTAGCACTCGTTTCAACCTGGCAGAGGAAGCAACAGCAGTCAGAGAGTCTTTAACACTACCATGGCAGTATTCTGTTCCGCTCCACTACCTGTCCCCAGAGGTGTGTACTATAGTTCAGGTCTATCTTGCACTCATGTATGGCTTGTTCAAGCTCAGTGGAGCTGACAGCTCCCATAGTACAAAGGAGCCATATATTTCAGCTGAATACCAGGGGCAGGAAATGAGCATGGAGGTCCGGGGGCTGTGAAGGCCGTAGAGACCAGGGGATGTTTCACACAGTGGAGAAGCCTGGACAGGCAGCCTGCATCTTTTTTAGAAAGTCAAGCCAGACCATCAACAGCTGTCACAGACAGCAAGCAGTCAGCAAATGGATGAGTCCAAATTGTTCGACCCTTTGGTAGTGATACATGTAAATTACCATATTATTTATTTCAAAATTGAATCGTGATGGAAATGTTAAATGCACATAATTTTGTACAGTGTACTGTATTTAGAGTAAATCTCACTTTATCTACCAGACAAAGCATCAAACAGGGAAAACATCTCAGACTTCAGAGACACAGAGCTAAAATGTATTTATTGTATTCAGAGGAAATTAGTCTTCCTAAATGTAAAAGAAAGGAGGTGGAGACCGGAACTAACAGGGTGTTGGAAATGCATCAAGTTTGAGTCCTATTGAAAGCAGACACTTTCTGTTCACAGCGTGAAGGATTTAACGTGCACCTACTCAGAGGGTCTCCAGACACATCCTTTATGAGCTCTGTGCTCAACCCCTGAGAATTGGTCAGCAGAAGTCTGACCCACAGATCCAGCCGGCACATTAAAGGCCAGTCACTCAGAACGAAACAGGTGGACCAGGGCTGAACGGGACCAGGGAGGCTGAGATGACACACTTAGGGGAGAATCCTAACTTCTGCTTAAATCAAATGTTCACTTAGTCTCCCATTGACATCAATGCATGACTAAAATGTGATTTAAGTGGAAGTTAGGTTTCGCCCCTTCAAATATCATCTCCTTCTCATCTGGCTGGCCTAAACCATATTCTGTCCAGTAACACCTCTACTTTAACATGCATGGCATTCTACAGTGAAAGAACAAGCTACCTGCTGTATTTCACTGATTCACACATGTTGTCTGTCGTATTGGGAATTATTTACAGCATGTATACTAACTCACCCAATCACTGACTGTTGTTGTTTTGGTAATCAGTGACTGTATTGGAGGGCGGGGGGGTGATTTCACCACTTTTCTGAGTATATAACCAGCTTCTCAGGCTCCCTCTCAATGCGCTTCATTCTATAACTAGAGGACTCCTGATATCTCCAGGAGTGATAAGTATAATTTTTGTCTTTATCTGCTGTTGTCTAGTACTGTCTTTTTGCTAACTAGGGCCATCTACTTTAAGTGTGGTCTGTCTTCCCAGTAGCCTACGTGGTGTGTGAACTGCTGACTGCTCATAACTTGCAGATGATTGTTGACACATCAACCAGGATTAAGGGGCAGGGCAATTTATGACTGTTGTTGGGTAATCAATGGCATATTGGAGAGGGAGTGGTTTCTCCTTTCCTAGGTATTCAGCAATTAGTACCGAGAGATGTGTGATTTCTGAAAGACTACAGTAGCTCTACTAGAGTCACTTTCATTGATAACTTTGACACCTTATGGAAACAGAAGATACACTACAGGAATGACGGAGTCCATCCAAATCATCTCTGTCCACGAATTTCAAGGCTGCGTTGAAACAATGACTGGTAAATTATCCAAGACCAGCTCAGTTAATCCCTACCATTGTGACAATGAGTCGTCATAATGCTGCATCAAATGTACATGATCTTAGGGGCATTGGCAAACACAATGTAAGTAATTTTATTTATGTACCCCTAATTGCACCCAATACATCTGTTAATCCAACAGCTATTGTAAGCAGTAATCATGAGCCTATAAACCAGAGTTACACTGTTAGCACTGAGGCAGTGTGCAATAGTAGGAAGACCACTTTATGCAGCTCACCCTGCACTATCAGCTCCAATGTAAATAGCATGAGTAAGTCTACCTCTGATAAGCTTCCCAGTAAAGCATTTAAAACAATCAAGCAACCCAGAAAAGTGCTAAAAATAGCCCATATTAACATGGGTAGCCTAATAAACAAGGTCCATGAAGTCAATAACTTGCTTGTAACAGAAGACATTCATATTCTGACTATCTCTGAAACTCACTTAGATAATACCTTTGATGATACAGTGGTAGCAATACATATAACATCTACTGAAAAGACAGAAATGCCAACGGAGATGGTGTTGCTGTCTATATTCAGAACCACATTCCTGTAAAGCTTAGAGACGATCTAATGTTAAATACTGTTGAAGTAGTATAGCTACAGGTTCATCTGTCTCACCTAAAGCCCATTCTTGTGGGAAGCTGCTATAGACCACCAAGTGCTAACAGTCAGTATCTGGATAATATGTGTGAAATGCTTTATAATGTATGAGATATCAACAGAGAAGTATATTTTCTGGGTGATTTAAATATTGACTGGCTATCATCAAGCTGCCACTCAGGAAAGAAATTCTAATTGTTACCTGTGCCTGCAACCTAGATCAGGTTGTCAGTCAACCAACCAGGGTAGTTACAAACAGCATAGGAATTAAATCATCAACATGTATTGATCACATCTTTACTAACGCTGCAGATATTTGCTTTAAAGCAGTATCCAAATCTATAAGATGTAGTGATCACAATATACAGTTGAAGTCGGAAGTTTACATACACTTATGTTGGAGTCATTAAAACTCGTTTTTCAACCACTCCACAAATTTCTTGTTAACAAACTATAGTTTTGGAAAGTCGGTTAGGACATCTACTTTGTGCATGAAAGTAATTTTTCCAACAATTGTTTACAGACAGATTATTTCACTGATAACTCACTGTATCACAATTCCAGTGGGTCAGAAGTTTACATACACTAAGTTGACTGTGCCTTTAAACAGCTTGGAAAATTCCAGAAAATGATGTCATGGCTTTAGAAGCTTCTGATAGGCTAATTGACATCATTTGAGTTAATTGGAGGTGTACCTGTGGATGTATTTCAAGGCCATACCTTCAAACTCAGTGCCTCTTTGCTTGACATCATGGGAAAATCAAAAGAAATCATCCAAGACCTCAGAAAGAAAATTGGAGACCTCCACAAGTCTGGTTCATCCTTGGGAGCAATTTCCAAACAACTGAAGGTACCACGTTCATCTGTACAAACAATAGTATGCAAGTATAAACACCATGGGACAACGCAGCCATCATACCATTCAGGAAGGAGACGTGTTCTGTCTCCTAGAGATGAATGTACTTTGGTGAGAAAAGTGCAAATCAATCCCAAAACAACATCAAAGGATCTTGTGAAGATGCTGGAGGAAACAGGTAAGAAAGTATCTATATCCACAGTAAAACAAGTCCTATAGCGACATAACCTGAAAGGCAGCTCAGCAAGGAAGAAGCCACTGCTCCAAAACCACCATAAAAAAGCCAGACTACAGTTTGCAACTGCACATGGGGACAAAGATTGTACTTTTTGGAGAAATGTCCTCTGGTCTGATGAAACAAAAATATAACTGTTTGGCCATAATGAACATAGTTATGTTTGGAGGAAAAAGGGGGAGGCTTGCAAGCCGAAGAACATCATCCCAACCGTGAATAACGGAGGTGGCAGCATCATGTTGTGGGTGTGTTTTGCTGTAGGAGGGACTGGTGCACTTCACAAAATAGATGGCATCATGAGGCAGGAAAATTATGTGGATATGTTGAAGCAACATCTCAAGACATCAGTCAGGAAGTTAAAGCTTGGTCGCAAATGGGTCTTCCAAATGGACAATGACCCCAAGCATACTTCCAAAGTTGTGGCAAAATGGCTTAAGGACAACAAAGTCAAGGTATTGGAGTGGCCATCACAAAGCCCTGACCTCAATCCTATAGAAAAGTTGTGGGCAGAACTGAAAAAGCGTGTACGAGCAAGGAGGCCTACAAACCTGACTCAGTTACACCAGCTCTGTCAGGAGGAATGGGCCAAAATTCCCCCAACTTATTCTGGGAAGCTTTTGGAAGGCTACCTGAAACATTTGACCCAAGTTAAACCATTTAAAGGCAATGCTACCAAATACTAATTGAGTGTATGAAAACTTCTGACTCTGGGAATGGTGATGAAAGAAATAAAAGCTGAAATAAATCACTCTCTCTACTATAATTCTGATTGTGAAAAACTAAGTTTAAATGTATTTGGCTAAGGTGTATGTAAACTTCCGACTTCAACTGTAATAGCAATATCTAGGAAAACCAAAGTTCCAAAGGCTGGGCCTAATATAGTGTATAAGAGGTCATACAAGAAGTTTTGTTGTGATTCATATATTGATGATGTAAAGAATATTTGCTGGTCTGTGGTGTGTAATGAGGAGCAACCAGACACTCCACTTGACGCATTTATGAAACTACTTACTCCAGTTACTAATAAGCATGTACACATTAAGAAAATTACTGTAAAAACTGTTAAATCCCATTGGATTGATGAGGAATTAAAAAATTGTATGGTTGAGAGGAATGAGGCAAAAGGTATGGCAGCCCAACTGATTGGCAAACGTACTGCAAATTAAGAAGTCATGTGACAAAAAAAAAAAAAAAACTACACTACGAAACAAAGATCAATTATATAAAGAATGATAATAAAAAGCTTTGGGGCACCTTAAATGACATTGTGGGAAAAAAAGCCAACTCGGCTCCTTCATTCATTGAATTAGATGGCTCATTCATCACAAAGCCCACTGATATTGCAAACTACTTTAATGACTTTTTCATTGGCAAGATAAGCAAACTTAGCGATGACATGCCAGCAACAAACGCTGACACTACACATGCAAGTATATCAGACCAAATTATGAAAGACAAGAATTGTACTTTTGAATTCCATAAAGTCAGTGCGGAAAAGGTAAAAAAATTATTTTTTGTCTATCAACAATGACAAGCCACCGGTGTCTAACAATCTGGATGGAAAATTACTAAGGATAATAGCAGACAATATTGGCACTCCTATTTGCAACATCTTCAATTTAAGCCTACTAGAGAGCGTGTGCCCTCAGGCCTGGAGGGAAGCTAAAGTCATTCCGCTACCCAAGAATAGTAAATCACCCTATACTGGCTCAAATAGCCGACCAATCAGCTTGTTACCAACCTTTAGTAAACTTCCGGAAAAAATTGTGTTTGACCAGATACAATACTATTTCACAGTAAACAAATTGACAACAGAATTTCAGCATGCTTATAGGGAAGGACACTCAACAAGCACAGCACTTACACAAATGACTGATGATTGGCTGAGAGAAATTGATGATAAAATGATTGTGGGGGCTGTCTTGTTAGACTTCAGTGCAGCTTTTGACATGATCGATCATAGTCTGCTGCTGGAAAAATGTATGTGTTATGGCTTTACACCCCCTGCTATAATGTGGATAAAGAGCTACTTGTCTAACAGAACACAGTGGGTGTTCTTTAATGGAAGCCTCTCAAATATAATCCAGTTAGAATCAGGAATTCCCCAGGGTAGCTGTTTAGGCCCCTTGCTTTTTTCAATTTTTACTAACGACATGCCACTGACTGAGTAAAGCCAGTGTCTATGTATACATGTCAGCTACTACAGTGACTGAAATGACTGCAACACTCAACAAAGAGCTGCAGTTGGTTTCAGAGTGGGTGGCAAGGAATAAGTTAGCCCTAAATATTTCTAAAACTAAAAGCATTGTATTAGGAACAAATCCTAAACCTCAACTAAATCTTGTAATAAATCATGTGGAAATTGAAGTTGAGATGACTAAACTGCTTGGAGTAACTCTAGATTGTAAACTGTCATGGTCAAAACATATTGATTCAGTGGTAGCTAAGATGGGGAGAAGTCTGTCTATAATAAAGCAATGCTCTGCCTTCTTAACAACACTATCAACAAGGCAGGTCTATTTTTGTCGCACCTTGACTACTGTTTAGTCGTGTGGTCAGGTCCCGCAAAAAAGGACTTTGCAATTGCAATTGGCTCCGAACAGGGCAGCACGGCTGGCCCTTGGATGTACACAGAGAGCTAATATTAATAATATGCATGTCAATCTCTCCTGGCTGAAAGTGGAGGAGAGATTGACTTCATCACTACTTTTATTTCTGAGCGGTATTGACATGTTGAATGCACCGAGCTGTCTGTCTAAACTACTGGCACAGAGCTCGGACACCCATGCATACCCCTGTAGGTATGTGGTAGTTGTGGAGTAGGGGGCTGAGGGCACACAGTGTGTTGTGAAATCTGTGAATGTATTGTAATGTTTTTAAAATTGTATAAACTGCCTTAATTTTGCTGCACCCCAGGAAGAGAATGGGGATCCATAATAAATAAATATGCAATTGGCAATTAGTACTTCAGTCTCCAAAGTTTTCTCAGCGGCAGCTCTCAGTGGCAGTTCTAAGTAGCGTGTCAGAGGCGGTCTCGTTGCAAAACTAAGGCCGTCACCGAAACAAAGACGATTTTGCGGAGTTGTTCAGCCGAGTTATTTGAGAAAGGAAAGAGAGGAAGGATCCACACCACTAGGCTCAGTTGAGTATCTTACCTAGTTATTTTCAGATTATCTCCTTTTGCTTTTGCCACTATGCCACTCCTTTTGCTTTTGCCACTAGAAAAAACTATGTGTTTTCTATACCTGTTCGCTCCTCTCCCTGTAGGCTTTACAGACGTTCCACACCCCTTCGCTGCAACCCTTCTAATTTAGTGTATCCTGCGCGCACAACACGTGTGGAATTCCTGGTCTCTGGCACCGTTTGGAACTGCTGATCTGTGGTCAAGAACGCCAAGTTCATCTCTGCCTATGCTGCCCTTCAGTCCCTTGACTTTTTGGCCCTGACGGAGACTTGGATCACACCAGAGAACACTGCCACTCCAGCTGCTCTCTCTTCATCGGACTACGTTTTCTCTCATAGAGCATCTGGTCATCGCGGTGGTGGCACAGGACTACTAATTTCTCCTAAGTGGAGATTTTCTCTCTCACCTGTTCATCTCCTCATTTGAATTCCATGCTGTCACTGTCACTTCTCCACTCAAGCTCAACATTGTAGTCATCTATCAACCACACCTTGATAAGCTCATTTTCTGAGGATGGTTCACCGCTCTTTGTACCTGGGGACTTCAACCTCCCGATGTCTGCCTTTCGATTAATTTCTTTGCAACTTTCTTTTCCTCTCCTTGCCTCTTTGACCTTACCTTTTCCCAGTCGCCTCCCACTCACAAGGCAGGCAATACGCTTGACCTCATCTTTACTAGTTCACCTACTAACCTCACTGCAACCCCCCTCCAGGTCCCTGATCACTACTTTGTTTCCTTTTCTGTCTCCCACTCCTCCAACCCTAGCCACTCAGCCCCTACCCAAAATGGTAATGTGCCCTTGCAATCTTCACTCTCTCGCTCCCACTATTCTCTACTCTTCTATTCTATCATCTCTCCCTTCAGCTAAATCCTTCTCCCTCCTGTCTCCTGATTCTGCATATTTGACCCTACTCTCCTCCCTTTCCACATCCTATCACTCGCACTGTCCCCTCTCCTCCCGGCCGGCTCGGTCCTACCCTCCTGCTCCGTGACTCATTTCTAGCTTATAGAACAGGGCTGCGGGCAGCTGAGCAAAAATGGAGGAAAACTCAATTTCCGGGGACCTATCATCCTTTCACTCCCTCCTTTCTACCTTCTCTTCCTCTGTATCCACTGCTAAAGCCACTTTCTATCATTCTAAATTTCAAGCTTCTGCCTCTGACCCTACGAAACTCTTTTCCACCTTCTCCTCCCTCCTTAATCCTCCACCACCTCCAGGTTGACAAAATCAGCTCCTCATTCTCTTAGCCTATTGAGTCCACTGGTACCACACAGAACTACCCTACGCCTTGACCTCTTTCTACTCCCTCTCTCCTGATGAAATCCTGCGACTAGTAAGGTCTGGCCGCCTGACAACCTGCCCGCTCGAACCGATCCCCTCCTTCCCTCTCCAGACCATCTCTGGAGGCCTTCTCCCATTCCTCACTTCCATCATCAACTCATCCCTGACAACTGGCTGCATCCCCTCTGACTTCAAAATGTCCAGAGTCGCTCCCATCCTAAAGAAACCAACACTCGACTCCTCTGACGTAAAAAACTCCAGACCGGTATCCCTTCTTCTTCTTTCCAAAACACTTGAGCGTGCGGTCTTTGACCATCTCTCTCGCTCTCTCAGAACAATCTTCTTGACCCTAACCAGTCAGGCTTCAAGACGGGTCACTCAACCGAGACTGCTCTTCTCTGTGTCACAAAGGCTCTCCGCACTGCCAAAGCTGACTCTCTCTCCTCTGTTCTCATTCTCCTAGATCTATCCGCTGCCTTCAAAGCCGTGAACCATCATATCCTCCTCTCCACCCTCTCAGGGCTGGGCATTTCAGGCTCTGCACACTCTTGGATTGCATCCTACCTGGCAGGTCGCTCCTACCAGGTGAAGTGGAGAGAATCTGTGTCTGCACCACGTATTCTCACTTCCTCTTCCAAGATGGGGTAGCAGTCAGAAGTCTTTGTCCTTCGTCTTGTCGTGTCACATGTATATATCTTTTTATATATTTTTCTTCACATATCTTTTAAAAATATTCTTCTAAACCTCAACTTTAAAAAACTCTCCTGCTACCCGCCTCACCCAATGTGGTGTGGATCTGCTTTTTTTCTAAAATATTTTTCTTTACCTCTGAATCGGAATCCCCCAACAGAAGCTAGCCAGCTAACTAGCTACTAGCTAGTAGTCAGCTAACCACTGCTAGCGGTAATCAGCTACCTTTAGCTCGGAGAGCTCTCGCTAGTTTGTACAACGCGATTCAAACCAGAGCATACCGGACCTATTTTCTCTCCATATCCCTGGATTCCTACTGCAAGCTCTGAACCTTCTCACCTGGATCATCGCAGCTAGCTAGCTACAATCCGGGTGACTACTCCTGGCTAACGTCTCTGTCCCGAAGCAAGCACCAATTAGCCTGGAGCTAGCCCATGCTAGGCCCATCTCCCGGCTAGCTGAAGAGATCCATCAGCCACTCCTGGGCTACAATACCTATTTTGCCAACTGGCATGGACTCCTTTTACTGCCGGTATGGGGTACGGAACCCCGCCGATTCTTCACGACTGGACTACCGATGTAATCTGCTCGAGGGGGTTACTCAACTGGCTCCTACTTCGCGAAGTCCCCTGAATGCCCATCTGCTAGCCTGCTAGCCACGGCCCGCTAGCTGTCTAGAGCATATCGGACTGTTAGCTAATAGGTCCATCAAGGTCCGCCAATTTCTCGTGCCACTATTCCTATTTTGCCAATCAGCCTGGGCCCCTTTTACTACACAAAGCCCTGCTTATCCATCACGACTGGACTACCGACGTAATCTGCCCGAGGGCTTTTTTCCAACAGGTCCCTCTGTCGCGACGTCCCCTGAATGCCCATCTGATAGCTGCGGCCCGCTAGCTGTCTAGAGCATATTGGACTGTTAGCTGAATAGATCCAATTGGACTGGACCCCTCTGCTACACGGAACCCTACTAATCCATCACAACTGGTCTATCGACGGAACCGCACGAGGAGTCTAAAACAGACTTTCCTCCATCGCGACGTCCCTCTAAGGCCATTCTGCTAGCTTTCTAGCCCCGGCCTGCTAGCTGTCTGAATCGCCGTGTCTCCAGCCAGCCCAACCATTCACTGGACCCTTATAATCACTCAGCTACGCATGTCTCTCAATAATGTCAATATGCCTTGTCCATTACTGTTCTGGTTAGTGATTATTGTTTTATTTCACTGTAGAGCCTCTAGCCCTGCTCAATATGCCTTAACCAACCATTTAGTTCCACCTCCCACATATGCATTGACATCACCTGGTTTAAATGTTTCTGGAGACAATATCTCTCATCATCACTCAATGCCTAGGTTTACCTCCACTGTACTCTCATCCTACCATACCTTTGTCTGTACATTATGCCTTGAATCTATTCTATCTTGCCCAGAAACCTGCTCCTTTTACTCTCTGTTTCAAACGTACTAGACGACCAGTTCTTAGCCGTACCCTTATCCTACTCCTCCTCTGTTCCTCTGGTGATGTAGAGGTTAATCCAGGACCTGCAGGACCTGCTCCCCAGGTGCTCTCATTTGTTGACTTCCTTAACCGTAAAAGCCTTGGTTTCATGCATGTTAACATTAGAAGCCTCCTCCCTAAGTTTGTTTTATTCACTGCTTTAGCACACTCTGCCAACCCGGATGTCTTAGCCGTGTCTGAATTCTGGCTTAGGAAGACCACCAAAACCCCTGAAATTTCCATCCCCAACTATAACATTTTCTGTCAAGATAGAACTGCCAAAACGGGCGGAGATGCAATCTACTGCAGGGATAGCCTGCAGAGTTCTGTCTTACTATCCAGGTCTGTACCCAAACAATTCGATCTTCTACTTTTAAAAATCCACCTTTCCAGAAACAAGTCTCTCACCGTTGCCGCTTGCTATAGACCACCCTCTGCCCCCAGCTGTGCCCTGGACACCATATGTGAATTGATTGCCCCCCATCTATCTTCAGAGCTCGTGCTGCTAGGTGAACTAAACTGGAACATGCTTAACCTGTTGAGGACAGAGGGCGCTGTTTTCACTTTGGGGGAAAATCGTGCCCAAT
This sequence comes from Salvelinus namaycush, assembly GCF_016432855.1. Taxonomy (NCBI): domain Eukaryota; kingdom Metazoa; phylum Chordata; class Actinopteri; order Salmoniformes; family Salmonidae; genus Salvelinus; species Salvelinus namaycush. The sequence goes on from NC_052307.1 coordinate 70,727,456, forward strand.
TTAAACGGCCTCGTACTCAATTCTTGCTCGTACAATATGCATATTATTATTACTATTGGATAGAAAACACTCTCTAGTTTCTAAAACCGTTTGAATTATATCTGTGAGTAAAACAGAACTCATTTTGCAGCAAACTTCCTGACAGGAAGTGGAAAATCTGAAATCGATGCTCTGTTCTAGGGCCTGCCTATAAATGTCCTTGATATTTATTAGTATACATGCACTTCATACGTCTTCCACTAGATGTCGACAGGCAGTGAGAGAAGAAATGGAGTGTATAACTTGATCTGGGGTCGAATAAAAGCTCTTTGTATGACGTGTCACCAGTTTCCTGTTTTCTGGAGCGCGCGCGAAGGGACCTGGTATTGCCTTCTGAAAAGCTGTCGTTATAGACGACTAATATCTCCGGCTTTGATTTTATTTGATAAATGTGACAATATCATCGTAAAGTATGTTTTTTCAATATAGTTTTATTAGATTATTGAAATTTATTCGGGACGTTAGGCGTGTTGCGTTGTGTGCCTTTGTTCAGGAAGGAGAGCTTTGCGCTACTTTGCTAGCTTTCCGTGCTAATTGACTGGAGAAGAGGACATTCTAAAACCAAACAACGATTGTTCTGGACAAAGGACCCCTTGTACAACATTCTGATGGAAGATCATCAAAAGTAGGACCCATTTTATGATGCTATTTCATATCTGTCGAACATGTTGTACTAGTAGTTTGCGCCCAGATTTTGGGCACGCTCTCGCTATAACTAAGCTGGATGTCGTAATGAAGTTATTTTTAGAATTCTAACACGGCGATTGCATTAAGAACTAGTGTATCTATCATTTCCTATACAACATGTATTTTCTAGTAACGTTTATGAATAGTTATTTGGTCAGAATAGTTGAGTGTCATAAAAATATCCGCACATTCTGGGAAAAAGATGCTGCGTTAGCACAATGTATAACCACTGATTTCAGCTCTAAATATGCACATTTTCGAACAAAACATAAGTGTATGTATAACCTGATGTTATAGGACTGTCATCTGATGAAGGTTTATGAAGGTTAGTGAAAATTAATATCTTTTGCTGGTTTATTCCCTATCGCTAACGTGCCTATTGCTATCGCTAACGTGCCTTGATGAATGAATGCGGTAGTGTGGTAGGCTATTGTAGTAAGCTAATATAATGCTATATTGTGTTTTTGCTGTAAAACACTTAAAAAATCGGAAATATTGGCTGGATTCACAAGATGTTTGTCTTTAATTTGCTGTACACCATCGATTTTTCAGAAATGTTTTATGATGAGTATTTAGGTATTTGACGTTGGTGTCTGTAATTACTCTGGCTGCTTCGGTCCTATTTGTGACGGTAGCTGTGATGGTAGCTGCAATGTAAAACTGATTTATACCTCAAATATGCACATTTTTCGAACATAGATTTATTGTATAACATGTTATAAGACTGTCATCTGATGAAGTTGTTTCTTGGTTAGTTTGGTTGGTTCTTGGTTAGTTAGGTTGGCTTTGTGCATGCTACCTGTGCTGTGAAAAATGTCTGTCCTTTTTTGTATTTGGTGGTGAGCTAACATAAATATATGTGGTGTTTTCGCTGTAAAATATTTTAGAAATCGGACATGTTGACTGGATTCACAAGATGTGTATCTTTCATTTGCTGTATTGGACTTGTTAATGTGTGAAAGTTAAATATTTCTCAAAAATATTTTTTGAATTTCGCGCTCTGCCTTTTCAGTGGAATGTGGGAGGAGTTCCGCTAGCGGAACCCCGGTGCCAGACAGGTTAACACCCCGGCCATCCTACAATCTAAGCTTAATGCCCTCAATCTCACACAAATTATCAATGAACCTACCAGATACAACCCCAAATCCGTAAACACGGGCACCCTCATAGATATCATCCTAACCAACCTGCCCTCCAAATACACCTCTGCTGCTTTCAATGAAGATCTCAGTGATAAATGCGTCATTGCCTGCATCCGTAATGGGTCTGCGGTCAAACGACCACCCCTCATCACTGTCAAACGCTCCGTAAAACACTTCAGCAAGCAGGCCTTTCTAATCAACCTGGCCGGGGATAGGGGGCAGCATTTTCACGTTTGGATGAAAAGCATACCAATATTCAACTGCCAGCTACTCATCCCCAGAAGATAGGATATGCATATTGTTAGTAGATTTGGATAGAAAACACTCTGAAGTTTCTAAAACTGTTTGAATCATGTCTGTGACTATAACAGAACTTATTTAGCAGGCGAAACCCCGAGGACAAACCATTCAGATATGTTTTTTTGAGGTCACTCTCTTTTCAATGAGCTTTCATTGGGAAACCAGATTTCTAAGGGACCTGCTTGCAGTTCCTACCGCTTCCACTGGATGTCAACAGTCTTGAGAAATTGGTTGAGGTTATTCCTTTGTGTAATGAAGAAGTACGGCCATCTTGAACGAGAGTCACATGAAGTGTCCTGTTAGATAGAAGAGCGTGACCAGAAAGCTAGCTATAATTGGTTTTAATCCTGTATTGAACACAGATCATCCCGTCTTCAATGTTATCGATTATTAACGTTAAAAAATACCTAAAGTTGTATTACAAAAGTAGTTTGACATTTTTTGGCAAAGTTTACAGGTAACCTTTGAGATATTTTGTAGTCAAGTTTGAGCAAGTTGAAACCGGTGTTTTTCTGGATCAAACGCGCCAAATAAATGGACATTTTGGATATATATCGACGGAATTAATCGAACAAAAGGACCATTTGTGATGTTTATGGGACATATTGGAGTGCCAACAACAGAAACTCGTCAAAGGTAAGGCATGAATTATATTTTTATTTCTGCGTTTTGTGTCGCGCCTGCAGGGTTGAAATATGCTTCTCTGTCTTTGTTTACTATTGTGCTATCCTCAGATAATAGCATTGTTTGCTTTCGCCGAAAAGCCTATTTGAATTCTGAGATGTTGTCTGGATTCACAACCAGTGTAGCTTTAATTTGGTATCTTTCATGTGTGATTTAATGAAAGTTAGATTTTTATAGTAATTAATTTGAATTTGGCGCTCTGCATTTTCTCTGGCTTTTTGCTAAGTGAGACAGTAGCGTCCCGCCTAAACTCAGATTTTTGGATAGAAATATGAACTTTATACCTAGGTGAAAAAAAATACCTAGGTGTCTGGTTAGACTGTAAACTGTCCTACCAGACTCACATTAAGTATCTCCAATCCAAAATTAAATCTAGAATCAGCTTCCTATTTCGCAACAAAGCATCCTTCACTCATGCTGCCAAACATACCCTCGTAAAACTGACCATCCTACCGATCCTCGATTTCGGCGATGTCATTTACAAAATAGCCTCCAACACTCAACTCAACAAATTGGATGCAGTCTATCACAGTGCCATCCGTTTTGTCACCAAAGCCCCCCATATACTACCCACCTGTACGCTCTCGTTGGCTGGCCCTCGCGTCATACTCGTCGCCAAACCCACTAGCTCCTGGTCATCTATAAGTCTCTGCTAGGTAAAGCCCCGCCTTATCTCAGCTCACTGGTCACCATAGCAGCACCCACCCGTAGCTCGCGCTCCATCAGGTATATCTCACTAGTCACCCCCCAAAGCCAATTCCTCCTTTGGCCGCCTTTCCTTCCAGTTCTCTGCTGCCAATGACTGGAACGAACTGTAAAAATCACTGAAGCTGGAGACTCATATCTCCCTCACTAGCTTTAAGCACCAGCTGTCAGAGCAGCTCACAGATCACTGCACCTGTACATAGCCCATCTGTAATATAGCCCATCCAACTACCTCATCCCCATACTGTATTTATTTATTTATCTTGCTCCTTTGCACCCCAATATCTCTACTTGCACATTCATCTTCTGCACATCAATCACTCCAGTGTTTAATTGGTATATTGTAATTACTTCGCCACCATGGCCTATTTATTGCCTTACCTCCCTTATCTTACCTAATTTGCACACACTGTATATACATTTTTTCTACTGTATTATTGACTGTATGTTTGTTTATTCCATGTGTAACTCTGTGTTGTTGTATGTGTCGAACTGCTTTGCTTTATTCTTGGCCAGGTCGCAGTTGTAAATGAGAACTTGTTCTCAACTAGCCTACCTGGTTAAATAAAGGTGAAATAAATAAAAATTAAAATTAAATACTGGTGTCCCCCAGGGCTCGGTTCTAGACCCCTTCCTCTTCTCTCTGTACATCAAGTCACTTGACTCTGTCATATTCTGACATGGTCTCTCCTATCATTGCTATGCGGATGACACTCAACGACCTTTCTCCTTCCCCACTTCTGACACCCAGGTGGAGACACGCATCTCTACGTGCCTGGCAGATATCTTGGCTTGGATGTCAGCCCACCCCCTCAAGCTCAACCTAAACAAGACAGAGCTGCTCTTCCTCCCGGGGAAGGCCAGCCCGCTCAAAGACCTCTCCATCACGGTTGGCAATGCCACGGTGTCCCCCTCCCAGAGTGCAAAGAACCTTGGCATGACCCTGGACAACACTGTGTCATTCTCTGCAAACATCAAAGCAGTGACTAGCACCTGCAGGTTCATGCTCTAAAACATCAGTAGAGTACAACCCTACCTCACACAGGAAGTGGCGCAGGTCCTAATCCATGTTAATATGTAGTTACTATGACTGAGATGTGGTTGTCCCACCTAGCTATCTTAAGCTGAATGCACTAACTGGATTAAAGCATCTGCTAAATTACTAAAATGTCAATGTAAATGTAATACCAGGCTCTTTTGACTAAAGTGCCTCTTTATACCCAGAAAATGTTGGATAACATGCTGGGGCCTGCAGCTGGGGCCTGTCGTGAGAGAGACAGGGTTGTGATCTCTCCACCAGTCTATGCCGGCCGTATTTCAGAACCTCTCATCCCCATTTTAACAAGTCAGTCGCTCCCCGCCCGGGGAATACCTAAAACAGATGCAGCTGTCTGTTGGTCGGCGGAGGAGTTTTTGCAGGGAGCGAGGGGAGGCTTGGCTGTGTTAGGGTGAGCCTGGCAGAGAGGGATGCAGTGGGATGCAGGCCAGCCACAGCAGCACTGGGGTGGAGAGGAGAGGGAGCCACTGCAACGGCCAGGCAGCCAGGCAGCCAAGCTCCTGACCCAGGACCCAGGGCAGGGCGGACCCATAGACTCACACAGACACACAATCTGGCCTCACACACATAATGAAAGTGAGATATGGAACAGAGACAGAGCACTGGCAAAGACACCAGTGGAGGACCTGGATCAGCAGAGCTGACTTCGACAGCCAAGACAAGGCTCTGGGGAAGAGACCGCTGAATTACAGTAGTAGGAGTGGTTTTACCCTGTCAGAACAGGGACCTGTGTTAGCCTACATGCTGAAACCACACTATTTTCAGCCTTTAAGAGGTAATTTTACCCTTATACTCTCCTTGCTTGAAACCATTTGAAACCATACGGTACTATTGAATACATTCACAGGGAAATGTTTCTTTAACTGGTGTGAAGAAAGTTTAAAGGAAGGAACAGGAGGGCCATCTGTTATGTAAAGGGTATAGGGCCTAGGCTAGCACTCTATCCTCAGTGTTCAATAAAAACACAGCAAATGTCAAATAAAAAGAGAGGTATAACGCATGCGAAAGTATTGACCAGAATGACCATCCGTGGATGTTGAGGATTTGGAGGGGGGGGGGGGGGGGTTCATTAAGTTACTGTTACGGTGGACGTGGTAAAAGCTTTATCTCCTAATTATCCACAGAGCACTCAGAACACACCCTCCAGATACTGACGTGGAATAATACAACTCTCCAGCCCAGATATATTTCACCCTATCTTCAGCCCCACCATCACCCGCCAGCAGAAAAGTTGCCATTTAAAAATAAACACACCCTTCTCAAGTGCCTATCCTTGTCATATAAAGAGAAAGAGCAGCTCAATGGAATTACAGCCATAAAAGCAGCTTTATTTTAGCATCCATCTGAAATGTGTAACCACATTCAACGTTTTCTATGGCTCAAATCTGGGTTTTCCTTCTTTCAGCGTAAAACCTGGATCGTGTATGAGGCGCACTGTATTCAGTGACAAGGTCCAAGCCTTTCACATTAAGCTCATGATTCATAGGTAGGGCTCAGTCTTTCCACTGTTAAGAGACAAAGGGGTATCCTAAAGAGGCCTCGTTTAGCCTCTATGCATCGGTCAAACACAGTTTACAGTGCACACTACACTAATACTGTTGTACTCACTCTCATGATGAAGGCTCTTTATGAAGACATAAATCTGTTAACAAGTAGAGATATCCTGACTATAATATAAGTAGGAAAATGTAACAGTCCTCTACAGAGGACAGGCTTTTCCTCTTTGTGTTATACAGAGGGGAGAAACAGCACCTGAAATAACGCATTTCTTGGTAGGTAGAGTCAGTAGCACATGCGCTGAGGATCATAACAATTTCAAACAGTTCCGACCAAATTTTTCTGTTTCAAGGAAAATACAGGAAGCCATAGAAGAAGCCATAGAAGAAGCCACAAAGTTTTTCAGCAGCCATCTTTAGCAGTAATATTGATCAAAAGAGCAGCTTCCAGCTCATTCTCTCTGTTCTTTGTTTACTCTTTGCTTCCTTATGTCAAAGACCACAAATAACACATTTGTCACTTTACAATACCTATAGAGATATCCCTACACCCTATGTAAGATTTTCTCTAATGTACTGTACTGTAGAAATACCACATCAACTCAACCAGAGTAGACAGTAGCATATGGATACCGTGTCCAGTAACAAAAAGCCATTAGACAAGAATTTGAGGATGTGTCCCATGGATCTGAGTGAGATGTGTGTGAGCCCTGTGGAATTTAAGGCATCCCATGGAAAGCATCAACTAAAGCACCTGTGTAGAGAGAAGAACTTAGCAGTGTTCTCAGTCTGCTAAAGTAATGTACTGAGGGCTCCAAAATTACTGCCACTCCTGACTGGCAATGCACAAACAATACTTAAAAAAATATAAACAATATAATTATAGAGAAACTCAAAATACCAACATGTGAGAAATACTGTACTTTATTACTGTTTCAATGGAACCAAACAAAATCATACAATTATTTAATACAAAACACATTTCACCAAAATCAAGGTTTCATAATTATTGGCACTCCTCATTTAGTACATAGCGCATCCACCTCTGGCAAGGATAACAGCATGGAGTCTTTTCCTGTAATGTTTGACAAGGTTAAGAAACACATTTGGAGGGATTTTGGACCATTCCTCTATGCAGATCCTTTCAACATCCTTCACGTTCTTGGGTTTGTGCTTATCAACTGCCCTCTTCAACTCAGCCCACCGGTTTTCGATTGGATTGAGGTCCGGCGGCTGAGATGGCCATGGCAGAACATTGATTTTGTTGTCACAGAACCATTTCTGTGTGGATCTCGAGGTATGTTTTGGGTCATTGTCTTGTTGGAAAGTCCACCTACGGCCAAGTCCCAGCCTTCTGGCAGAGGCAACCAGATTGTCAGCCAAAATTGCCTGATACTTGGTGGAATTCATTATGCCATCAATCTTAACCAGGGCCCTGAACCTCTGGAATTAAAACAGCCCCAAAACATCACTGACCCACCACCATATTTCTCCGTGGGTATGAGGTGCCTCTCCTTGTATGCATCTCTGTTTCACCGTGGGTATGAGGTGCCTCTCCTTGTATACATCTCTGTTTCACCGTGGGTATAAGGTGCCTCTCCTTGTATGCATCTCTGTTTCACCGTGGGTATGAGATGCCTCTCCTTGTATCCATCTCTGTTTCACCGTGGGTATGAGGTACCTCTCCTTGTATACATCTCTGTTTCACCGTGGGTATGAGGTACCTCTCCTTGTATACATCTCTGTTTCACCGTGGGTATAAGGTGCCTCTCCTTGTATGCATCTCTGTTTCACCGTGGGTATGAGATGCCTCTCCTTGTATACATCTCTGTTTCACCGTGGGTATGAGATGCCTCTCCTTGTATACATCTCTGTTTCACCGTGGGTATGAGGTGCCTCTCCTTGTATGCATCTCTGTTTCGACGCCAAACATGCCGATGCTGTATCTGACCATAACGTTCAATTTTGGTCTCATCTGACCGGAGCATCTTCTTCCATTCATAATTTAAATTACGTTTGGCAAACTCCAAGCGCTTGCGTCTGTGTCTTGGGGTCAGAAAGGGCTTTCTTCTGGCAACCCTTCCAAAGAGCCTGTGGTTGTGGAGGTGGCGTTTGAACCTGGTGACTCCAAGACGCCACCAAGGCCTGCAATTCTTTCACAGTGATTCTTGGGTATTTTGTTGCTTCTCTCACCATCCTCCTCCCTATACTGTGGGGCAAAATGCATTTGCGTCCTCAACTGTTCCATATTTTTTGCATTTTTTAATAATTGCCCTGACAGTGCTCAGTGGTATATTCAATTGTTTGTGGATCTTCTTGTAGCCATTACCAGATTTATGAAGGTCTATGACCATCTGTCTCTTTTGAACTGCCAGTTATTTTGTTTTCTTCATGGTTGGATGACAAAGGGATATTGCATGCGTGTTACCTAATTTTTATACCTTAGTGAAACAGGAAGTGATGTAATGGCTCAATATAGTTTCTTAAGACTCAGATCAACTTAAATATGTGGAATTTAATTCCAGGTTTAATTTTGGTAGATCATCTACAATCATCTTTAAGGGTGCCATTAATTGTGAAACCTTAATTTGGAGGACATAGATTTTTTATTAAATCAATAAATGATTTTGGTGGGTTCCATTGAAACATTAATAAAGTACAGTATTTCTCATGTTGGTATTTTGAGTTTCTCTCTATAATCATATTGTTTATATTTTTTAGTATTGTTCGTGCATTGCCAGTCAGGGGTGCCAGTAAGTTTGGAGCCCACTGTATGTAATACATCTATACTATTTAGCAAAGTATTTTATCCAAAGTGACTTACAGTCATGCGTGCATACAATGTTACGTATGGGTGGCCCCGGGAATCAAACCCACCGTCCTGGCGTTGCAAGCGCCATGCTCTACCAACTGAACTAAAGGGACTGTAGTAGTAGAATATGGTTTACTACTCTCTCACTGACAGAGATAGATGTCTCTCTAGCTCTGAGAATACCTTCATGCCAGATGGTTCTAGTGCTGCTATGAAACCTGGCACCATTCCGTTAATTTTCTTACAAGCCGTAAGAGATCACAGTGGGCCACATGCCAAGAGTCATTCAACGTCATTCATTTCACAGTTTATGTTGAGCTATCTAATCAAGTGTGTAGTGCAATTTCACTGTTATGTTGAGCTTTTTAACCAAGAGTGCATTGCATATAACCCAGTTCCACAGCCCTGAGGCAGCTCATTGGAGCCAAGGCATCACAGCTGTAGGAAGACCAATCTTAATACAAAGCAAGACTCTGAGCACAAAGAGACCACAGAACAGACCAAGTGTTTAGCCAACTAAGCTCTCCTACATTCAGCTTGCAGCCTGCCTGTTTCACAGTAAGCACAGGGACTTAATAGGGACCAATACAAGCAGGCTTACTGACATTTTTAACCTATGACTACTGGATATCTGCCAAATCCTTTTTTCAACTATCTAGGGCCATTTTGAAGAAAGATGTTCAGTTTTTCTGACATTCTCTAATATTCTGATACTCAACTCACTGCCTGACTAACAGTATGAGCTCTGAGACATGGACCTAAAGGAAATGTCACCGTGTTTACTGAGGTATAAAGTCTGACTGATATATCATCAAAGTGGGTCAGGAACATGAGCAAGAGACATGCAGGGACACCTTAGGTCAGAGGTCAGATTGAGAGCTAGGTTGTTTATCATATTGATCAGGGATGCACCACACAAAACGCATGTGTTTAGCCCGACTAATAGAAAGAGTAGAGGATCAATATTTATTTATTCAACCTGTATTTAGCAAGGTAAATCATTGAGAACTAATTATCTACTGCAATAATACAGGGATTGTCACTGAGCCTAATTTAGATCAAACCTGTCTGTGTCTACAGTGTGTATTTATGACTGTAGAGCTATTTATTTTATTTATTTTTTATTTATCCGTTATTTTACCAGGTAAGTTGACTGAGAACACGTTCTCATTTGCAGCAACGACCTGGGGAATAGTTACAGGGGAGAGGAGGGGGATGAATGAGCCAATTGTAAACTGGGGATTATTAGGTGACCGTGATGGTTGAGGGCCAGATTGGGAATTTAGCCAGGACACCGGGGTTAACACCCCTACTCTTACGACAAGTGCCATGGGATCTTTAATGACCTCAGAGAGTCAGGACACCCGTTTAACGTCCCATCCGAAAGACAGCACCCTACACAGAGCAGTGTCCCCAATCACTGCCCTGGGGCATTGGGATCTTTGTTTAGACCAGAGGAAAGAGTGCCTCCTACTGGCCCTCCAACACCACTTCCAGCAGCATCTGGTCTCCCATCCAGGGACTGACCAGGACCAGCTATAGGGGTATGAGTGGGCAGGATGCCAAGCCCTCCAGGATCTGCAGTGGGAAACTCTACTTATCTATTGGTGTGTGTGGTACACATAAATAAACACACATACTCCTGCATTATACGCCCCAGCACCACCTCTCATCACACTCGGAAATCCCCCCCACCCATCCGCACACACACACATAAACACTCACACACACCCTGTGCTTATAAAACACAGCAACACAGAGTTCAGCACACAGTGCAGGACAGGTCTGCTTTCTGTAGAGCAGGACCACAGGAAACAGACCTGGGCTCTACTCTATGCAACATGTCTATAGGCTAAATCTGATTGAGCTCAAAGAGAATGCAGCCATAAGCCTCTGCAGACACCTTGCGAAATAACAGTCAAAGTTTAACCATACAAAGTAAAGAGATTCCTGCTGCAAATTGACACCAGCTCCACACAGAGGGCAGAATAAACAGAGCCTTTGGTTACAGCTACAGTAGGAGATGTGATTTTATTGTACGCAAGCAAAAAGGGCCAAGGCAGGAAAAGCAGATGTTTCTGTGTCTATGTCATCAGTCTACTTTGGTCTCCTCAATATAATTTATGACAGCATCTCACTGCTACTATGGGATGTGCCCTGACCTGCTGAATATATTCCCTAGGTGAGTATACACCGAAATCAGGCCTCAATACGTTCCCTAGTAGTGAGAGAGAGAGAGTACAGAATGGTCCCTGGTTGGTTTAGCTCACAATGTGTAGCAGATGGCGAAGTTACTGTCAGAAATGCCTAGGCTTTCTGGGTAAGTGGTGTTGACGTTGGCGTCGGTTCAAATCCAGGGTCCGCCTTGGACAGAGATGGACCGTGTTATACACAAGTAAACCTACTGGGCAACTGCAGGGTATTAGAGACAGAGAGCCAAAAAGGACCCAGACACATAGAGTAGAGTACAGTACACACTGCAGTTCATACCACACCCACAGACCACAGCAGTATAAGCTACAGTACAGTAGAGTAGAGTACAGTCCAATACAGTAGAGTACAGTAGAGCAGTCCAGTCCAGAAAGTCTAGTCCAGACTACTATACCACAGCAGTATAAGCTACAGTACAGTAGACTAGAGTACAGTCCAATACAGTAGAGTACAGTAGAGCAGTCCAGTCCAGAAAGTCTAGTCCAGACTACTATACCACAACAGTATAAGCTTCAGTACAGTCCAGTCCAGTACAGCGCAGTACAGTACAGTATAGTAGAGTACAGTACAGTGCACACTGCAGTCCATACCACACCCACAGACCACAGACCAGGTGCATGAATACTGAGTGAGATCCCACCACGGCCACATAAAAGCAGACCACTCCCTCCATGGGGTCAGCTAGTCACCACACTGCCCAGAGATCTATCGGCTGGAGGGCTGGAGGTCTGGTGAGAACACTGGCCCCTGTGATAAATCACAATTTCACTGGTATTAAAAGTAGAAATTAGTCAAAGCTAATATGAGATCAGAGGGACTCTTTATCTTGATTAAATCTTAATATAGTAAAGATCTCCACTGGATTACAGTGCATGGGGGGGAAAATGTGGTTGAGAGCACAGCAAATTGGGTTGAAGGGAGACTCAGAGGCAAGCACGAGTTCCTAGAGCGCAACTTGGAAAGGGTTCACTCAGAATTATGGCTTAAAATCATATTGGAAAAACATGTCTAAGAGTTAAATCCTGATGAAATAAGAGGTAAAACGTATCCAGCTGCACACTGGACACAGTCAGTCAATAGCACAGGTTTACACAGGGACTGTTTTCTCTCCAATTTCTGGCCACAGGTGTATTTTAGAAATGCATATAAAAAAAATCAAGTTAAAGGAACAAATATGTCCTTCATTGATCCTTCATTGAGATCCCAGATCCTGGACTCAGAACCCAGTCAACCCAACCTGACCTCTGTTTCACTCCTTATGGACAGATAACAGTGTTATACTCTGCTGCCCTCTGCTGGTTATGTATAATTGATTAAATGTCTTTAATAAAAAATACTGTATCTTGTGTTTGGATGCAGTTGATCTTGAGAACTCTATTGGGGCCGTGTTTTTTCGTGTTTGAAAGTTTGTGTGGAATGATGTCAACATTTCATCTCAATGAATTAAACTTAGCTTTTCTTTCCTCTGATTCCATCCATCCTGTCACTGTTCTGTTCTATTCCGAGTGGTTTGGCAGGAGTCCACAGGCCTGGCCAGGCCACTGGTAAATGAGTTAAGTGTCCTACCTGACACCTCCCCGCCACACAGATGAAAGTCTCGTTCTGGCCGCACGGCGTCCCATCGATGACCCTATCCGACTGACGCACGTAGAAGCGGAAACCGATCGCACGACAGTTGAGCTCACAACGCTGGTCGCCTGAAACTGTGACAGAGGAGACACAGAAACAAATGATTTGATATGATTTATGAGTACAAAACATTATCTCTCTCTGGTAGGGTGCCTGGCAGGGCTGTAAATGTACATTGTTCAATGTAGGTGGACAAGCTGGGTAGACTGCTGCATTAGAATTGTGATGTAGTGCAGTAAAGAGTTGTTTTCTTCCATTGAGCCATGCTGCCATCTAGCAAATGATGCGAGGAGTGGACTAAATCCTGGCACGTCCTCACAATTATCCTGTGATTACAAGTGATGAGTAAATCAATGTTTGCAGTGTTCCTTCTACAGTAATGCTGTGTGGTGAAAGGTAATGTCAAGCAACAACGAGGGATTCAAGGAAAGCTAACCAAATTCTTAATAAATCCAAGGGATCAAGGGAAGTTAACAGGTTATTTTCTCCTCTCTGGTGATCCATTAGTGGTAATAAGAACCACAGATCTCTGGGTGGTGTCTCTTGTGTGGGAGGGAGGCAGATGCCCTCCAGGCCTGGAAACCACTGGGAGTTGGCAGGCAGTGGGGTGAATGTAACGTCAGGTTTGTAATCCACCTGCACTTGGACTTCACTCAGATGTTTTGTGCATTAGCTCATGAGGTTTACAAGGACAGCTATTGCTAAAAGTGTTGTAATTGCATGCTCATGTGTTTGAGATAGGTATCAAGCAAACTTGACTTGTCCTCGTCAACTAAAGTGAAGTTATTTGAGCTTTAATCTAGTCATACGTCTGCAGTAAATGCCATTCACTCCAACAGAGAGAAGAAAAACATAACATGTTAATCAGTATCCTAAAAGTAATTGTCTATCCTTGAGGTGTTTTGACTGTTGCTTGGATACTTAAGACACCTAGATCTCCAAACAGCTAAACAACATCTGGCAGCTCAGGACATTCATCAAAATGGCCGAGACAGGTGACATACTGTGGTGCTTACATCACCTCACACCTTGGATAATATTGTCCAACACCAAGGTAATATGAAAAACATGACGAGACCCACCCATACCTTCATTGAAAGGCTCCCACTCGTACAGTCGACCCATGAAGGGATAGCTGTTGTAGGAAGAACACTGCACCGCTCTGATGTGTCTACTGGCTGGAGGACAGGCCTGGACAGACATATAGACAGATAGAGAGTGAATATATGTGTCCCCCGGCCTACTAAGTCCAGATATGGCCACATTCTCCCCCAAGGTAAATTCCAGTCTTTACAATCGGTGCCTAGCAAAGTCAACATCTCCACTATATATGTCTTATCAGACCTCATCTTCCTCAATAACCTCCATGTTTTACCCTTCATGATTGATTTAGCTGTGGGTTACAGTGAGGGATTCATTCATAAATGATCATAAGTGATGGCTGAACCGTTCTTACATCGGTGTTGCAAATCTTGTACTGGTTGTGCTCTCCCACACAGGGGGAGGTGGGCATGGGGTTGTAGGGCCGTCCAAAGGGTTGCTGAGCCGCTGAGGCCTGGCTGGATGAGTGCTGCTGCTCCTGCCTAGGTTGGTGCCCCTGGCTGGGCTGGTAGAGTGAGGAGGACCAGGGTGGGTTAGAATTAGGGTTAGACCTGGGCTGGGGGGCTGGGTTAGGGTTAGCCCTGGGCTGGGGGGCTGGGTTAGGGTTAGACCTATGCTGGGGGGCTCGGTTAGGGTTAGAATTAGGGTTAGCCCTGGGCTGGGAGGCTGGGTTAGGGTTAGACCTATGCTGGGGGGCTGGGTTAGGGTTAGCCCTGGGCTGGGGGGCTGGGTTAGAGTTAGCCCTGGGCTGGGAGGCTGGGTTAGGGTTAGACCTGGGCTGGGAGGCTGGGTTAGGATTAGACCTGGGCTGGGAGGCTGGGTTAGGGTTAGACCTATGCTGGGGGGCTGGGTTAGGGTTAGATCTGGGCTGGGGGACTGGGTTAGGGTTAGAGTTAGGGTTAGACCTGGGCTGGGAGGCTGGGTTAGGGTTAGAGTTAGGGTTAGACCTGGGCCGGGAGGCTGGGTTAGGGTTAGAGTTAGCCCTGGGAGGGGAGGCTGGGTTAGGGTTAGACCTGGGTTGGGGGGCTGGGGGCTGGTGATAGACTGGGCTGTAGCTGTGGAGATGGGGGTTGTTGTAGAGCGGACGGTAGGGGTTTGGCCTGTGGCCTCCGTGCCTGGTGGCTGACGGGCTGGGGTCAGAGAGCGAGGAGCGTCTCTGTCTGTGGGAGCGACCAGCCCCTGTCTCTGTCCCAGACGTCTGGCCTGTGTCTGTCTGGAGAGACACAACATAAGGCATCCTCCCATAGCCATACTTCCCTGGAATGATGGGACTGTCACACACACACACACACACACACACACACACACACACACACACACACACACACACACACACACACACACACACACACACACACACACACACACACACACACACACACACACACACACACACACACGGGTAAAGACAATTGTCTGTGTATAATAGCCTCCACTTACGGCACTTGTTTACGTTCAAAATGTGTTGACTGGACTATCAAAGACTGTCAAAATGTCAAAGACACACATCACAAGTGCAAATTACTTCTGAGAAGCGGATGGATATTAATGTCAGCAAGCAAGCGCCGAGCGGAGAGCGCTTTTGTCTGGAGGCTTGGATTCCTACGTCAACAACCCCCATTACTCAACAGTCAGCTCTATTTATTTAAAAGCTTTTTAACTCAAGCTCACAGGAAGGAGGCCACAAACCCGCCAAGTACAAGCCAAGCCATTGACTCCATCCATAAAAGAATAGCTTTACACTGGAGGGGAGTCCAATGGACCATGGGGTGAGCTGGAGCTCCACAGAGACACTTTTAGACTGGGCTGCTCAGCATGCAGGACATTAAACACAGGTCAGACTGAAAGACAGACAGGCCCCTGTCTGTATGGTGTGATAGATACTGTACCTGCGTCCAGCATGGGCCTCTCTGTCTCTCTGCTGGTCCCTCAGCTCGCCTCGGCGGGCCAAGCTGGTGTTGCTGTTGGAGGGTGGGGGTCTCCCAGAGTTGGTGCGGTGCAGCGGGACAGTGGGTCTTAGGGCAGACACTACATGGCCTAGGTTCTGGTTGGGGTGCTGGGGGTGGTGGCCACCTGGCCTGGAGGGGTATGCAGCTGCACCCATGGAGGGTGTGTAGGAGGGTAGGCAGGGTCGGTTCTGTTCCTGAACCCCTCCCCCACAGGAGCGGGAGCAGGAGGACCAAGGCCCCCAGGAGCCCCAGGAGCCTGGGCCCCCACCCTGCACTCCTTCAGCCTCCTGCTGCTGGGGCTCTGCCCTTTGAGGAACCTGCAGGAACATCCTGAGTTAAAGCCCTACATCACCCACAGCACGGATAACATGAAACAGACACCACTTGAGAGCAGAGTAGAGAAGCAAAAGAATAACATCATTACATTAGAGGGCTTCCCAGAAATCATTCTCATGAAAGACTTGAAGCCAATGAGACAATGTCATGTCATCAACAACGGTTTTCTCTCTCCCTCGCTCTGTATGAGATGAGCTTCTGTTCATGTCAGATAAAGCCCAGATTTGTCTGATTAGAGGTTGTCTGCTACTCTCCCATCCCCTACTGACTACCTGCATATCCCTCTGTTGACTCTAGCCCTCTGTGTAACGCTGCCAGAGATGTATTAGCGCATTAGTGGCTATCACTGCACTCTCTGTCTCAGGACCCTGCGCCAGCCAACCCTGCCCTGCGCCAGCCAGCTTTGCCCGAGGAGCCGCAAAGAAGGAAATCCAACTCTTTAAGAGCCACTTTGTCTACATTCATCCTGTCCTCTGTGAGCTTACACATGCACATGGTAAAGGCTCAGCCTCCCATTGGCGTTGAGAAGACTGTAAGAGAATACCCAAACGGTAGGGATAGTAGGGAGAGTTGGCAGATAGCTTTCCTTCTGTCAGTCACCGACATGGGGCTATTCAGAGATCACTCAGACCATGGCCCCCTCCTCGCTGCAGCCTTTGTAACTCTACTCCACTGTCATCTCCAGGGTCAGCCATGGGTCAAACAGCTGGACTCCTGGAAACGCAGAGGGCCAACAGAGACAAACTCTCTCCCAGAGAGGAATGCCCTGTCAGACAGTTGTCTGTGATTGGATAGTTAGCCTGTCCATCAACACTCTCCACAAAGTACAGTTATAAATATTGGTCCATCATTCATTTGCTCTCTCTCTCTCTTTCCCTCTCTCTCTCTCGCTCTTCCTTCCTCAATGACTGATTGCATGTTTACATGGGCCGGGATAGACTAGTGTTGTATTTAATGGCTTTGTGGTTGAACAATAGCATCACGGCAGCAGACACTATAATCTTCCCCTGTACAGTTGAAAGGAACTGGAGGGTGCTAATTGGCTAGGGTTACGATCGGAAGACAAGATCATGCCTTCTTTGGCAGTTCAGATTCCCTGAGTCTGTGCCAACTGGCTTGAGATGATGATAAAGGCGAGTGATAAATTGATTCTCAGGCTGCAAACACATGAGGGAGGTCTATCGCCCTGGGCTTGGGGATGTCAAACAGACCACACACACATGTTAAAACACAGATATCGTGCCCTCCACTCAGCACAACCCCCTCCCTGCTCCCCTTCTCCCCTCTGCTGGCCCCCAGCCACTCTACTGACCTTCCTGTGGTCTGTAGTGAGCTGGCAATCCAGGGGATTTGGCTTGAGCAGCAGCAGAAGCATGGAAACTCTGTATGTGACAGATAGCATACTGAGCTATAACACATTTAACAGTGGTTTTTACAGAGAAAAAGTATTATAATCTAAAATTGGAGACAATTAAAACAAAACTATTAAATTGAGTCATGCATAGTGCATGATCAGCAGCTGCAGTGTGATACAACATGTGTATGATGAGTCTGTTCAGTGTACAGTACACCAACATGATCAGACTAAGTGATATCTCACCTCAGAATCCAGATACAAAGTTCCCTCATATCTCCTAGATTTTGAGGGCTACAGTACCTAAAAAAAGGATATGTTGTACTTGCAGGCATAATGACATTAATAACACAGCAATAAAGCAGTAATATCATATTTAACACAAAGCTTTCACCTCAAGACCACATGCAGTGTCAGGTCTGCTCTTTAGTGTCTCAGATTGTCTGAAGGTTCTGCCCAATTGACCATGTGTGTTGACCCTTGACCCTAACCCTGGTCCTAATGAGTGCCCACCCACAGAAACAGAACTCCATTTTCAGATGGCTGGACTGCAGTGACACTTATCACTGTGCTCATAGTAAAAACTCATCTGTGATGTATCTCTCAAAATAAACCACACTTGGTATGATGAATGTGGGGGTATAAAGATCACTTCAACTTTAAACATAGACCTGTCTGTTTTGTTTGTCTCACACTGGTGCAATTCCACTCCATGTGAGGTTTGGAAATTTCCATTGTTATTAAATAAATAATATTCACAATATCTATTTACTTTATTTGCACAATAGCCTAGAATTGTAATGTATCCAAAAACATGTAGGCTAGGACTATTAATTCAAACTTATTTAAAACGTATTATGAGGCTGGGCTATTACAAATATAATTTAGTTATAGTAAACAACATCACAATTGCAGGCATGTATATATCTGTGCTACCAACAAACAGAAAGCTGGCTGCACCATGCGCAAACAGATCGACATTCTGTCAACCCCGACAGGGACGGGACAGGAGGCTCTCGTCTAGGCTGAGGGATTTTGATTTCAAGTGTGAGCGCGCAGTAGCGAGCCAAATTAAATTACACTTTCAAAATTTGAAATCCTTAGCAATTAATGAGAAACATAGCATGTAGGCTACCATTTGAATTTTCTTTGAAAGAAATTAGTCGACAAACAAAAACATTATACGCATAATTATGTGTAAATTACTAACATGTCAATCATTTCATCAATTACATTATAATGTTTCCTAATGTATTATATGATTATGATTAGGCTATTATGATTATTATTAGGCCTATATTATTACACTTTCATAAAACGTAAATGGTCTATTCCTACCTTGGATGATTGTGCTTGTGTTTGCTACCTTGTTGCTTTCTCCAGTGCAGTATTGCTGCTTCTCAATGGTAAATTGTGGCGGCAGTTATCCTCATAATCCAAGCGCATCGCCAGAGTTCCATCCAGGTGTAAAAAAGTTACTTCCACCGAATCAATTAATCAATTTTAAAACCGCTCCAAATATCCAAACGTTCTGTAGACGTGCTGGTCACTGGTCAACATGACTTTATTCCATTCACTTTCTCTCTCTCTCTCTTTCTCTCTATCTCTGGCGTCCTGAAACACAATTCTACTCAGAGAGAAGAAAACAACTTGTTGCGCCCCCTGCTGCCTCTCTCAGAGAGAGAGAGAGAGACAGACAGACAGACATAAACTGAGTGTACAACCCCCTGCCTCAGTTTGTTGGGGCATGGACTCTACAAGCTGTTGAAAGCGTTCCACAGGGATGCTGGCCCATGTTGCAGTTCTTGACACAAAACGGTGCACCTGGCACCTACTACCATATCCCATTCAAAGGTATTTCAATATTTTGTCTTGCCCATTCACCATTTGAATGGCACACATACATCATCCATGTCTCAATTGTCTCAAGGCTTAAAAATCCTTCTTTAACCTGTCTCCTCCCCTTCATCTACACTGACTACATTGACCAGGTGACATCACCTGGATTCACCTGGTCAGTTTATGTAATGGAAATAGCAGGTGCCCTAAATGTTTTGTACACTAAGTGTATATATTTTTCTAAACGCTTTATTAACTCATAAATCTGTCCTAGTTCCTAAGGTTTGTCAGACTTTCATCATCATCTATAAGATATGTTCTCCTCATCCGGTATAGTCTCTGAGACTCTTTCTCTCCTGGGTGGCCACTACCATCCTCTCACTGCTGAAATATGGACCATGACAATTCTCCATTCCTACAGAGGAAGCATGCTGTAACATGTGCCCAGAGTGTAGAGACCAGACTAGGTAAGGGCTATTGCTGTCATTACTGCAAGTGCCACAGGCTTGACAACCGCAATCAATTCATTGGTACACAGGATAATCATTTGTCACCCTTTAAGCCAACACAAAGGCCAAACTGCCCCAACTCAGTCATTTGCTGAAAGACCAAATACAATGTAAAGGGTCAGGGTGAAAAGACCAGGGAAAGTATTTTAAAACATGTTAGTACTGTAGAGTTCAGGTTCAGAGTAATAATAGCTTGATCCTAACCAAAACCATTGGATTCTACGTGTGTGTGTGTGTGTGTGTGTGTGTGTGTGTGTGTGTGTGTGTGTGTGTGTGTGTGTGTGTGTGTGTGTGTGTGTGTGTGTGTGTATATATATATATATATACTGAAAGTCTCACTACCTAAAATGGCCTGTTTCTTGCTCTATCAAGTAAATAAAATATACTGTGAAGGTCCATGGCATTGGCTTGCAGAGTTGCCTAATTTGAGTGGATGAATTAAGGCCGTGCTTGGTTGAGCATGCATCCTAAGCTCCATCGTTTTCTTACTGGCTTTCATTGTATAATATATACACTGTGTGACATATGTGTCTCATCATGGCCTTTGTGTCCAAAGGTGCCGGCTATCATAATGGCTTTATTCAATGATGGGACCATGTTGATGCTGGCTGTGAATTTGCCTCTAACCCCTATGTTTCCAAACCATGGTCACGGGTGACCACACCCAATTATAGCAACTTAATGAACTACTGTTCCGGTTGACCCATTCAAACTATACAAGGAAACACGTTCGAAAGGAGAGCTGTTCTACCCTGTCATCGGACAAAAATGTGAACCCCCTGCCATCAGACGTACAGCACAGTCAGCACTGTAACTAACAATAAACAATGTGCTAAGCTCATTCCAGAACCAGGGAAAAGTAATACTCTGTCCTATGAAGTGGAACTAAGTGAAATCCATGTGTCCAGATAATACATTATGAGCAGGTGGTGTCTCAGTGGGATGGCTTTACGAGCAGAAACAATAGAACGCACTTAAAAGCTAACTCATCAGCAGCACCTCAGACTCTCAATACATCCTTTGCTTGAGAAGTAAAACAGTTTTCTATGGGATACTTCTTGACCATTCACCCATACACAAACACATTGCTATCTTAACTGGTATCAAGTATCTCTATTTGCTGTATGATAACTGTACACGACAGTACAGATACATATTTTGATATACATGAGTGAACTGATACCAGAGGCTAGCATCAGAGCCAACAGAGCTTGTTTGTTTACAGTATACACAGTACTTAATCCTGTGAAATATATCCTGCATGACAAGTAAATAATACAACACAGGCTTACTGCCAGTTTCTGTTGTCACATACTCTATATGGAGAAGTATCAAGGCTTATAAACAAGCTATTACAGTGGAGACAGATAATACACTCTGATTTGAGGATAAATTGAATGAATAAAAAGTTAATCGTCTGTCATGATAGTCTATTGTTTTGATAACACCCCACTGTATGAATTTCACTTTCATGGTTGTGCATGCCACCATAATGCATTCTGTTAATACATTTCCCTAATGTATGAATAAGTTCACGAATTATGCATGAAGAGTAACCTTGCCTAAGACCTTGAGACTCATGTTAGCAGTCAGAGCTCATGCTCAGTGGGCTTATGCAGTCTAGATTCCCATAGACAACCTGGGTTCTATATGCATGTGACAATCCTTCTCGAGGCATCCAATATTTATTCACTAAAACATTTTGTTTCACTCTTACCTGAGGGCTTTTTCCTTTGCTAGTATCAAAGATTTGAGTGGATTAAGGTGAAGATTCCTCATTGACAGCAACACCTACATGGCAATATACAGTATTCATTAACATGACAGATCCTATGCAGCTCTTTAATACTATAAACACCCTGGCTGTGTTTTGCTTGTCAACAGCAGAGCTCTCCTTGGCCTGCCTCCATTACAGTGTCAAAGGAGGAACCTTGGGCTGGGCATGATATAAGAGTGTGGGGGAAAATTCAGCTGGGAATACATTGCTTTGGAAGGAAACTCTACATATGGTTTGATTTGATACCAGCATCTCTCAAAAATGTTCTCAGTTACTGAGTCTGCAGAAGTTCTATTTTATGACCTTGTTTTGCTCACATCGAGTATTGTTGGTTCTCATGCACCAGTCCAACAGATATCAGAAGGACGTTTTCCAATGATGGATTCCAGTACCACATCTTTCAGTCAGTGTAAAAATAAGCTTCTAAATAAAGAGTATAGACCAATAAGGGTGGTTATTACTCACCGAGTGGTAAGTAAATGTCCGGCATGTTGGAGTTGATGTTGAGTTGACCTCTCAGAGCCCTGGGCCTGGGAAGTGCTGCCCTGCCAGCGGTTCTCATTTGCTTTCCTACAAAGGGTCTTATTACTCCCCCTCTCCTCTGATCTACTGTACCTCCCCACCAAGCACAGCATGCTGTCACTTGTCATCAGGTTCTCTGAGGTTCTCCCTTAAGTATGTTTGTGTGAATCTGACTCAGTTGTCTCCATAAACTGACAACTGTTTCAATACAATGTTGTGTCAAAGTAAAACTTGCTGAAATGTGTAAAAACGTATTGTATTATTTTGATTACTGTCATTATCACTCCAAATCATATGAAGTATTATGAAGAAATGAATGCACTGTTTATCTGTCAACAAAAGAAACACAGCACTGATGTTTCGAGCTATCATCATTTAAAAATCTAAGTTAGCTCTAAGTAAGGCAGATATCGGCACTCATTCCACAGGTCAATGTTGTAAAGTGTCAGAAAAACACTAATGAGAGATGACTATATGGTGTCTGACAGCTCTGGTTATTAAAATAATTCTATATCAAAGATTGTAACAGCCTCTATTGTCACGTTCTGACCATAGTTCTTTTGTGTTTTCTTTGTTTTAGTGTTGGTCAGGACGTGAGCTGAGTGGGCATTCTATGTTGTGTGTTTAGTTTTCACGTTTCTATGTTTGGCCTGATATGGTTCTCAATCAGAGGCAGGTGTTAGTCATTGTCTCTGATTGGGAACCATATTTAGGTAGCCTGTTTTGTGTTGGGGTTTGTGGGTGGTTGTCTTCTGTCTTTGTGTTCTATGCACCAGATAGGACTGTTTCGGTTTTGCCACATTTGTTATTTTCTATTTTGTAGTGTTCACGGTTTTGTCGTTATTAAACATGATGCACACTAACTACGCTGCGTCTTGGTCCGATCCCTGCTATACCTCCTCTTCAGACGAAGAGGAGGAAATCTGCCGTTACATCTATTCCCTAAAGGGCCACTATCATGAAGGAATGATACCTGCAGGCTATAAATAAGTGCATCGATGACGTGGTCCCCACAGTGACTGTATGTACATACCCCAACCAGAAGCCATGGATTACAGGCAACATCCGCACTGAGCTAAAGGGTAGAGCTGCCGCTTTCATGGAACGGGACTCTAACCCGGAAGCTTATAAGAAATCCCGCTTTGCCCTCCGCGAACCATCAAACAGGTAAAGCGTCAATACAGGACTAAGATCGAATCGTACTACACCGGCTCCGATGCTCGTCAGATGTGGCAAGGCTTGCAAACGTTTACAGACTACAAAGGGAAGCACAGCCGGGAGCTAGTCGTGTCACAGTCGTGTCACAGCCCAGTGACACGATCCTACCAGACGAGCTAAATGACTTCTATGCTCGCTTCGAGGCAAGTAACACTGAAACATGCATAAGAGCATCAGCTGTTCCGGATGACTGTGTGATCACGCTCTCCGCAGCCGATGTGAGTAAGACCTTTAAACAGGTCAACATTCACAAGCAAGGCCGCAGGGGCAGACGAATTACCAGGACGTGTACTACGAGCATGCGCTGACCAACTGGAAGGTCTGTAATACCAACATGTTTCAAGCAGACCACCATAGTCCCAGTGCCCAAGAACACTAAGGTAACCTGCCTAAATTACTACCAACCCGTAGCACTCACGTCTGTAGCCATGAAGTGCTTTGAAAGGCTAGTCATGGCTCACATCAACACCATTATCCCAGAAACCCTAGACCCATTCCAATTTACATACCGCCCCAACACATCCACAGATGATGCAATCTCTATTGCACTCCACACTGCCCTTTCACACCTGGATAAAAGGAACACCTATGTGAGAATGCTATTCATTGACTACAGCTCAGCGTTCAACACCATAGTGCACTCAAAGCTCATCACTAAGCTAAGGACCCTGAGACTAAGCACCTCCCTCTGCAACTGGATTCTGGACTTCCTGATGGGCCGCCCCCAGGTGGTAAGGGTAGGTAATAACACATCTGCCACGCTGATCCTCAACACGAGGGCCTGTACTCCCTGTTCATGACTGCGCGGCCAGGCACGACTACAACACCATCATTAAGTTTGCCAATGACACAACAGTGGTAAGCCTGATCACCGACAACGATGAGACAGCCTATAGGGAGGAGGTCAAAGACCTGACCGTGTGGTGCAAGGACAACAACCTCTCCCTCAACGTGATCAAAACAAAGGAGATGATTGTGGACTACAGGAAAAGGAGGACCGAACACGCCCACATTCTCATCGACGGAGCTGTAGTGGAGCAGTTGAGAGTTTCAAGTTCCTTGGCGTCCACATCACCAACAAACTAACATGGTCCAAGCACACCAAGACAGTCGTGAAGAGGGCATGACAAAACCTATTCCACCTCAGGAGACTGAAAAGATTTGGCATGGGTCCTCAGATCCTCAAAAGGTTCTACAGCTGCACCATCAAGAGCATCCTGACTGGTTGCATCACTGCCTGGTATGGCAACTGCACGGCCTCCGACCGCAAGGCACTACAGAGGGTAGTGTGTACGGCCCAGTACATCACTGGGGCCAAGCTTCCTGCCATCCAGGACCTCTATACCAGGCGGTGTCAGAAGAAGGCCCTAAAAATTGTCTGAGACTCCAGCCCCCGTAGTCATAGACTGTTCTCTCTGCTACCGCATGGCAAGCGGTATCGGAGCGCCAAGTCTAGGTCCAGACTACTTGCGTTACGCTGCTGCTACTCTCTACTATTATCTATGCATAGTCACTTTAATAGCTCTACCTACATGTACAGTTGAAGTCGGAAGTTAACATATACCTTAGCCAAATACATTTAAACTCAGTTTTTCACAATTCCTGACATTTAATCCTCGTAAAAAATTCCCTGTCTTATGTCAGTTAGGAAAATCACTTTATTTTAAGAATGTGAAATGTCAGAATAATAGTAGAGAGAATTATTTATTTCAGCTTTTATTTCTTTCATCACATTACCAGTGGGTCAGAAGTTTACATACACGCAATTAGTATTTGGTAGCATTGACTTTAAATTGTTTAACTTTTGACAAATGTTTCGGGTAGCCTTCCACAAGCTTCCCACAATAAGTTGGGTGAATTTTGGCCCATTCCTCCTGACAGAGCTGGTGTAACTGAGTCAGGTTTGTAGGCCTCCTTGCTCACACACGCTTTTTCAGTTCTTCCCACAAATGTTCTATGCGATTGAGGTCAGGGCTTTGTGATGGCCACTCCAATACCTTGACTTTGTTGTCCTTAAGCCATTTTGCCACAACTTTGGAAGTATGCTTGGGGTTATTGTCCATTTGGAAGACCCATTTGCGACCAAGCTTTAACTTCCTGACTGATGTCTTGAGATGTTGCTTCAATATATCCACATCATTTTCATGCCTCATGATGGCATCTATTTTGTGAAGTGCACCAGTCCCTCCTGCAGCAAAGCACACCCACAACATGATGTTCCAACCCCCATGCTTCACGGTTGGGATGGTGTCCTTCGGCTTGCAAGCCTCCCCCTTTTTCCTCCAAACATAACGATGGTCATTATGGCCAAACAGTTCTATTTTTGTTTCCTCCGATCAGAGGACATTTCTCCAAAAAGTACGATCTTTGTCCCCATGTGCAGTTGCAAACCGTAGTCTGGCTTTTTTATGGCGGTTTTGGAACAGTGGCTTCTTCCTTGCTGAGCGGCCTTTCAGGTTATGTTGATATAGAACTAATTTTACTGTGGATGTCCTAACCGACTTGCCAAAACTATAGTTTTTTAACAAGAAATTTGTGGAGTGGTTGAAAAACAAGTTTTAATGACTCCAACCTAAGTGTATGTAAACTTCCGACTTCAACTGCACATTATAACTCAATTACCTCGACTAACCGGTGCCCCCGCACATTGACTCTGTACCGGTACACCCTGTATATAGCCTTGCTATTGTTATTTTACTGCTGCTCTTTAACTATTTGTAACTTTAATTTCAATTTTTTTTGTAGGTATTTTTCTTAAAACTGTATTGTTGGTTAAGGGCTTGTAAGTAAGATTTCACTGTAAGGTCTACACCTGTTCTATTTGGCGCATGTGACAAATACAATTTAATTTGATTTATATCCCTCCATGCCACAAGTATGCACTCAAGAACATAATAAAACACAGGAGACAACACAGCCACTGTCACACATGCAATTAGAGGATATACGCTCATACCCTGTATTTAGATCATCAGCATCACGTATAGCCAAAATGTGGTTTTCATTATCCATATACAATAATTACACCGACAATAGAGCTATTCAGATACACTCTACACGTGTGGTATCGTTTTCCTCTAAATGTGCATGAGAAAAATTCTTATTTTTGCAGAACAATGTTTGACTATAATGCATATAAAACCATTACTCTGTCTGAGAGCAGGACAATACACTGTCTGAGAGCAGTAGGACACTACACTGTCTGAAAGCAGTAGGACACTACACTGTCTGAGAGCATTAGGACACTACACTCTCTGAGAGCAGTAGGACAATACACTGTCTGAGAGAAGTAGGACAATACACTGTCTGAGAGCATTAGGACATTACACTGTCTGAGAGCAGTAGGACACTACACTGTCTGAGAGCATTAGGACACTACACTGTCTGAGAGCAGTAGGACACTACACTGTCTGAAAGCAGTAGGACACTACACTGTCTGAGAGCATTAGGACACTACACTGTCTGAGAGCAGTAGGACACTACACTGTCTGAGAGCAGTAGGACAATACACTGTCTGAAAGCAGTAGGACACTACACTGTCTGAGAGCATTAGGACACTACACTGTCTGAGAGCAGTAGGACACTACACTGTCTGAGAGCAGTAGGACACTACACTGTCTGAGAGCAGTAGGACACTACACTGTCTGAGAGAAGTAGGACAATACACTGTCTGAGAGCAGTAGGACACTACACTGTCTGAGAGAAGTAGGACAATACACTGTCTGAGAGAAGTAGGACAATACACTGTCTGAGAGCATTAGGACATTACACTGTCTGAGAGCAGTAGGACACAACACCGTCTGAGAGCAGTAGGACACAACACTGTCTGAGAGCAGTAGGACACAACAATGTCTGAGAGCAGTAGGACACAACACTGTCTGAGAGCAGTAGGACAATACACTGAGAGCAGTAGGACAATACACTGAGAGCAGTAGGACAATACACTGAGAGCAGTAGGACACTACACTGAGAGCAGTAGGACAATACACAGAGCAGTAGGACAATACACTGTCTGAGAGCAGTAGGACAATACACTGAGAGCAGTAGGACCCTACACTGTCTGAGAGCAGTAGGACAATACACTTTCTGAGAGCAGTAGGACAATACACTGTCTGAGAGAAGTAGGACAATACACTGTCTGAGAGCATTAGAACAATAGACTGTCTGAGAGCAGTAGGACAATACACTGTCTGCGGGCAGTAGAACACTACAATGTCTGCGGGCAGTAGAACACTACACTGTCTGAGAGCATTAGGACAATACACTGTCTGAGAGCAGTAGGACAATACACTGTCTGCGGGCAGTAGAACACTACACTGTCTGAGAGCAGTAGGACAATACACTTTCTGAGAGCAGTAGGACAATACACTGTCTGAGAGCATTAGGACAATACACTGTCTGAGAGCAGTAGGACAATACACTGTCTGCGGGCAGTAGAACACTACACTGTCTGAGAGCAGTAGGACAATACACTGAGAGCAGTAGGACACTACACTGAGAGCAGTAGGACACAACAATGTCTGAGAGCAGTAGGACACTACACTGTCTGAGAGCAGTAGGACCCTACACTGAGAGCAGTAGGACACTACACTGTCTGAGAGCAGTAGGACAATACACTTTCTGAGAGCAGTAGGACACTACACTGAGAGCAGTAGGCCATTACACTGTCTGAGAGCAGTAGAACAATACACTGTCTGAGAGCAGTAGGACAATATACTGAGAGCAGTAGGACACTACACTGTCTGAGAGCAGCAGGACAATACACTGAGAGCAGTAGGACATTACACTGTCTGAGAGCAGTAGGGCCCTACACTGTCTGAGAGCAGTAGGACAATACACTGTCTGAGAGCAGTAGGACCCTACACTGTCTGAGAACAGTAGGACATTACACTGTCTGAGAGCAGTAGGACAATACACTGTCTGAGAGCAGTAGGACCTTCCACTGTCTGAGAGCAGTAGGACACTACACTGTCTGAGAGCAGTAGGACACTACACTGTCTAAGAGCAGTAGGACAATACACTGTCTGCGAGCAGTAGGACCCTACACTGTCTGAGAGCAGTAGGACAATACACTGTCTGAGAGCAGTAGGACCCTACACTGTCTGAGAGCAGTAGGACCCTACACTGAGAGCAGTAGGACACTACACTGTCTGAGAGCAGTAGGACAATACACTGTCTGAGAGCAGTAGGACAATACACTGGCTGAGAGCAGTAGGACAATACACTGGCTAAGAGCAGTAGGACATTATACTGTCTGAGAGCAGTAGGAACCTACACTGAGAGCAGTAGGACATTACACTGTCTGAGAGCAGTAGGACTCAACACTGTCTGAGAGCAGTAGGACAATACACTGTCTGAGAGCAGTAGGACATTACACTGGCTAAGAGCAGTAGGACACTACACTGTCTGAGAGCAGTAGGACAATACACTGTCTGAGAGCAGTAGGACAATACACTGAGAGCAGTAGGACCCTACACTGAGAGCAGTAGGACATTACACTGTCTGAGAGCAGTAGGACAATACACTGTCTAAGAGCAGTAGTACTTCCACTTGAACCACAGTTGCCTCTCCCCAAGATGCTTCTGTTTATTCAGTTGCACATCGGACATTCAATTCAGAAAACCATTTCTAATAGCTTCCATTCTCTACTCTCCCACTCCGGCAAAGCTCCAGTTTCCCTTTTCACCAATCCTGTTTAGTGCCACAGGTGTCTGGAGTTGACTTTGGAAACCCTTGACTGTAAACCATTGACAGCACAGGAGGCGTGGAGAGCCCAGCCTCCCTACAGAGTAGTTGTAGTGAGTGAGGGGACCAGGAACAGCTGGTAGTAAACCAGTCTGCTCTATCGAAGCCTGCAAGAACATTCCTTTCTGAGTTCAACAGGAGAGAGGGCCCTTTCCATTGCCCCTGGATGTCCCAGTGCAGGGTAGAGCATGCACAGGGAGGGACACTGAGGTACTGTGGAACAGCATTTGCACACAGCTCAGTCTAATGTATTAGGAGGTGGCTGGATATAGTGCTGTTCTTCAAAAGGACACCCCTGTCCAAAACAATTCAGTTAATAGTCAGAGATCAGAGGAGCCAGAGGTGGTATAATATAGTATAACATACTTAGGGTTTAATGGTCAGAAAAGATACATATAACAAAAAAAAAAAAAAACTTTTGATGATATGTTTTTGTGCAAAATGGTCTGATTCAGTCAAAATATTAGCTCTGAGTAATTTGATGATTGATGGATGGAGAATACATTTCCTGCAGCATGGTTTCTTGATCAACAGAGACACTACAGGAGCAATAAACATGGAACAGTTAAGTGTTAAGGAATATTTTATTACTAAGTACAATACAGAAAATGAGTGGTCCGAAAAGAAAATGTGTATTTTGTGCCCTTGTCATCACGCCAGGCAGAGAGAGAGAGTAACATTAAGAAGAGGATTATCATGACACAATCATCCTAGGCTCAATGGGACACACTCATTGTAATCTTCAGCTGGAGATCATGAACAGGGTCTTTATGAAGGCTTTAAAGTGCAAAGAGTGTTCCTCTTTAGGGATGACAATGTACGCTCACAATGACTTTCTCAAGTATATAGCTCTATAGCTCTGTGCATCCTGGAATCAAGTTGAATAGGAAGAACAGAGTATAGAACAAGCATCAATATTGTCTTTTCCATGATAATGAGCATTCAAGCTTATGAGGCCCGGCTGGTGAGAACCCCCCCCAAAATTGCCTTTAAAAAAAAATCCACATCCATCTTCGATCTGAATACGTTTTTCCAGTTATGAAAAGAATCGAACCCCAAAATTCCCCAAAACCTGACTGACTGACCACGTGATGATGAAGACGAGTTAACGTGGTGAGACAGAGCAGCATGAGAGTGTCCAATATGCTGTAGTAGAAGAAGTGGTCCAGTATGCTGTACCTGTTTCCAGTAGGTCCAGTATGCTGTACCTGTTTCCAGTAGGTG
This sequence comes from Salvelinus namaycush, assembly GCF_016432855.1. Classification (NCBI taxonomy): domain Eukaryota; kingdom Metazoa; phylum Chordata; class Actinopteri; order Salmoniformes; family Salmonidae; genus Salvelinus; species Salvelinus namaycush. Next base: position 70,757,792 of record NC_052307.1, read on the forward strand.
TCCAGTATCCTGTTTCCAGTATGTATGTGTCCAGTATGCTGTACCTGTTTCTAGTGTGTCCAGTATGCTGTACCTGTTTCTATTGTGTCCAGTATGTTGTACCTGTTTCTAGTATGTGTCCAGTATGCTGTACCTGTTTCTAGTGTGTCCAGTATGCTGTACCTGTTTCTAGTATGTGTCCATTTTGCTGTACCTGTTTTTAGTATGTGTCCAGTATGCTGTACCTGTTTCTAGTATATGTCCAGTATGCTCTACCTGTTTCCAGTATGTGTCCAGTTTGCTGTACTGTAGGTCTTATGGAGTTTTACCAGGTCTCTACCCCTCACCCTCTCACTTTCCCTGTGTGGAGAGCCTGTTGAGGCAGGCCTGACGGAAGGCCGGTCGGTCCCTCATCTCCAGCACACAGTCTCTCACCATCTCCATGAACATGGAGGGCCACAGCTTGTGGAGGGAATCCCTCTTCAGGTTGGTGTCAGATGCCCTCTGGACCTGAGCCTGTATGTACTGCTCCATCATGGCTCCGCGCTCCGATGACGACTCCATAGCACCCTCCTGAGGAGATCCAGGGAACAGAGGACTGTTAGCTTTGACACTGGGGAGAGGAAGTCTCCATTGATCATCCTATTGGATAGTAATCATGTTACATTGTAGATCCTCAATCCTTCTCCAGGAGAGCCACTGTCTCCAATACTTTTACTGGCTAAATCAGGTGTTTCACTGCTCAAGGAGCAGGATTGAGGATCACAGCTGTAAATGTATGAAACATGCCCTCAATAAAGCTGCTACAGTATGAAGCATCAGGTATACAGTGACAGGTAGTGGTGATGTCCACAGTAGCAGAGTGAGCGCAGCCAGTCTATCCTGGTCCCAGATCTCTTTGTGATGGAAGAGATCTGGAACCACCAGGCTAGACTGGCTGCTTCCACTCTGCTACTGCAGTCATCACCACTGGGACCAGGCTACAGACAGAGTGATAGTCTGAGAGTGCTGACCTCTGGGCTCTCCGCTCCCACACTGCAGCAGTCTCTACTGGGGTAGTTGAACAGGGCTCTGCTCAGGCCCTCTCCCAGCAGCTTGCCGTTGTCACGCAGCTCCTCTGGGCTCAAGCCTGCACGGCGCCCACGCCCCTCCAACAGAAACTGCAGCTGACGCTTCCTAGAGAGAGAGAGGCAGGGAAGGAGGGAGCGAAAGAGAGAGAGGAGAGGGAGAGAGAGAGCAAGAGAGAGAGAGAGAGAGAGAGAGAGAAAAAAAGAGAGAGAGAAACAAAGAGAGAGAAATAGAGAGAAACAAAGAGAGAGAGAAAGAGAGAGAGAGAGAGAGAGAGAGGAGGGGAGAGGGAGAGAGAGAGCAAGAGAGAGAGAGAGGGGGAGCAAGAGAGAGAGAGAGAGAGAGAGAGAGAGAGAGAAACAAAGAGAGAGAAAGAGAGAGAAACAAAGAGATAGAGAAAGAGAGAGAGAGAGAGAGAGAGAGAGACAAAGAGATAGAGAAAGAGAGAGAGAAACAAAGAGAGAGAGAAAGAGAGAGAAACAAAGAGATAGAGAGAGAGAGAGAGAGAGAGAAACAAAGAGAGAGAAAGAGAGAGAGAGAAACAAAGAGATAGAGAAAGAGAGAGAGAGAGAGATTTAGAGAGAGAGAGAGAGAGAGAGAGATTTAGAGAGAGAGAGAGAGAGAGAGAGAGAGAGAGAGAGAGAGAGAGAGAGAGAGAGAGAGAGAGAGAGAGAGAGATTGAGACAAGGCAGACTAAGTTTGGGGGTGGGGGTGCTGTGTTTTTTTTGTTTCAGAAAAACTAAATGACCCTCACTAAAGACGTCCATATCGGTCCGCTAATACAAGACTAGCAAAGGCCCAGTGCACTATATTTTTTACACTAAATGTATTTGAGTGTTTACCAGCATTTGTAACTTGAGTCTGATGATCATCTGTACAAAACAGTTAATCCGATAATACTTGTGGAATATAAAAATACGTGCTTGATATATGTTTAACAGTTTCTTGAAAAACTTTGCAAATATATACATGTTCATATTTTTTCATACTAGTCCCCTGTGGGAATCAAACCCACAATCCTAGCATTGCAAGCACCATGCTCTACCAACTGAGCAACATCATATCATCACAAACCACTTGATGTGTCAATGTACTCAATTACTGTATTGTGCATTGTTCTTCTTCATGGTGATGGAAAGTCTACAAGTACAAACCTAGATGACCAGCCTATGTACTATACAGTAATGTACATGTACATTAAGTGGTTTGTAATGATAGTAGATTAATACTGCACAAAAAGTGGTTGTTTCCCATGTTATTTGATCAAGAAAAATCTTGAATTTGATGTGGATGTTTTGTGTCTTTACGTCTTTACCCATAACTTTTCACCATTTAATGTAATGGTTGAGGACAGGGTTTTGTTCTTTCTGGATTCCATTAGAATAACAATCACAGAGGAAGGGACAGGGCAACAACTCTTACAATTCCAACTATTGAATCCTGCAAGATACTGTTCTTAATTATACAATTATACTACCTTATTTGCCAAAGCGGAAATTATGAGATTTTTTTTTTGCCCACGCTATAGACGTCTATATTGGTCCGCTAATACTAGTATTGTGTGTTTTTGTGAATTCTTTTTGCAAATAATAATACATCCGATTTTTCAGGGGGTGCTGCAGCACCCTCAGCACCCCTACTTCCAGCGGCTATGCAAGGGGGACAGGTGAGTTAGACATGTCTGGGGCATCAGGGCATCCAATAACCCTGCCAGGGCCAGTGCCATCGTCAAAGAAGGGAATAACAAAGTATCACAATACACGTTTCGACAAATAGTAATGGCATTCACTCAATGCTCCGCATTAACACATCTGTCAAGACTGGTATCAGATACTATGACAGTAGTGCCGACATGAATTCCATGGAAGCCAAGCCAAACAATTACGAACAATGCATTGGGAATGATAAAGTACTTCTACATAAATGTAGTTAATTTGTACAACGTTTTAAATCAGTTCTTCATCAGTCGTATAGTTTTCAGCAACAGGATTGGTACAGATGTAACCAGGATGAGAACATTAATAAAGGATGTTAGCTACATCAAACATCCCTGTCCATCATTATTCATCTCATGAAATTCAGCACTGCACCAACATGTTCCAAACGCTGGTGCCAGAACTCTGGAGTAGTCATTGAGACGGAGGCTGCAGGCTAAAATACCTACTGGGATAAGTGTGTGTGCTTGTGTCGGAGACAGAGAGCCTGAACACTGTATGTATAGGTGGGCAGAGGATCAACTGAGTGGTGTGTATCTATCAAACAGCCCCCATTCACCATAGCTGAGCATGTACTCTACTGTACAATGATACTGTACAGTAGACTGGAGGTTGAATGCAAACACCCCAGTATAACAGCCCACACCATCAACTTCAGCCCACACCAATTCACTGAGAAGAAGGATGAACCACTCCTACATTGGGTTCAGGACTCTTTTCTGGCCTCCAGTCATTAGTATTGTATCACAGACATGAATGTCAAAACTATCACACAACAGAACAAGCTGCCCCCCCCAAAAAAATTGCCTATCTTCAGGCCTTTTGGCCTTCTCCCATGTTCAACGACTTTCGATTATGACTTGGTCCTTAACCGCAATAAACCAAAAGCATTATAGCAGTCATAGCCTTTGCCTTCACAGCCTTCACAGTAATATCTGCCCTACCCATGACCATATGTGTTCCCTCATGGATTGTCCAAACCTAAATATGACTGTATAATGCATATCTCAGGGTTATACATGTCTGTACTGGATCTGAAACCATTTACTGATGACAAGAGTGAACTCCCATCTTAATTATTACAGGACTACACTCTCCATCTCTGAGGAGAGGTTTTCCTGGAAGGACCAAACTACAGGGAGTACTGTGCACTGTGCAGAGGCTGAGAGGGGAAAGTTTACATGGTTTTATATGGAAGGTTAAACCTTAATCAAATACACACACATTACAGGACTTAAAAGGTTAGGGCTGTTGCAGAGTAGGTCAGTGGGCTCAGTTGGGGGAAAAGGGATGAATTCCATAAGGCAGCTCAAGGTAAAGTATTGTTTGATACTCAGACATTTCTTCCATGCTCTGCTCTAGAAGGCCCAGGGGTGTTGTGGGTAATCGTACAGAGTGAACCTGAAGGGACAGATTAGGGAAGTGAACTAACTGCCATGCACGTCCATTTCTCACAGCGAACGATAAAAACGGCAGCTGCTAGGGACAGACAAGCCCTGGCCTGTCATCTCAAGGCCTCACACAGACAGAGATATACAGTACATTTACAGTACATTACACATACCTGCGGCACACACACATGCATAAATAAATACACATTCAAAGACATTCCAAAGCCACAGCCCTTGTAAAACAATATATTAGTCAGATACACATTACACACAAAACGCTCTGGCACTCATTCAACTTTTCAGAACATATTTTGCAGTGTACCAAGTGTATTGTGATTCATAAAGAAGAATTAATTCAAGCCAACAGGGAAGTAGGGAGATTTATGATATGAATAACCTTAGGCTACATGTTTGATCTCCATGGAGTGGCCATCACATCAATTGTTTTTTCATCTGCCCTGTACCAGTTTATAAAAACTGTCTTTATAATATCAAGTTAATGTTCAACTAGTATTTCTGGAGAGGTCAAAGTTCATGTTATCAACCATACTATACATATGAAATATTTATTTGACAAAACTATGCATTATCACACAATGTCAGCAGGTCACAGCGAATACCGTTTCACTTAATGTGAAAAGAATGATCAGCTCCCGGCTATTGATAGAGCGTGGTCCTTTGTAGCTCAGTTGTTAGAGCATGGTGCTTATAACACCAGAGTAGTGGGTTTGATTCTCGGGTACACCCATACGAAAAAACTTTCTCAAAAGTCATTTTGGATAAAAGCGTTGGCTAACTGGCATATATTATTGTGTTTTCTATATCGGGCGTCAGTGAGTATGAGTTATTAAAGAGGAACTGGAAGCCAGCAGAATGGCAGTTGGCCTTTTGTATGCCAATTAACTTTTAACAGTATTCTCCTGACAGACAGGGCTCTGCTCGGGGCACTGAGAGAGACACCACTACAGCATGGCATGTTTTGCTTTGCTTGGCTGTGTTTCAGTGACCAGGAGTGATATAGTTGAAGAGCTGTTGGCTGGGGAGAGGAATGGGAACGTGAGGAAGGTGCCAGGTACCCACCCTACCCCTGCGCTTCGGCTCCTCGATGCCAGGCTTTGTCTACGCTTCACACACAGACTCATTAACATACGCACACACACACACACACACACACACACACGCACGCATTACACAAACTGATAAACACACTCAGACAGGTTCTCTAGGGTACAGTGAACACCTGTAATTAAAGTGTAGCTAATGTTTTTGTTTGGTAACCTGAGTGAGCGCTGTGTGTTAATCAGTGCCAGGTACCAGGTGTACCAGGTACCAGACTGTGGCCATGTCCGAATACTCATACTTACATACTACATACTTAAACTGCATACTATGTACTCATCGTTGGATACTATTTAGCACATACTGTTTAGTAAAAAGTACGCAGTATGCCACGGCAGCAACGTAGTAGCGGCTCCTGACTGGCTGAGTAGGTGGGGCGGGGCCGAGTACAGGTGGATTTTTCCAAATTCAACAGACATGCATTGCACTAACCGGCCTGGTAATTTCCAATTTGATTAATTTCTCTAAACTCTGAATATAATATGAATGGAGTTATAGGCCTATTCAGGCTGGTTACAGGCAGACTATCACATTGGACCTATACTGTAGTCCATATAGCCCATCTATCCTATTTAAAAAGGACTGAAGACAGTAACAGATAATTTGGTTAAATTTCAACATATTTAATAGTGAAACTAAAGTGCTGTAACATATATAAGTTCAATTAAATAGCCTAGTACACACACCAAAACTTTTCAAATGTTCAAATCAAAAGACTATTGCACAGAAAACGTGGACTGTCGGGTGCATCGCAAATTCAGAACCACAACATAATAAACTAAACCACTGATCATTGGGAACCATCCATAAATTAAATAATTAAATGGGTAGCCACGCCTACAAAACTAAAACAATTCAAGTGTCTAAATGAAAAGGCCTGACTAACATGACATCAATACCGCAGCCACATCCTGAGTCCCCGGTGCCGACACATTAACAAATCAAAAGATGGTTTAGTATTTAGTTTAAACGCTCTGACGAAGGCCAAGAGAACAATAAACACTTTTCAATGAGAAAACAGAAAGCCCCATAAAAAAATATAATCAATTATTCTGTTTTCAAATATGCATCCTACGATGCAATACTAATTTTAAGGAGAACAAAAACGACTTATCCTACATTTGAACACCAACCCAGGAGCTTTGCTATTCAGCATCTTCCCAATTAAGTAGCCAAGTTTTGTTGTTTGGCTACTTGAACAGAACTAGGGCCTATCACCCCCAGCCCACCTCTTCCAATGCATTATGGAAAAGTGTTCATGTAATTCTACTAGATGAAGAACCAAAAGGAATACAGTTGAAGTCGGAAGTTTACATACACCTTAGCCAAATACATTTAAACTCAGTTTTTCACAATTCCTGACATTTAGGTCAGTTAGGATCACCACTTCACCACTTTATTTTAAGAATGTGAAATGTCAGATTAATAGTAGACAGAATTATTTATTTCAGCTTTTATTTCTTTCATCACATTCCCAGTGGGTCAGAAGTTTACATACACGCTATTAGTATTTGGTAGCATTGCCTTTAAATTGTTTAACTTGGGTCAAACGTTTCAGGTAGCCTTCAAAAAGCTTCCCAGAATAAGTTGGGTGACTTTTGGCCCATTCCTCCTGACAGAGCTGGTGTAACTGAGTCAGGTTTGTAGGCCTCCTTGCTCCCACACACTTTTCAGTTCTGCCCATAAATGTTCTATGTAATGTTCTATGGGATTGAGGTCAGGGCTTTTAAATGGCCCCTCCAATACCTTGACATTGTTGTCCTTAAGCCATTTTGCCACAACTTTGGAAGTATGCGTGGGGTCATTGTCCATTTGGAAGACCCATTTGCAACCAAGCTTTAACTTCCTGACTGATGTCTTGAGATGTTGATTCAATATATCCACATAATTTTCCATCCTCATGATGCCATCTATTTTGTGAAGTGCACCAGTCCCTCCTGCAGCAAAGCACCCCCACAACATGATGCTGCCACCCCCGTGCTTCACGGTTGGGATGGTGTTCTTCGGCTTGCAAGCCTCCCCCTTTTCCTCCAAACATAACGATGGTCATTATGGCCAAACAGTTATATTTTTGTTTCATCAGACCAGAGGACATTTCTCCAAAAAGTACCATCTTTGTCCCCATGTGCAGTTGCAAACCGTAGTCTGGCTTTTTTATGGCGGCTTTGGAGCAGTGGCTTCTTCCTTGCTGAGCGATGTATGTCAATGTAGGACTTGTCTTACTGTTAATATAGATACTTTTGTACCTGTTTCCTGCAGCATCTTCACAAAGTCCTTTGCTGTTGTTCTGGGATTGATTTGCACGTTTCGCACCAAAGTACATTCATCTCTAGGAGACAGAATGTGTCTCCTTCCTGAGCGGTATGGCGGCTGCATGGTCCCATGGTGTTTATACTTGCGTACTATTGTTTGTACAGATGAACGTGGTACCTTCAATAAAGTAAAGCGCTTAACGAACATCACTTGACATGAAAACAATTACACACAAAACATGATGGGAAACAGAGGGTTAAATACAAGTAGATTGCTTGGGGAAATGAAAACCAGGTGTGTATGAAAACAAGACAAGACAAATGGATATATGAAAAATGGAGCGGCGATGGCTAGAAAGCCGGTGACGTCGATCGCCGAACGCCGCCCGAACAAGGAGAGGAGCCGACTTCGGCGGAAGTCGTGACATAAAGTCATGACATAATTTTCTGTAATTTTCCAAGCTGTTTAAAGGCACAGTCAACTTAGTATATGTAAAGTTCTGACCCACTAGAATTGTGATACAGTGAATTATAAGTGAAACAATCTGTCTGTAAACAAGTGTTGGAAAAATTACTTGTGTCATGCACAAAGGAGATGTCCTAACCGACTTACCAAAAATATAGTTTGTTAATAACAAGAAATTGAGTGGTTGAAAAACGAGTTTTAATTACTCCAACCTAAGTGTATGTAAACTTCCGACTTCAACTGTATAACATCCTGGCATTTAAACTATACTCGATTTTTTAAAATTCACATACTCTATTTACGCATACTGAAACTGCGATTGCGTTGTTTCCCGCTATTCGTTGATTTCGGTAGCATTTCCCCATATCTAGCTGTTGTTAAAGCTGAAAAGAGCATGACATCCGGGCATTTAAAGTAATGTATACTCGATTTTCAAAATGACTCATACTTTTTTTTATAGGAATGACGGCCTACTATTTAGGATGCAAGTATGGGTATTCAGACGGC